>NC_087400.1:10450711-10803211 GCF_031307605.1 Tribolium castaneum
TAGAGAAAAGAAGAGAAGAAAAGAGAAGAGAAGAGAAGAGAAGAGAAGAGAAGAGAAGAGAAGAGAAGAGAAGAAGAGAAGAAGAGAAGAGATAAAACGAGTAATTAAATTGCAATTGCATTTACAATTAAAGATCAAATAATACATTGCTGTCTGAAATACTGTGAAAGCAATTCAACAAGTTTTCCAAGTAACTGTAATAAATTGACTGTAAGACTGACTAGAAATAACTATTTTGTTGAAATTGAAGATGTAACGTTGAAAAATCCGCATAACAGCGTTATTATGTCGCTTGTGAGAAGCTCTCCGCCAATTAAGTTAATAACAAAATGCAAATCTCTTGAGGTCTCCTGAAAGTTCTTCGCGATCCAGCGAATGGCTCTCAAAAGCAGAATTGGCGTAATTTAAGCTGAAGGCTCAATGCTGACGGCTGTTGTGCCGTCCAAATACAATTTAGTTCAGTTCCGTTCGTCGAGAACAGAGTGTGCAACGCGAGCACAGTCATAATTTAAGAGATAAGCCCCGCAGGTACACCTCTGTGCCTCTGCTCTGCTGCTGTGCCTTTCTGCTGTTATTTAGTCGTGCTGCACGCCGCCCCCGTTTTAATTACATGCACCGCTCGAGCCCCCAGGCCGGGGCAATGCTCCACACCGGTAAAGAACGCCGACCGAAGGGAACCAGAGGAAACCGAAAGTTGGAATAGTTGGAACTAGAATATTGTGATTTATTTACGTGCTTAGTGCTAGGACTATTAAGAGTTATTAGGCTCTTATGGAATAGTGGAAAATAAGAGATTTATTATCGCGGGGCGAGAAATTACCAATTAATTTGTAATTAGTGGAAATAGATATAAATAAACACAAGCCGTCTGCAACACAGAAAAACCAAGCACACAACTTTTATTATTTACTACAAAAGAAACATAAGGGTATTAAAAGAAATTATTTTTCAGTTGAAAACAGCAAATTCCAATTACAAAAATAATCAAAAGCTCGAAAGAAAACATAGACGTTTCAAAATTATATGTTGCAAAACCAAAAAAATTGGTTACAAGTAATTGCCAATTGTCGCCAAACCAATTTTTTGTGAGTAGATCATTATCAGAACGTATAGTGATGTTTTTTTTATAAGATTAATGGAGTGATACAGGCCTAAAAAATCCCAAAAAATATTTTCGCATCAAGAATTTAAAAAAAAAATTATAAAAGATATAAACAAAAGAAGGCCAGGAGAGAAAAAAAGTTCAATGTTAAAAAAGATAAGAGAATAGATAAGAAGAGAAGAGAGGCCTAAAAAATCGTGAAAAATATATCACATACCACATCGAAATTTTCTTAAAAAAAATATATGCAAGAAATAAAAGAAATAAACAAAAAAAAGAAGAAAAGAGAAAAGAAAAGAGAAGAAAAAGCTTAAAAAATTGGAAAAAATATATTCACTTCAAAAATTTTTGAAAAAAAAATATATAAAAGATATAAGCAAACAAAAAAAAGCAGTTGAAAAAAAGATTAATTAATACATGAGAAGAAAGCCTAAAAAATCGCGAAAAATATACTCACATCAAAAATTGTTTAAAAAAAACACATTACCTGTTAAAATTAAGACACGCGTTTCTGATTCACCCTGTATATAAACGATATAAACAAACAAACAAACAAAGGACAGGAGAAAGAAAAAATTTCAGTATAAAAAAGAAGATAAGAGAATAGATGAAAAGAGAAGAGAAGCCAAAAAAATCGTGAAAAATATTCTCACATCGAAATTTTCTTGAGAAAAAATATATAAAAAAAATATAAAAAAATTAACAAACAAAAAAAGAAAAGAGAAAAAGAGAAAGAGCCTAAAAAATCACGAAAAATATATCAAAAATATATACATCAAAATTCAAAAAAAAATATGTATATAAAAGACATAAACAAACAAAAAAGGGCAGGAGAGAAAAAATTGTTCAATATAAAAAAGAAGATAAGAGAATTGATAAGAAGAGAAGGGAAGCGTAAAAAACGTGAAAAATATAGTCACATCGAAATTTTCTTAAGAAAAAAATATATGAAAGATAATATACAAGAAATAAACAAAAAAAGAAGAAAAAAGAAAAAACCTAAAAAATCGCAAAAAATTTATTCACATCAAAAAATTTATATTTTAAGAAAAAATATATAAAAGATATAAGCAAACAAAAAAGGATTGAAGAGAGAAAAAAAACGTGCAATATAAAAAAGAAGATAAGATAATAGATAAGAAGAGAAGCCTAAAGAATCGTAAAAAAATATACTCTCATCTAAATTTTCTTAAGAAAAAATATATGAAAGATATAAAAGAAATAAACAAAGAAAAAAAGAAAATAAAAGAGAAAAAAGAGAAGAGAAGAAAAAGCCTAAAAAATCGCGAAAAATATACTTACATCAAGTTGTTTTAAGAAAAAGTTTATAAGAGATATAAAACATAGAGCAAAGAAAAACAAATATAACAAAAGAGAAAAAATTACAATAAAAAATAGAAAAAAATAGAAAACAAAAGAAGAAAAAAGAAGATAAAAAAGGGTATTAAAAAATACAAATAATAGACTTGTTGATTCAGTTTATCCGTTTATTGGCCCTCCATTATGTATTTCGAAAACTTTATATTTACATTATTGTAAGACATAAAGCTGGAATATAAAAACTGAAGGATAATTTAAAAGGGATACTCTGCTGAAATTCTTTAATTAAAAACCAAGAGCTCGACCAAATTAAAAAATGAAAATTAGAAACATGTTATTTGAAAAATCCCATTTCACATTTGCAAGATCACTATCTTAGATTTTTTGATAAACTTCAAAATACCAGGTACCCAGTGTTTACAAAAAAACTTATTTGAAAGAATCCATTAATTTTCAAAAAACTCTGTTTTAAATATTTCGAAAAAACACTTTACAAAATTATAAAAGCATTTCTCATTTCTCGAACGTAATGGAAAATATATCTATAAAAATAATTGTGGAAAACATTTGTTTTCAAACTATTACACTAACAAAAATAATTACGTAAATATTTTTGTGATTTTACTTTGCATATAACAACATGCGAGCAATATTATAAACTTTCCTTCTTTTTTCCCTTCTTCTCCTGAGCGAAATAAAAGAATGTTATGCTTTTGTGCCCAAACATCGAACTTTTTTACAGTTTTTGCACTTAACGGATTTATATCTAAATTAAATATCTTGATCCTTCCAAAAATTCCTTCAAAAAACTCATCAGAAATTTCCGAAATGAGATTGTTTTTCAAAGAAATTGTTGAAAAATTGTAACAGTCAAAAATTCCAGGTGGTATTTCCTGAATTTCATTAAATCCAAAATGCACGTCAATATCTCCATGCCAGTCGGGACAAATGTTCTTGTTCAGTTCCAAAAAATTAAACAAATCTTTATCCAACTTTTTCATTCCATTACCAATCACATCAAGATTCCGAATTTGTGGTAGATAAAGAAACGTTTGTCCTTTAATTACTTCTAGTTGGTTCCAATACAATAGCAGAGACTCCAACATTGTCAAGTTAATAAAAGCCTCCGTTTCCATTACCTTTATTTTATTATGCGTCAAAACCAATTTTTTTATTAGCAGATTTGTAAAAGTATGTCTTCTTATTGTCCAAATCCCAGTATAAGTAAACTGAATGCTGTCATAAACTGGTTGATGGTGAAGAAAATTTGGTCCAATCTCTTTAATTTGAGCCAAGTTGAGCACTTTAAAATCATCAACCCTTAACGAAAAAGTAAACAAATCGTTTGTTAGTTTCTCGGGAATCTCTCCAAGATCAACTTCAAAACTGTGATTATTAGAAAGCACACTGATAGAATTTGCTCCAATGACATCAACTGGAATTAGTTCAAAATTTTCAGATAATGTAAAAAAACTGGCGGAAATTAAAAATATCAACATTTTGTGCCAGTTGTAAGTTGGTAAATGTCGCACTTTTGAAACATGTCTCGGTGAAAACAAAAAATAAGTAAGTTTCTTTTAACATTATGTAACAATCGTGTTTCAGTATAAAAAAATTAAAACGATGAGGAAACAAACTTTTTCTACTTTGGTTTCACAATGAAAAGTAGTTTCACAACGAGAACCTTTGTGCAACTCCTTTTAGTAAATTTTTAGGAGTTGTATTGGCAGTGCTGAGCTGGGTGTCATCAGCTGTCACTGTAATCTAGTGTGTGGTCTGTCAACAGCGTCAAGTCGTTTACTGATAAAACCCAAATAATTAACAAAATTAAGAAAAAAATGTTTTAACAGATTTTGATAAGTTAAACTAAACAAAAACAAACAACAAAAATAGAAAGTAAAAAAATAATATATTACACCTGTCTGTAAGACTTGACTATGGCACTCATTCTATTGGAAAATCATTCGTGCCACAATAAAACGTCTTATAAATTTTGTATAATAACATACTAATTCTAAATTCATTAATTTCAAAATTTCGAAAAATTTCGCTACGGATACCTAAAGGTTAGGATATGAAAGGACATACAAATAAAACGCTCACGTCCTAGATAGTTCCGTTAGTGTCACCAGAGAGCGCAGTTACTCCATTAGCGTCTACGAATTTGAAAAAAAAAATGGTTGTTTTTGTATAACGGCTAATACATAGCAACAAAAAATACAGGCAGATTGAGTCTTAAATCCTCAATAGTAAGACATAAACATAGTGCAAAAATTTTATCGTAAGAAAAAATTACTTTTAATAACCATTTAGGCCCCAAATCATTAAAGATAGAAATATGGTGTTGCGGACTTTTTTGTACAAATTTTAATTCTCTACAACTTTGTTCCTTACACTTTTTTGGATCTTCAACCGCATTTGACAATTCTAAGCAATAATTCTTTGCGCACCGTCGCATATTTACCAAAACGCTGGGAATACGGTTGAAGATACAACGAAAGTGTAACAAACAACGTTGTAGAAAATTAAATTTCCTACAAAAAAGTTTGCGATACCATATTTCTGTCTTCTACAATTTAGGTTTAAATTAACTTTCCGTTACTTGACCACCGGTAAAATAAAACGAATCCGTCGCTTCAGCGCGTTTAAACGTCTTTAAATTTAATTCTCTACAAATTTCTTAATTACATTTTTCTTGTATCTCTAACCATATTTGCAGCGTCTTGAAAAATATGGGACAAAGCGTAAATTTCAAATTTTAAATAATTTTTTTCTCGTTTTTATATGAAAATTTTAGTCCGGCAGTTCTTCTCAGTCTGTTAAGAGTGCATACTTTTTGCTGCATTTTTTTCAATTAATTAGTAAACTGGTTAGATTTAAATTAATTTAAAACGATTTGGCACCGAAACGGTATAACGCTCGAAGCGACCTCATTTTTAGTATGTCGTCTATTAATTTGTCTCCTAAGTTATAGTCCTCCGAAGTATTCACTCACTCACATATAAAATTTCAAAATACAGGGTCGCTAAAAAGTATGGATACAGTTAAATATTTTCAGTACGGTTTAACAGAGAACCTTAAAATTTGGGAAACAGTTATAAATGTTTAAATTCTATCATCTGAGAGCTTTTTTAAATGTCTGTCGTCATTTATTTTGAAAATACAAAGCTAACTTGTCAAATTTAATACTTTTTAAAAGAGCGTTTTTTTTTCTGAATTCATTGATGTAACACAATACCCACCTTTATTTTTATTAAAAAGTAAAAAATTAAAAATTCAAAAATCGATTTCTGGATTTCTGGAAAAGTAAAACTAAGTTAGCTTTGAAAATACTGTTATTTGCGACCTAACACTTTTATATTAGCCAAAAATTAAACTTAGGTGCATTAATTATTTTAACAATAGTACATTTAAGTAAAACTGAGTCAAAAAAAAGTTTTGTAATGGCGACAGAAAGCCAAAAAGTTAGTTGAAAATTATTTTAATTATTTTAAACCTGTAGGTCGAGTTTAATTTTTTTTAATTAGAACACGTTCATTTGTAATTTAAACTGTTATTTTGACAATTATTTTTAACTGTTACCTATTTTTTGGTCAATGTTTATGCAGCATAGAGCTAACAATAGATAATGACAACATTTGCAAGGCTAACAAAATGTTACATTTTTCAAAATTTAATTAGTTTGAATTTTTTTTAACTTTCGCTTAAATTAACATATGCATGTGTTACACCATAGAACTCAGAAAAAAAACTCTTTTTAAAAATATTAAATTGCCATGAAATTACCCTTGTTGCCATTAAAAAAATCAAGTTTGCCTTGTATCCTAAGAACAAATGATTATAGAAATTTGATAAACGATAGAAACGATAGAAACAATTTTCAATAGGTTTTGATAAATTGTTATTATAAGATTTAACTGTATCCATAATTTTTAGCGACCCTATATAATAAAAATCGTGTTCCAACATTCAATAATCCTCATAATTTCAAGTTTAAAGAAAAAAAAGCATTTGCACAAAAAACATTGCTAGCAAGATAAATAGACTCATTTTTCGCTATCCCAAAGAAGCTAACGCTGCAAAAAATGCGTCAAATGTATACTCAGGAAGTGCTCAAAAAAAAACAATAATTTGCTCAAAACTTCCAACATTCTAATTTCATCAAACGTAAATATTAAAAAAACTGGCAAGACTTTTTCGGCAAAAAAAACGCCTCTGGATATTTCCTGTGCACCTTTCCCGAAAAATTGAATAAACTTCAAAGAAGTGCAGGAAGCCACTCCACCATCACGTCTTACGCAGTATGGATTTGCCATTAAAAGCGCAACGATGGCGCATGTTCAAAACGCACGTGTTCGAGATTCAGAATATGGTGTTGGAGAAGAAACCCAAACATTTCAACGTAGACTGCATGACGGCAATTTTACGTCTTCGTTCCCCAATCCGACCATTTGTAACCTCCATCTGCATATCTAACCCGGAGTTCCGCATCGGAATCGCAATAAATTCCGGACGCTTTATTGATGTCTACCCAAAGCTCCAGGTTTGCATTCGGCGCAAGCAAACAGGAATTCGGTATTGTGTTAATCTTTCCGGGTGTCAGATACAAGAAAAGTATTTAAATGTGCGAGCAACAAAGACTTACTTGGATTGTCTCTTGGGGGCTGTATTTTCGTTGGTCCGTGGCCATGCTGACTCCATTCTAGAGACCACTCTGCAAAAACGAAAGTAGTGTAAGGCGGAAATCATAATAAACTCACTTTACCAAACGAGAATCAAATTTAAGCCGCAGTTTTAAAAATTGTAGTTGAAATTACGGATTGTTCCGTCTAAACCCTACATTAGAAGTATTGAAAGTTCTAATAAAGATATTTATTTGAATGTTGGTACTCAGCTATAATCCGTTGAGTTCTGCTCAATTAAAATGCTTGCAAAATGGCAGCACTTCCGGTTATACCGGAATTCGTTATCAACTTTCTCATTTTAAATGGAAAGCTATATTTTTCATCGCGTTTTTGGATTAGTTGATTTAGTTTAAGGCCGTTTTTATCAACTTTCCCTTTACCTAAGTTTAACTGTTTTCGAGATATTTCACTTAAAAAATCGGTAACTATCTTACTACTGCAGATTTCGAAATTATATTTGGATAATTAAAACAGAAAGTCTATATCAGTTCTCCAGGGTGTTGAAAACTGGAAAAGAAGTTAACAAACACAAGAATTTTAAGGTTAAGTTTGAACAACTTTAAGTACCCAAAACTTATTTTTTTCGAATGGGATGTCCGAATTTTTATATTGTATTAGCATTCCCTATACCTATCTGTGATAATTTTCACTTTATGTTGTTTTTTTTTTGATATTGTAAAAAATTTCTTACATAACATAGCTAAACATGGTTGGCCATAAAAATATTTCTGATTAAACAAGCAATAAACTCTGTTCAAAATTGTGTTGTCTGACCTGTGAAAACAAAATAAGTTCATTGAATGTTAGTTTAAAAAACTTGGTTCAAAAATTTCTCACATTTTTTCCATGGAAATCGATGAAAAAAAGTCTAAGGCTAATAAATTTCTTAATCCCAACAAAATGTTATTGTAACTTGAAAACTGTTAAACATTAGAATAGGGAATATTAATACAGATCGATGCAGAATAAAATTCTCTACGATTTATTACAATAAAATTTGTGACATTTTACTTGAAAAAATTGAGTTGTGGGTGCTTATAGTTCTGAAAACTTAACTTTAAACATTTGGGGTTTGTTATTCTTTTTTAGAAATTCGAAAAGATCTAGGTTTTCTCTTTCAAATGTGCTAACAAAAATATTTCCAGATTTTAAAAAATGGCAGAGATAGCGATTTTTGAACTGGAAGGTGCAAATCCAAAAAAAATTAAAAACCCTAAGTATTTCGTAAACGACTAAATTTCGGTATAGGGAAGGCTTAAGAAAACTAACTTAAAATAACTCAAGTAATCCAAAAACTCATTAAAAATATAACTTTTCATTTAAAATAAGAAAGTTGATAGCTGATAACCGGAAGTGGCACCATCTTGAAAAGATTTTCATTACGCAAGACCTAAGAGATTATGGTCGTATACAAATTTAGAACTACCAATACTTCTAATGTGGGGTTTAGACTGCAAGTATTTGATGTAAGTTTTAACTTCGTTGTTTGCCTATTATTAAAAAATAACTTTAACAAGTTTTTTATAAAAGATTTGTGCAATAACCAAAGCTATTTCACTGTTTCCAGCAGTGAATAACATATTCTTTGAAATAACGCTCAATAAATCTAAATTGTCGTCTGCATATAAATCGAATTTGAGGCAACTTGAGAGCAAATTTAAATCTAAACATGATTTCAACAATGAATAAATAAAAAAGATGTTATATAAATTCAACAGCGTTTAATTAAAAACGAGTGAAGGAAGGTTTCTGTCCTCAAGTATTTAATGTAATTGAACAAATCTCTCAACGCCATTTCTCTCTGTGGTGTTAATCCTTTATACCCGTATTTACTTATCTATTTGCAAGTCTGAATCTCAAAAGCTCAAGTCTCAATCAATTAGGAATATCACTGTAATTTCCCACGAATGCAAGTACAGGTCTTTGAGGCTTCGAAGAACAGAAAAAATAGAAAAATTGCCAATACGTCGTAGATATTTGAGGTCTTGTTGCATTTTTGGGTGGATGTAACAATACAATAGAGTCAGGTTGTAACGAACTTCTGACTATAACGTACTATTTTTCAAGCACCTAAAAATCTTTCCATAAGCTCAATGAATATTTTACGTAACGAACATCCGGAAATAACGAACTAAATTTGACTTAAAATGTGAAGCAATTTTTCGCTTATAACGAACTTTTCACCGAATTTAGATAAATAAGTTGGGGCTGATAATGACAAACCAGCAAGAAAAGTGTTAACTGATGAACAGATTATTAGATTACTAACCAAAAACATTTTAACCAATAAAAACTTGATTTTTTAAACATATAAACATAAAGTGCGTTCAAAAAGTTTTTAGATCAACTCTTGCTGTGGAATTTAAATTAACAGATTTTTATTTTCTTTGAAAGATTATCGTGTTATTCTGTTGAAGTGTCAAACGCGCTATTTGCGATTTTCTCCCAGGCCAGCATTTTCGTTTGTAGTAATCATAAGAAATCAATATACGTTCAAAGTTTCACAGCAAGAGTTGATCTAAAGACTTTTTGAACGCACTGTAAATTAAACATTATATTAAACATATAATGCAAGTTGAATTATTTTCACTTCTTTTGAGCTCTACTGAAAATAGATAGAATTCACACAGTACCTATACATATTACTGTTTTCCAAAAGATGTTTTGTTTTTTTTTTATAACTGCTAAAGAAACATTTCTTTAATTTAAAGTTTATTCCGAACTCCGGATATAGCGAACTGATTTTGATGCATTTTCGGACCCCACTGTAACTAATTCTGGTAACTTATGACAGCACCTTTTTAGGAAAATAGATTGCTTTTTTTAAAATATTAATGTGTAGTTAAATATAAAAAAAACAAAATTATTTAGGTTATTCCATTTGAATGCTTGCTCGTATGGTTTTTGATGTAATATAGGGTGGACAATCAATTTTTTTGAACTTTTGATATTCCAGAATTTACGTTGCTATCACCTCTTTGAACATTTTACTGATAGAAAATAAGAGAAAAATAACGTTATTTCAACGTAATTTACAAGTTTTCGGCTTGTTTTGCAAAAATCTTTTAAAAGTTTGAAATAAATACATTAAAATAAATAAAACACTAAATTTAAAAATTAATCCACAATTAATTTGTTTGTCTTTAGAGTTTTGTAAAATTTCATTATGGACTATTTTTATTTATAATAGATAAAATACCAATATTGATTCAATTAACGTTTTTAAGAATCAACTATTTTTAGTTGCATCTTAGGACATGTCAGAAGTAACCCACTATTGACTCACCCAGTAGTTATCAGTTTTTTCGATTAATTTGCCTGATGTGATATTATTCATTTCACAAATAAATCCACATAAAATTTCGGTAATCAGAACACGTTGTCTTCCAAATTGGCTCGAATTGTGAAGGTTGCATTGTACATAAAGAATTAGAGTCCTCCTGGTTAAAATTCCAGTACTTATTTCTCTCATGTTAATAGCATTTTTAATCAATTAAGATACAGCGTGGTTTTGACGAAACAAAATAAACAAAATAACTTAACTTTCCCTAGTTTTGAGTCTTGACAATAAGTACATTTGATGCTATCATGAACAAAAAAATTCCTTTATTTATTTATTTACCTTAATAAATACATTTCACATACAGTTCTTGCGTTTAATTACAAACATCCATCTAAACTATCTAAACACACACAATTATCTACTTCGCGTGCCAAAAGCTCATAAAACCCGCCAACTATCAACGCAGCTCGTTCAAAAGATCAATTTTATATTTAATTTCCTTCAACAAAAATTAATACTACTAATAAACCAACAAAAGCTTTCGACGTTTAGCCAATAACTTAAACTACTATTGGTAAGTTTTCCATTTTTCCTTGTGTCTGCTATAAATATTTAAAGCTGCAGTTTTGTTGGGGACCGTAATTTTGAAAGGGCGCGGTTATAAACGAGTTATATGGACGTGACAGACATACGCCAACATTCAATCAACGGATGACACAATAGAACCAAGCGGCAAAAAGACAAGGAAAGAAACCAAATAAAATTAATTAAAAAAGATTCATTATTATTATTTGAACCGCCAATAAGTTAAGCCTAAATTTAACTACAACCACGAGTGTGTGTATAGATGGTGAAGACACAAACATAAATAAAAACCCACACCCTTTTAACCACTTTGTGGCATTGGACCGCTCTACCAAAATAAAATAAGTGCTAGGAAACGTGAGGGGGCCACATGTGGTACTGTCAAAGGTACTTCCGGTTTTATACTTGGCCAGGTGGCGTAATTAGAGATCGATATACAAACTGATTCCTTTAGGGCCTACATTACAAGCTTTTTAACTTCTAATATAGGTAGAGCATTAAAATTTTGTATGCGATCCAAATCGACCATTCTGAGTTCAACTTAATTATTTTCAGATTTTAAATAGTAACCACCTATGTTTACTGCATTCTTAAATTCATCTTTTGGAACTGAGTAAAGTATACTCGTATTGTTAGAACTTATCTGTCGTAGTTTTTAAAGTATGTAAATTTTTTTGTAGAACATTTTATTTGCAGGAGATTCATTTTAAATATCACAGCTCGTGAACCGCTTACAATAAGTGAATAATTCTTTTTGCATTTGATAACTTTTGATAACCTCGAAGGGTCTTATAAAATCTTTAGAAATGTCAACTGTTAAATTGCAAGGCTACTATGATATTTTGGAAATGATTATTAAAAAATGAATATAAAACAGTTTTTTTTCAAATGGAATGACCCTGTGTTTTAAATGGCAATCAAAAGAACATCAATTTTTATGCAGACTTTTATTAACGTCTTCTTTATCTATCTTTTACCGTTTTTGAAATAGTCACATAAACCTAAATTTTAGGTCATTATTTTCATTTTTTTTAAGTAAACTTTGGAAAAATAGAATACAATTGTGTTATTAATTAAAAGAAATGTTCCATTTGTTCACTATTTCTGTTCAAGAAGTTTAAAATGTGATGCCAGACTGACTGAGTTACTTTACATAATTCACTAAGTTTTAATAAACCATAATTTATTATTATTGTTTTACTGTCTATTTTTACTGTCTATATTCGATAATAAACCAGCTAGAAAATAAATAAAATACTAAAGTTTGATAATTGTTAACCATTTTACAAGGTCTGCTTGATGAACTATGAAAATTACGAAGTAAAATCCGTTTTTGTGATTTTTTTCAAAAACTGTGAGAGGTAGGTATGGGATGTATTGATAAAAGTCATCATAAATATCGATGTTCATTTGATTGCCGTTACGAAAATAGAGTTGAAAAAATTGCTTTATAACATTTTTTTGATAACCATTTTGAAAAAAACATGAATTTTGACAGTTGGCAATTTCGAAAATTCTAGAAAACTCTTCAAACCTTCGGTTACGAATGCAAAAAAAATAATCATTTATCGCAAAAGGTTCAAGGGCTTAAATCTTAGATCAAATGAAAATTGTAACAATAAAATTGACATGTCAAAAACTATGTCAGATAAGTACCAACAACTTGAGTACATTTTAATCAGCTTGAAAAGGTGAAATCAAATATGTAACTTGCCGCCAAATTTTTTGTAGTTCCGAAAGCTCAGCCATTTTGAAAATAATTAAGTTGAACTCGAAATGATTGATTTGGATCGTATTCAAAATTTTAAAGTTCTAGTTTTATTAGAACTTAAAAAGTTTCTAATGTAGGCCCTAAAAAAAGCACCCTGTAGTGTTACGTCCATGTGTTACCAACCAAAATTTTATCGATTTATTGTGAATTGTTTTAAAAGAGCAGATAACAAGGTATTGATCAAAATCTGTAAGACTTCGAGTGAAGTTAATTGCGGAGTAAAAAAGCGCCTCGAAGTTTCAGCTAAATGAGTTATTAGCTTTTTTCTGTCTTTCCTACAAGCTGCTGTCTGATCCTCTCTAAATCTTTTTTTCTTGCAGGGTGTAGGAGCAGTGCGTTAAATTGTACATAACGATTTATGGGCATTGTAATTTATCGCAACAGGGCGTTACGAGGCTGGGTTAATAATTTCATGAATTAATTAGTATTTATGTGATTTAAAGGTGTTTGAAGTTATTAAATTTTCTCGCTTAATTTTGAAGCCTATTCCTATGTTGTAATAAATGGTTTTTTTTTATTTATTTTCACAAATTTTCAAGAACTGTTTTAAAATTCATACAAGGTGGAATAATGCGAAATTTTACACCAACCCCTTGTATATATGTATGTTTTCAAAAGCATAAATTATTCACAAATATTCGTAGACGGAAAAGTTACCAGTAGTAACGATCTAAAATTGTAATTCTAAAGAGTTTAGAATAAAGTTAAAAGTATTTGACTTTAGAAATTAATTTCAGCAAGAATGCATTTTATTTGTGCGGACTTTTGTTACCATAGTAAACCATAATATAAAACTACGGATATCTAAAAGTTAGGATATAAAACGTTCCCGTCCTCAATAGTTCCGTTAATGTCACCAGAGAGCGCACTTGTTCCATTACTGTCTAAGTTTTCAGAGCAATGAATTTGAAAAAATTGTTGTATTTGTATAACGGTTTATACACAGCAAACAAAAAAGTACGGACGGATAGAGCATTAAATTCTCAACAGTAAGATATAAATATAATATCAAAATTTTATCGTAAATTATATTAATTTTTTTTAAACTTTCACCAATATGCACGTTACCCCATATTTTTCAAAACGCTGCAAATAAGGTTACAGATGCAAAAAAATGTTACAAAAAAAGTTGTAGAAAAGTAAGTTTCCTATAAAAAAGTCTGCGCGACCATATCCCTACCCTTAACCATTTAGGCCCCAAAGTCGTCCAAAGATGATCAAGCGACAGATTTGTTTCATTTTGCCGGTAGTTAAGTTTTGGAAAGTTAATTGTCGCAAACCTTTTTGTAGAAAATTTAATTCTCTACAAATTGAAAATTCCGAGCGATAATTCTTTGGACACCGTCGCATGTTTATCAAAACACTGAGAATTCGGTTGAGGATACAAAAAAAATGTAAAGAACAAAGTTGTAGAGAATGAAATTTCCTATAAAAAAGTCCGTGACACCATATTTCTATCTTCAACAATTTAGGTATAAATTAACTTTTCGTTACTTGACCACAGGTAAAATGAAACAAATAAGTCGCCTCAGCACCTCGAACGTCTTTAAGGCCTAAACCGTTGACGATAGAGATATGATCCTCAGACTATTTTAAAGAAAATTTAATTCTCTACAAATTTCTTCGTAACATTTTTCTTATATCTTTAACCATATTCACAGCGTTTTGAAAATTACGGAACAAAGCGCAAATTTTAAATTTTAAAGTAATTTGTAAAAATTATTTAAAATAAAAAAAGTATAACTTTTAAAATAAAATTATATTATCAATAATATAAAATTATCATGTTGCATAGGTACTCCCCGAAATGGTAAAAATACATAATTGATACGTATACTGTAAATGTGGATCAGTGTTGCCAACTTAATTTTAAAATCACAGGCTACTTTGTTCGAACCTAAATTTAAAAAAAAACGAAAAAACTTTTACAACATACAGGTTTGTTTACATCCACTGATCAGCACGTGGCCCACCCGTGTCTTTCCCCCATAGGTCGTAACACTGAACCCTCCACTCTGCCTCACTCTCATCGTAAAAATTAAGCACCCGTTACACCGCGATCTATTGAATTTCACCACCTGCTCTTGAAACACACTCGATTCAGGTAGCAGCCGGCACGAGACTGGCCAAGGAACGCCCACGTTTTCCTTTAAGCCTTCAGGACTTGCGCTGATAACAAATAACACACACTTGTTTTTTTTTGTACAAAGGGGTGAAGACGTGCTTTTTGTCCGTGATTTATTTTTTTCTGAGGGATTGTTAATTGGAAGGATGAACGGATTAGTCCGGTGGGTGGTGGATGGATGGTCCCATGTGGGTGGAAAAAATATGGCCAGCGTGATTAAATCAAGTGTGGGATGCTGACCCACATCGGGGGCTGATCGATGCGTTTTAAGGGACTTTGGGAATTGGTAAATAAATATTTACTTACTTATTGCCTAATTAATCGGGAGGTTTGAACACTTTTAAGCCACTTCGTAAAATATTACGAAAAATGATGAGATGTCGGTAGCTTTACAGCTGTTTAATTAAATGGCCGATCAAAGTGGTCGGTTATCTTTTGAAACTCAGTTATAAAGATTGAACGACAGCCAGTAATTAAATTATTGAATCAATTTAATTTAATTGAAATTGCCTGATCTAACTTTTTTACATTGACAGTGGCTTATTTCGATGAGTAATTGGTAATTATGTAGATGATTTTTCGACAAGTTTTAACGAAGTTTCGGGAAAAAAATATCTAAGAATTTCTCGTTCAATAAATGACTAGCTCCTCAGCTAAATTGCTGTCTCGAAAAGGAAAATTACATTTTCAATATAATTTGGTAATTTTTTAACAAAATTATAAAATGAGTTGTTTATTTACAACCAGATAGATTTAACAGATCCAACTTTTGGTCTATTTGTTGCTCTTTGTTTCAACTTTATTTCTAATTTCGCCCTAAAACTAATTTAACTCTAGTAAAATTAAATAGTACTAGAAATTTTTCGCCTTATTAGAGGGAAATATGGCAATAGAGGATGGTCCAGCCCAGCTCCCGTTTTCTGTAGCTCAGTTATAAATGTTATTATTTAAGTTGGAGTTTTGATATTTTGTAGATGTTATTTATAATCTAGGACACATTTCAGAAAATTATTTTTGATTATTTCAAATGGCAACCCCTGTGTATTTTTATAACATTCGATGCCGAATTAAAAAAGCAACATTTTTTGTTATCACAATCATATAACAAATCCTAACACTTTCGGAGTTGTTTCCCAAAAACATTAACTATGTTCGACTTTTAATCATTTAAGTAATTTGTTATTGACAGAATGAGTTTTTAGCAAACATTCCGAATGTGTAAGGATTTGCAATATGGTTGTGATAAAAAAAAAACATGTTTTTTTAATTCCACATCGATTGACATAAAACGGTATTGAAACCAACTTGATTTAAAATTGTCATTAAAATATTTGACAAAACAAGTTTTTATCAAATAACTCCGAATTTATTAGAATTTTCTTGAGTTTTTAATATAAAAAGTTGTTCGTTTTTTAATTCTGCATCGAATGATATAAAAATAAATAGAGGTTGCCATTTAAAATAAGCAAAATAAAAAGATCTAAAATTTTAAAACTTTGGAAATAAATTGTAAACACCCTGTAGTAATTCAAATCAATCAAACTTAATTAATAAGTCTGTCAGACCTTGTTTAACACGTACCTGGTAATAAAACACTGTTTCTGTTACTGTCTCTATTTTTTAATAAGTTTTAAAACTAAAGGTGTAAAACAGATTACAGACAGTAATCCCTAAACCGATTTGAACAAGTCTTTAGGGATATGTAAGAAGTTAAATAATGAGTCATAATGAGGACAAAAAATTATAGCATGCCATTAAAAAATTTATTATTATGAGGTCATACATTTTTTGGGACACTTTGTATAGTCCAAAATATTTTCCTGAAATGTGTCCTAGAGTATAAATAACATCTACAAAATATCAAAACTCCAACATTAATAGAAACTGAGCTACAGAAGACGGGAACTTGGCTGGATCACCTTGTATAAGTAACAGTTTAGCTTTATAGCTTAGTTTAAATTGTTTTTTGTTAAAGTTAGATATTATAACACAAAAAAGAGCTAAATTACTGTAAACAAAACAATAAAAAAAATATTTCTCTACAGTGTGTTTCACACAACTTTACGAAGCCTGCGCTCAATGTAAACATAAGCATCTAAATATACAATAGTCATAAAACACTAATTACAAAAAGCACATGTGTAATTATTTAATTTTTAGGAAACCCATGACAATAATTGTTAAACTAATCACTGTGCCTTTAAAAGTCATAAATAGCTGTTTTTCAGGAACAATTTTCATGTGTACTATCAAGAGACGGAATGAATAAATTCTAATTTATCTAACTCAATCGTTAACTAATTAAAAACTTTGCAATTTTCTGAAGGAGTGAACAAACTAAAAAATATAATCCAATTTTTCAAAATTTGTGGTCAAATTTTTACTGGAATATGTTTTGTTTACAGTTTACAGACATAGACCTCGTACAATTATGTGAAACACCCTGTACAACAGGGGCGGATCCACAAATTAATTTTGGGAAGAAGAGCTTTCAAGTTTTTTAAAGAATGATTAAGCTATTGAATAAAACATTTACTGTCGTTTCGATAAATTTGTACAAAAGTTGAGCCCAAAAAATCATTTTATCATAAAAATGCAAATTTACGCTTTTTTTTAATAAAATACCCTCTTGTGCATTTTAATTAGTAGATTTTGTTAAGTTTTTAAAATAATTAGTTCTTATTGTTAAAAACAAGACATCTTTTTAATAATTAGAAAAAAAAATACAACAGATAATGTACATACAATTGTTTAAGTAATAAAAATATCTGTACGTAAAAAACTAAGCAACTTCCTTGTTTTAATTTCCGGGAACCAATATTTTGTTAAGTGTTAAAAATTTATTTTCAGTCTAAGGACTAATTTATTTGGTGTTTTTTTGGACAATCACTCAAAAAAATACAAACTTTCTGACGTTTCGATTTTAATTTAATCTTCTACAGGCCGCCAAGTATTTTATCTGTTTTTCCCCGACTACTGCGCTAAAATAAGTAAATTTTAGTAATAGGTAAGTAAGTAAAAACCTTGCTTACTAATTACGCAAAAAATCATTTCAATAGTTATTTACATGATGATTCGGCATTTTTACGATAATAATAACAACTTATAAACAGATCAAGACATCATTTTCGTCCTTCGCAAAATATGAGCTTTTCAACGTAGTTAGGTAAATAGGTGATCTTCTGGTTAGTTTTATCAAAGTTAATCTATAAACAGAGGAAGAAAATGTGAATTTTTTATAAAATATAAAAAAAAATAAAGTTCTCGGTTTTCACTCAAACAAATCAAGTTCAAGTCTCTCTAAAAGAGCAAAATAATGCCATTTTTGGCTTGTATTATGAAATGAGTTTTTGACTGAAAGAAAAGTGAAACGCCCAAAAAAAGACGAAAGCTTCTTATTCGTCTTTCTTATAAAATTCCTCGGTTTTTGATAATAAATTTTTTGCTAAGTTTTTAGAATTTGAGAAAAGCAAAAACTAAGGCACGATTATTAATTTTACACCAGTTACTTACCTGTTTTTTCGAATTATTTAGCAAGTTTACGCAAAAATATTAGCTTGCCACTTATAAAACGAACTAAATTCATCCAAATAACACCATTTTTCGCTACATTTGAGGGAAACTTTGGTAAATATAGTGATTTTCGACATGGTTAGATAATTTATTAGAGTGTTTTAACAATTATTTTCGCTTTATTGCGTTTCAAGAAGACACAATTTATCATTTTTAATACACATGCCGCCACTGCTTTTTCAATAAATTTATGTAAGAAAATCAATAAAGCTTATCCTTGATACTACATGTCTAATTAAATAAGACTTCCTATAAGCTTAGCTAGACTATAACCTACTTCAGTTGAAACGATGGCATCACAGAGTTCAAACCAAAAAGTGGGTTTTTTCTTGTTGCCAACCGACATTTTAAGAGCATTTTCTTAATATTTTTCCAAATTTAAATTTTGTTTTAGGCAGACTTGTACCCAAACTGTGACGTCAATGTGTGGTTACGGTCCTGTATTGAAGAAATCCCAGAACCCATCACCGGTACCACCACTGGTACCATTCCAAAATGGTTGCGGGGTTGCCTTCTACGTAATGGACCCGGTTCGATCAAAGTCGGTGATGACTATTTCGGACATATTTTTGACAGTTCGGCCCTCCTCCACCGGTACTACTCGAGTTAAGTTTGCAACACTGAAAAAAAACAATAGCGACAGTGTTACCAACTTAATTCCACAATCAAAGGCGACTTTGATCACACGGTAGTACCCATCAATCATTCTTAGGTTTTGCATCGACGAGGGCGGGGTTACTTATCAGTGCCGTTTCGTCCAATCAGAAGTGTTCAAACGGAACCGAGCAGCCAATCGGATTGTCGTCACCGAATTTGGCACTAAAGCCGTCCCTGATCCGTGCCGTACCATCTTCCAAAGGTACCGAATCAAGTTTTGAACTTTTAGTTATTATTTTTTCAGAGTTGCTTCAGTTTTTAATCCAAAATCTGAGGATATTCCGGATAATTCAATGATTTCGGTTTATCCGTTCGGGGACGAAGTTTATGCATTCGGGGAACTCCCGATAATTCACAAAATTGATCAAGAGACTTTGGAAACGAAAGAACGGGTTGACGTTCGCGATTTTGTTTCAATTGTCCATCACACCTCTCATCCGCATGTTATGAACGATGGTTGGTTTGTTTTTAGTGATTTTGTTTTGTAAGGTTTGATTTACAGAAACTGTTTTCAACTTGGGGGAAACAATATACCCGACTGGACCCTATCACACGATTGTTAGGTTTCCACCGGGGAAAAACATGGTTGAAGGTGCAGAAATCGTAGCGGGAATCCCCGCCAGATGGCCACTGCACCCTACATACATGCACACTTTTGGTAAAAAATCACTAAATCTGGTGTATTTTTCTTTTTTCACCCAAACTGTTACAGGCCTGACGGAAAATTATTTTGTCATTGTTGAACAACCTCTAAGTGTTTCTGTTGGTGGTATGATTATGAATAAGATTAAAAATGAGCCGATGAAAGGGAGTCTTCGGTGGTACCAACACGAAAAAGTAGTACCTAGTACCCAACTCCCCTAGATTTTTATGTTATGATTCAATTGTTTCAGACACAATTCAGTTTAATAAGTCGTGAAACTGGCCAACTGGCTTACAAATTTTACTCAGAAGCGTTCTTTTATTTACACATTATCAACCAATACGAGACTTGCGATCACGTGGTTGTTGACATTTGCACGTACCGCAACCCCGAAATGCTGGACTGTATGTACATCAGTGCAATGAAGGTTGGTACCACTTGATTTAGTAAAGTTGGTGCCACTGATTTTCAGAACATGCAACAAAACCCGAACTATGCCGAACTGTTCCGTTCAAAACCGCTCCGTTTCGTACTTCCCCTAAAACCGCCGGAAACAAATTCGAACCTAGTCCAACTGTCAAACACTAAATGCGAAGCGTATTACCAACCTGACGGCGAAATTTACGTAATACCGGAAAAATTATCAGATTTGGGATGTGAAACACCCAGAATCAACTATGGGCAATATTTGGGTAGGTATACAGGGTGATTCTTCTAGGGCCTACATTAAAAACTTTTTAGCTTCTAATATAGCCAGAACCTTAAAATTTTGTATACTATCCAAATCGGCCATTTTGAGTTTAAATAAATTATTTTCAAAATGGCAGAGCTTCCAAAACTACAAAACATTGGTGCCAAGTTTGAAATTTAAAATATAGTAACCCCACATTTTTATTGCATATTTGAATTTACCTCCACAAGATGAGTAAAATTTATTCAAGTTGTTGGTATTTATCTGTCATAGTTTTTGACATATGGTAATTTTTCTGTTAAAATTTTCATTTGCAAGGGTTTATCTAAAGTATCACAGTCCTTGAACCCTTTTTGATAATATTTTTTTTGCATTCTATAACTGAAGGTTTGGAGAATCTTCTAGAATCTTCAAAATTGTCAACTCTCAAAATTCATGGTTAGCATAGTTTTGTTTAAATGGTTTTAAATATCTGCTAGAACTCAGTTTTTTCAAATGGAACGACGCTGTTTTCTTAAGGGCAAGCGAAAAAACATCAATATTTATGGTAACTTTTATCAATATGTTCTACATATACTCGTATCTCTTACAGTTAAAAAAATACAAAAAACGGATTTTAGTTCGTTGTTTTCATAATTAATCAAGTAGACCTTGCAAAATAGTCAACAGTTGTCAAACTTTCAATATTTTATTTAGTTTTTATCTGGTTCGTTATCGTATACGCAGTAAAACAATAATATTTAATTATAGTTTATTATAACTTAGTGAATTATGTAAATCAACTCAGACAGTCTGCCATCGAATTTCGAATTTCTTGAATGAAAATGGTGAACAAATCAACTTTATCGTATTTTTCGAAAGTTTGCTTGATTAAAAATGAAAATAATGAGCTAAAATTCTGTTTTTGTGATTATTTCAAAAACTGCGAGAGATAGGTATAGAAGATGTTAATAAAAGCCTGCATGAAAATTGATGTTCTTTTGATAGCAATGGAAAAAACAGAGTCATCTCATTAGAAAAAACTGTTTTGTAATCATTTTTTTCAAAAAATCATAGTAGCCTTGCAATTTTACAGTTGACATCTTGAATGCAAATGCAAATGCAAAAAAATTATTCACCTATTGCTTCACTAGTTGTGATATTTTAAATGAACCCCAACATATAAAAATTTGTATAAAAAAATTGACATACGTCAATGACAGATAAGTACCAACAACTAGAATACATTTTACAAAACTTCAAGAGACGAATTCAAAAATGCAATAAAAATATGTGGTTACTATTTAAAATTTCAAACTTGGCACCAACTTTTTGTAGTTCCAAAGCCCAGCCATTTTGGAAAAAAAAATGTTGAACCCAAAATAGTCGATTTAGATTGTAAACAAAATCTTAAGGCTTTAGCTATATTACAAGTTAAAAACTTTCTAATGTACGCGCTAACAATATCAGCCTGTAAACTACAGAGAACTATAGCTTAAGTTACGAAACGATTCGCTTAAGAGTCTTTGAACGACTTTGAGGCCTAAATGGTTGAAGATAGAAACATGGTCTCGCGGACTTTTTTATAGGAAATTCAATTCTTTACAACTTTCTTCCTCACATTTTTCTTGCAACTGTAACCGTATTCACAGCGTTTTGAAAAATATGGGGCAGAGTACAAATTAGTAAAAGTTAAAAAAAATTAAATATAGTTTATGATAACATTTTTGCATTATGTTTATGTCTTACTATTGGGAATTTAATGCTCTAGCGGCCTATATTTTGTTTGTTATGTGTTACCGTTATACAAAAATAACAATGTTTCCAATTTCATGGAAGAACCGCATTCTCTAGCGACATTAACGGAACTATCGAGGACGAGAACGATTTATTTGTACGTCGTTTCGTATCCTAATCTTTAAATATCCGTAGTCACATTTAGGGGTTTCACAAATTTCATTGAAAATTACAGGAAAGCAGTATCGATATTTTTACGCTATTAGCGCTGACGTCGACGCGGCAAACCCGGGAACTATGATCAAAGTTGATACCGTAACAAAAACCGCCAAAACTTGGTGTGAGGATAATTGTTACCCCAGTGAACCCATTTTTGTACCACGGCCCAATTGTGCCTTTGAGGACGATGGGTTGATTTTAGCCGCCATGGCATGGGGTAGAGAAGACACAAACCATGTCGGTTTGATTATTTTGGATGCAGAAAGTTTCACAGAAGTGGCAAGAACTGAGTTTAGGACGCCTGGACCTGTACCCAAATGTTTACATGGCTGGTTTTTGCCGAAATAAATGAATCATACTGTAGATTTTGTTGTATTCAGGTGTGACAAAGATAGCATGATTGGGAGAAACGTCAAGAAAACTAGGAAATGTCAAAATCTTTACATTTTTATTTTTTTTATTGTATCAAAAAGGAATAAAGATGTGTTGGTGGTGCGCAACGTTTTGGGACAATTTGGTGAATGATTTGTGAGGTTACTACTGAAATATTTATTTACATTAAAATATAATCTACAAAAAGTATACACTTGTTTAACTAAATGCTTGTTACTTGCACCCTACGTACTATAAAATTAAATTATCAATAAATAATACTTCAGCAAATAGTGTTAATAAACTGCGCAATATAAAATCTGACAATTAATTTAAAAATGTACAAAACTCGCTAGGCTCCTTACTATATTGCCTAAAAAATAAATATAAATAATGGCTTCTACTTCTCTATGAGTAAATGGTTAGGAACAATAACAAAAATTTTCCAAACGTGACAAAATGAGAAGAACCTTTGGTATAAACGATTTATTCAAGCCTTTTCAAAAAATGCTTCCATGATCACAATTTTGCATAAAACTTTGGTTAATAAAAATGCATGATATGCGTCAAAATAACTGGACAAGGATTGCAACCGTGCAAAAAATCGGTACATGTGAAAGGATGGATTTGTACATAAATTATTCGTCGCTCCCTATACTCAACCAGGGATGGTCCAAGACATCTTCGGCCGAAAACCGCAACTCTGGCGCTAGTTGCAGCATATTCTGAATGAGCTCCTTAGCCAACCCTGACACGTCCTTCCAATACTCATCCGGAAAGTCATACTGACCCGAAAGAATGCAGTCGAAGAGCTTCTCCTGGTCGTTGTCCTGGCTGACAAACGGCGGATATCCGCACAGGAGGATGTAGAGGATCACTCCGGCGGCCCACACATCGATCTACAACACGACTGCACTCGAGTGCATTACACAATTTTTTTTACTACCTTCAAGCCATAGCCCGACTCTGCGAGTATTTCGGGGGCCACATAGGTGGGAGTGCCACAAACGGTGAAAAGTGGTCTTGTCACCTCGCAAGCCAGACCAAAGTCGCCCAATTTTAACAGTTTTATTCGATTTTCGCCGTCAAATTCAACGAGTAAATTTTCGGGTTTGACGTCCCGATGGACGATGTTTAAATTGTGTAAATATGCAAGAGCCGATACTAAGTGGTTTATCATAAGGGCGGCTTGTTCCTCTGAGAATTTTTGAGCAACGGTGATAGCGTCGAAGAGGTCGCCACCTGAAAAAAAAATAGCTTCTCATACACTGATTATTTCTTTCAAGTTTTTTTTAAGTTAAGTCTTTCAAGTTTTTAAGTTAAGTTGGTAGCTTTGAACAGTATAGACAAAAGATGTGAGAGTTATAACCAGTGTGAGGAAATTTTATGGGGTGGCCATGAGGCCACAACCGATCAACTGACTCGTCGTAGCGCTCTCGCGATGTTCATATTTATCGATGAAATGGTCCGTTATAGCGCGTGCATTGGCGTAGTTTACTAGGGATTTATACAATTAATGTTACCGGTTGATTCGTCAGAAACGTTACAATTTGTATATTTTTTTAAAAAGGTCTTTAAAGAAGGATTATTTAGTTATCTGCAAAATGTGCTCGAGGTGAAATCGCAGCGGATTTCCCTTTGAAACGTGGTGTGGTTGAAAACATTTCAAGGGCTAAAAATGGTAAATAATTAAAAAAATATAAATGTCACACCAAAGAATACTTTGAAATGAATTACAATTTCGTAATTTAGTTCTACTGAGTCACTTTTATGCTTTTTAAATAAGTACATGAGATAAAAATGTTCTTTTGACTTTTTAGATATTATTAAAATTAACAGAGAGTTAGGGCGGTTAAAAGTAAAGGTATAATATTAATAGATAAGTGACATTAATTATTTTTTAATTATTTATGATTTACGATTTTTAGCTCTCAAAATGTTATCAAAGGCGATGAACACGCTTTAGAGGGAAATACGGTTCGGTTTCACCTCAGGCGCATTTTGCAGTAATTTTAAATTGCAATAACTTGGTGAGTCTTACAGATAACGAAATGATTCTTGCACCAAAAATTTATTTCAAGTATTAGCTTTATTTCGTCTCGATTATGTGGGAGTCTATCTTTTAAATTAAAAAACTTTCTCGCATCTCGAAAATTTCACTACACAATTATGCAACGTTACAAGAAAATGTAAGTTTTTTGGTTTCCTTTTATCAAAACTCAACCTTGTTAAACTACGTATAAATCTGCGTTTATTGAAAATTTGTTTGCAAAAAAAACGGAGTTTCTAGCTTTATCCAGAAGGAAGATATGTGTATGTAAACGCAAAATGTGTCCAATTTTAGGTGTTTGCAAATTTTTAGCTAAAACGTCTTTTCAGCCCCTTCGCGAGGGTTGAAACAAAAAATTCTTTGTCTAAACATTTTTTAATACTCTTTCCTAACTTATATCAACAATGCAAGCTGTTCCACAACATTTCGATCTAAAGGTTTATCTGACTGCAAGCGCGCGCCCATGCACTAACCTTCGCCCATAAAATTTCCTCACACTGGTTATAACTTTCGTATATTATATCTCTGTGCCATTCAGTGTTGCAAACTTAATTTGAAAATTTAAGGTTAGTAAGAAGGACGTCGACTAATATAGCTAGAGCTTTAAGATTTCGTATACAATTTAAATCGACCATTCTGAGTTCAACTGAATTATTTTCAAGATGGCTGAATTTCTGGATCTACGAGAAATTGGCGCCAACTTTGAAGTTTTAAATAGTAACCACCCATTTTTATTGCATTTTTGAATTCGCCCCCTGAAACTGAGTAAAATATACCTTAGAAGTTAGTACTTATCTGCAATAGTTTTTGACGTTAAAATTTCAAAATTTTATTTATTTTTTTCTACAAATTTTCATTTGCAGGGGGTCATTTAAAATATTACAGCTCGTAAACCCTTTACAATAAGTAAATAATTCTTTTTGCATTTGATAACCAAAGGTTCAGAGATTCTTTTCAGGTCTTCAAGATTGTCAACAGTCAATGTGCAAGGCTACTATGATATTTTGAAAATGATAATTAAAAAATGATCATATGTATAGTGGCGGTCAGCTCGATTTGCGTGTGCGTCTTCAATTTCATTTTTTCATTACCAACACAAAGCTATAAAAAAATTATCAAAAACAATGCAAATTTAAACAGCTAAGGGCTATCTAAGGGTGGTATCCTTGAACATTAATTTACATGTGCACTTCGACAACACCGTCAAGTGTCACGAATTTGTCAAACTAACATTGACAGTAAATTATAGACGTCGTCGCATGGTTGTCGAAAGTGTTATCGGTGTTAATCGCAAGTATTTTCTGTTCGTTTATTGTGTTTTGTGATTTGCGTTTCGTTAGGTTTTTGATTCTGCGTTTATTAGTTCTTGTTTTGTGAATCTGTATTTTTTGTAACAACTCATAATTTAAACACTTCGTAACCTCAAAAAATATTTGATAGTTTGTCACCGCTATGCCCCTGCTATGTAAACGTAGTGACAGAAATGTCAGATGACGCACACGCAAATGGAGCTGAGCGCTACCATAAAACAGTTTTTTCAAATAAAATGACCCTGTTTTTTCATTGGCAATCAAAAGAACATCAGTTTTTATGCAGACTTTTATTAACGTCTTCTATATCTACCTCTTACAGTATTTGAAATAATCGCAAAAACCAGAATTTTGGCTCATTATTTTAATTTTTAATCAAGTAAACTTTGGAAAAATACGATAAAATTGTGCCATTAATTAAAAAAAATGTTCGGTTTATATACCATTTACTTTCAAGAAGTTTAATATTCGATGCCAGACTGACTGAGTTACTTTACATAATTCACTAAGTTTTATTAATAAACCATAATTAAATATTACTGCTTATTCGATAAAGAACCAACTAAAAACTAAACAAAATATTGAAGTTTGATAATTGTTGACCATTTTACCATTTTAGAAGGTCACTTGATTAACTATGAAAATTATCCAGTAAAGTCCGTTACTTGTGATTTTTTTCAAAAACTGTAAACTGAATTATAGCAGTTTTTTGATAACCATTTTGAAAAAATCATACTAGCCATGAATTTTGACAGTTAACAATTTCGAAAATTCTAGAAAACTCTTCAAATGTTCAAAACTATGACAGATAAGTACCAACACCTTGAGTAAATTTTACTCAGCTTGAAGAGGTGAATTGAAATATGCAATAAAAATGTGTGGTTACTATTTAAAATTTCAAACATGGCGCCAACTTTTAATAAAACACATATTCTTAGGTAATTTTAATAAATTGGCATGTTTTAAAAATGTGCCAGTGTTTGGTGATTGTAAATAACAATTATAATAATTTTGGAAAATCAGATTTAAACA
The DNA here is from genome assembly GCF_031307605.1 of Tribolium castaneum. Classification (NCBI taxonomy): domain Eukaryota; kingdom Metazoa; phylum Arthropoda; class Insecta; order Coleoptera; family Tenebrionidae; genus Tribolium; species Tribolium castaneum. The sequence continues at coordinate 10,477,846 of NC_087400.1, forward strand.
AAATGAGGATATTGAAATTAATATAATTAAAAATATGAAAATTGTATTAATACGTGTCAGGCTTAAGTGATGTTTTCAAGCAAAAAATTCTTATAAAAATTTTGCTACCACCGTTTAAAAATACAAATTTTTAGTTTTACCTTAATTTTTTGAAAATAACGACATTCTTTCACGGATTTTTATCACAAAACAACATTTCAGCATAACTTGTACTCAGATGAAACAAAAAAAAAACAAATTTTTGCAGCTACTTAACAGTAATTAAAAGTCATTAATTGTACAGGCTGTTTCATATTTACAGCGCAACCTATAACACAGTTTTTTCACTGGCACCCCCTGCCCGTTTATACATATTTAAATATGCACTTATTTAGGCTTTACGAATCCATTTAGTTTTTGCAATTTGCTTTATTTAACGTTCAAAAGTTATTTAATTTTTTCTACAGTTTAGTTACCCTTTCTATTTTATGATTAAGTATTATTCAGGCCTTCATTTTACATCTTTTTTACCTCTTGAGTATTTTTTAAGTTTTTTGCAGACGGACAGTAAATGATGAATTCATATTTTATAAACGAAAACGAAAAGAATTTCACAATAGGTTTTTACCTAACGAGTTTAGAAAATGCAATTTAATAAATCTTAAATCTTTGTCAATTATTAGTCCAAGATATTTAAACAAAAACACGATTCATTTATTTTTGTTGAAAGTAAACTTAGCCAGGTCTGTAATTTTTTTTCATTAAATAATTTTTATAGAATCAAAATGGACTCGGACTCTATCTTCAAGAAATTTGTTATTTAAAACCAATTTAGTGAGCAAACCATGGCGACCTCGATACCACACTCTTAGCAAATAATCAATATTTTTCACACAAAAAAAAACAACAATAAAATATAAAGTTGCTAAGAATGTTTAAGCTGTAGTTGGCAATACTGAATATTATTTTTAATTGGTACAACTGGAGTTTCAGTGCTATAATTAACCAAAAAACAGTCTGTTGGCAAGTGGTAGAGCTGAGACTGACCTTTGACATACTCGCACACTAGATACAACATCGTTTTGGTATCTTGTTCTGCTATCAACGACATAATATTGGGGTGGTTAACCCTTCTTAAGATTTTGACTTCATTTTCAATCATATCCTCCTACAAAAAACAAATGTAAGCACACAAAAAAATAATAAAAATCGAACAATTACTTTTCCTTTACATTTCGACTTATCAATAATTTTTAAGGCAAACTCCTCATCACTCGTTGCACTTTTACACAACCTCACAACCGCAAAATTCCCATCACCAATCATTCTACCAACCGTATACTTCTGCCTTAACGAAAGCGGCAAAATAATATTATTGTCTTCACTTAATTTACGTAACAAACTTTCCGACGATTCGTACGTTCGGTTCAGTTCTTTTTTGGGCATTTTGGGTTTAGGACCAGCACTAAAAAACAATTAACACACAAAAAAACACCAGAAAAATTAAATTACCCGTTTTTAAGACCGGGGGTTTTCTTATATTGTTGTATTGCTTTACTTTCCTCGAACTCCAATTCGAAATCGTCCTGAGAAAACCTTTCGTTGCCATAGACGAAGAAAACGTCCTCAGATGAGAAAAACTGAGACAAGTTCGTGACTGCTTGACCCGACAGTGTAAAAACTTTACGAACAGCGCCTGAGTCAAGCTGAGCCGCTTCAGTTAAAGCACTCAGCGCTTGTTCCATACTTGAGGCGTTGCGTTTGTTTATTAATAATCGGATAATCTAGAGGAGAATAAGATTGTTTGGGTGTTTTTTTAATGATTTTTGAACTCGGTGAAGATAGCAAGTAGCTTTTTGTTAGCAAGTCTAAAATTACAGCGAACCAGTCAGTATTGTTTATTCTTTATGTAATTAGAACAATAAAAGAACGCTAAATAGCCATAAAACAGTTAAAAAAAGCTTTTTGCATTTACTACTACTACTGCGAAAAGTTAACTAACAAAATTAGAAAACACACCAAACTCTACAAAAAAAAGAACCTAGGTACAGTCACTCAGAATGAAAATGACGCGTCTATAAACGAACGCCTAGTTTTGAGGAAAGTTGAACACGTCGTTTATAATCCTTTGAATTTGTTGAGGATTTCTGACAATTTAAGACCAAAAATACAAATCATTTCAAAAATACATTTTTTAAAACATAGCCTTTACCTCAGCAACACTCGATGAAACATTAATAAGGCCCGTTTTAGGATAATTGGATAGTATTTATAAAATGTAGCAAAAGCTTTTACTACAGTTCTATCTCTTTCTTTCTAATAAAATATAAATACGTCTATGCTTTATTATTAAGTATATTAAGTAGAAGCATTTACTACATTTTATAAATACCATCCATTGAGTGGCATATTGGTCTCTTTTTAAGTTTTGCCAAGTAATTGTTCAGTAAGTGTTCAAAAAAAAACAAAACAAAAACAACAAAATTTTGGATTTAAATTTGTGAACTTTCGGCCTCTTAGCAAAATCTCGGAAAGAAAAGTAAGATTTTAGCTCATAAACATGCTTAAATTCACTTCAAAATTATTTATTTTTTGCACTTCCGAGACTAAAATAGATACTTTAATTTATGTCTACAGGGACTAAAGTGGGTCCTTTATTCCCTAGAGATTAAATATGGACTGAATTCCTCAGAGAGATCATTTATTCTCTATGGAATAAATGCCTCACTTTAGTCCCGGAAATGCAAAAAAATATGACTGATTTAAAAATGACGGATTTTAATTTAACCTTTAACACCACATTTAATGGCCTTAGAAGATTTTCTAAAATAATCTGTTATAGTTATTGTTGTACGTAATTACAAAGTAATCGATTACTTTAAATTGAATTAATAGGTAAATGATTACAGCTAATAAGAAAATAATTACATTGTATTTGAATAAAAAAGTAATCAAAATACAACGTAATTACATTGTAATCTGATTATGCCCAACTATGGTGCTCTTTCTCGAGAGTTTGATGTTTTTCTCTAATTTTTTTAGTTAATTTTTCGCAGCATTAATTGTAGTAAATGCAAAAAAGCTTGTATTTTTTTAACATTTTGAGTTCGTTTAGCGTTTGTGTCCTTTATTATTTTAATTATATAACGAATGAACTGGTTATTGAACTAGTAATTTTATACAGTTACTTGCTGTCTTTTCCGAGCTTGATTTTCGTACCTTTCGGGGCTTAATCCCGTTTCTAATAATGGTGACTATACGAGGCCGAACACAATCTGGAGGTATAATTCTTGGAGTGTGTGTAAGTGAGTTATTAAATTTCGTATTGGACAGTTTTTTTGATCGCAAAGTGTCGGTTTTCGTGTATTCGATTCGTTTGAACATCTCGCCTTTCCCACTACAGACGTACTCCTTACCGTCCTCTAAATCGTCCAAACTACAAACCTGGGCGAAAAAATTATTTATGGTGTCTTGATATCTGATCGGTTAATACTTTTTTGCCTTCCATTGAGTAGATGTTGCGCACACCGCTGGGGAGAGTAACATTCTTAGTCAGAATGTTCGTCAGTTCGGTCGTCAGACTGTCAAAAGACCTGTACCGTTCGGGGGCCACTGGTATGACAACTCCGTTAAAAAACTTATTCCCGTTATGGTAAAATCGGATTCTTTTCGCTTTCTGCGTCCGCGACGTCGACGAGGGCCTGCTTTTACTCAAATTTAGCTCTTCAATGCCGTTATCGATGATTTCAAAGTCGGACTGTATGCTGTTACAACTGGTCGAGGAGACGCTTCGGGAGCCGCTGATGTTGTTCTTCGACATTTTGCCAAGTGGGATCGTCACAAGGGGCGTGAAATCATCGTAACATCGTTGGTGTTTAATCAATGGGGCTGTTTTTAACCAAAACTACAAACTGGTACCGCCTATTTGCCAGCTGTCACCGAAACTACACCAAACATCAACTCCACAGATCCCCAAACCACTCTTTAGCGATTTTCAAGGTACACTTCACACACAACACAATCAAACTATAATCTCATTATGAAAAAATTAGATTTTGTGCTAAACTAACTGTTTTTACGGTTAAAAAGGTAATAACCTCTTTTCGGCAAGTGGGAGGGATGCTTGTTACGCATGGCAGCCAACCCCACGAAAATCACAGCTAAATTAAACGAAACGTAATTTCACAAACCGGACCTTATCACACGTTGGACACGGCCACAATCACAGATTGTTTAACAAACTGATTAAAAATAGCCCGCGTGAGTCAACAATTAATCAACAAATTAAATATTTTGGCCGGCGGAGTTGGCACACATGAGTGTCACCTTGACTGATCACAATTTTCAAAAATGGTCCGGAAATTAAAATTTCACGAACAAAAACTCCTGAAAAAAGTTGACTTCATATCGTGGGAAGTCGACAATAATTTGCACGAAGTGCGAGTGCTCAAAAAGTACCACATTCAGAAACGCGAGGATTATACAAAGTGAGGTTAGGTCGGTTTTGACATTTGTTTTATTTTATTTTGTAGTTACAACAAATTGGCCCGTAATATTAGAGAACTGGCCCGCAAAATTAAAGAAGTGGACGCTAAGGACCCCTTCCGGACTGAGAAAAGTGCCCAATTGTTGGAAAAACTGTAAGTTGGAACGTTGTCAAAAGTGAGGTTATGTTTTTTATTTTTAGGTATTTAATGGGGTTAATACCGACAAGGTGGGACTTAAGTCTGGCCGAGAAAGTGACAGCTTCGTGCTTTTGTCGGCGGCGACTGGCCGTTGTAATGGTTAGAAGTAAGTCGTTGTTATTGTTAGAATTTTGCCCCAAATTAATTTCTAGATAAAATGGCTGAAAATATTAAGGGGGCTACTAAATTAATTGAACAGGGGCATGTCAGGGTTGGGCCCGAGTTGGTCAAAGACCCAGCATTACTTGTAACTAGGACTTTGGAAGATTTTGTAACGTGGGTCGATAATTCCAAGATTAAACAACATGTGCTTGAATATAACGGAATGGTAAATTTTTTAAATAATGTAGAACGTGGTTTTTACCATTTTTTTTCCAGAGAGATGATTTCGTGTTGTGATAACATTTTCCTTATTAATTTTAAGTGTAGGTGGCAACACTGTCAACTAAATTTAAATTTGGTTACTCAGTTGGTTTGGTAAAACGAAACACCAAGTCCTTATAAATTTTTATTGTTTTTCCAAAACATACAGGAATTGTAAATCATTATGCCATACATGAGTGTATCAAAAATAAACAAAACCCAATTCTAAATCTTGAAAACTACAATTAAGATGATTACCAACTGTTGATACATTTAAGCAGAAGTTGTTCCAAAAGGTAGACTTTTCAATGTCTTTCTAATAATAATTCAACAAAGAAAGTGAAACAAACATTCGTTATTCGTGTTTTTCTCGTCATCTCTAATTTGTCAACATTCGTTTCCTGCACCAAAGATAACACTAGTTATTCCGCATACGCTATGCAATACTTGTGAAGCCTCAAAATTTGTACAACACACAAAATATCCAAATAAGCGCTTTTTCCGCCATTTATGGTTACTTTTTTGACCTAGCTGAGTGGCGTCTCCAACGGTAATTTTACTAAATGATTTGTCAACACTCCATAGTATACACACCAAGTCCTTGTATAGAGGTGGTTCCAAATCTGGTGGCGAACTGTCAGTGACATAAAAGTCTCTTGCACTCACTTGGTTAAGATAATGAAATACATAGACGTGCATTTTTTTCACTAAAATTTACCCAGTTGTTATTTTAACATTAATAAATTTTGAGAACGAAGATACATAAAAAAATTACTATTACTGTTAATAATCTGATCATTATTCTTCATCTTACGGATCTCATTATATTTTTTTTAAGACTATCAGTGGATTTGAAAATCATTTTATTACGCCTATGGGCAATTTTTTTTTCAATAGCAAACATGTGTTTATTGCCAAAATTCAGTCATTTTTAACAATGTCAGTTCGCCATCAGATTTGGAATAAGCTCTAATACCAATGACATGTTGTCAACATTAAATTAAAGTTAGTTTCTAATGTTCTCTACACTTCCAAAGATTAAACATAGTTAGCACAGTTGATCTAACAGCTATTTAGGTTCAAACAGTTCCATAGACTAGTTAGATTTCTGACAGTTTTTGTCTTCAATGACAATTCACAAATTTGATACACAATGAGCAAATTTTGGATGTACCAGTTTTTTCATGTCCACCGATGGTACGAAATAAAATATTTAAATACGGCAAATTCAGATTCCAGAACTACCTGACATCCTACACTTTGTTATAAACAGGGCGTATAACAAATAATAGAGCTAATTATTATTATTCTGTAAATAAAATGTATAATACAAAAATTACTTAGTTGATTGCCCTTTTGCAATATGCAAAACAAATAAAAATGCAATTATTATTAGCAAGATTCAGAGTGTATCAGGAATACGTGTGTTTTACCAAGTAATAAAACTTATCAAAAACAACAACTTTTCTGTATAACGTTTTGCAAAATTTTTATTTATAATTTCTACTGTTTTCAAAATCTTTGGATAATTTACTTGAAAGATGGAATAGAAACTTATATTGGCATTTTAATAATTCTAAGTCAAAGTTGTCAAAAGGTTGGTTTATAAACAAGATAAAATATATGTTGTTTTAGTTAGTTTACAAACCTGACCTCGAAAATAAACTTTTCGAAAATGTCATAGCCAACTATGATTTCTATTTAAAAAAATACAACTTTATGTTATTACACTTAAACGAAAAGTTAAAAAATTCGCTGATAATATTACTAAATTCTCCGTAAAAAAGTGCCTTTATAATGTCTGTTTCAAATGTGTATCTTTTATAATAAAGAAGATATAAATTTTTGAAGATTTTGCTAAAAATCTTTTGTCTTAAACAAAAGACGATAGCGAGATGCGGTTTTGACCAAGATTATTTTCTCAATAAACGGACCTTTTAGTTTCAGAGATCCCCTATTCGGACATCCAAAATGCAGCACCCTGTACAAAAATGTTCAAAACGTTTGTTATAATACTGATAAAACAAACGGCAGTTGCGAGATAGGGATGAATATAAAACGCATAATATTTTGCAAAATAGCTTAATCTGCCACTGTCCGTGGTGGTCCTTAGAGTTGTTAAGTGGTTAAATCCTTCAAAGAAACCTTTGTCGTTGCAATAGGCCTGAAACCTTTCAATTATATTTTGTTTTTAATAGAAGATGAGGTTGAGGGTTTCATTAATAAGAAGGCTCCAAGGGACTAGAGTTCCATTAGAAACTGGATTTTGGAATTGTTTGATACAAATGTCGCATATACTGAAAAAAAAGAAATATTTTCGGATTTTATAGTTGACGACATTGAGGTTGTAGCTTAGTGTAGCATAATACAATAAAATCTTCTAAATTAAAGCACAATGAGATTTAACGCCATTTGTAAAAATTATGACACAATTTTTGTCTCACCGTGTATTTTTCTGCACTCATCGTCTGCACAATTAAACACTTCGAATGCTAAAGTGTGCTTAATATTTTATTTTACCAAAAGCATGTAAAGAATTATTTTAAAAAAATATTAAATCCATCCTAATATTTATTTTCTCACTGCGGAACAAAGAATTTTTAAAGGTAGAGCTGCAGGTTTTTTGTATTCTACAGAAATTTATATCTGCAAATTATACAAAGAATAACTGTAAGAATCCGTCGTAACAATACCTCTGTTTTGTATTCTTGTACAATCATAACTTTCCACTTTTTTTTAAAAGCAAGTATGCTATTCCTGCTATAATTACAAAATGCAGGAGATCTCTTCGAATAAAGCCCATTTTCTATTTCACTTCATGAAACTGCTGACACCCTAGATTGACACTAAATTTAAATTAAATGTCATTAATTTTAAATGAATAAAACAAAATTACCACAAAATAAACTCTTGTTCCTAAAACATCAGTTTCACCTAACGCAGAAAGGTAAATCGGTCCTTCTCTAAAACAAATATATCCCATTTCAGGTCATTATAGAATTTCGCAACAACGCATTTGCATTTTTTTGGAGTTTCTGGTGGGTTTTCTTGGTGCAAATTTTATCGCTTCTTTCCTTATATAGAAACTCTCAATTTGTGCTAATTTATTTCACTCAAAAATTTCAAATGTGCTTTCAAAAAATTCTACTATGAAATGAAATGGCAGAATGTTTAGTTTACAGTGGGGAGGAGTTGGATTTGGAGCAGTTTTAGGTGTAAACGTAAATATAAAATTACAAAATTAAATAGCTTTGTGGTCCTAAGGGTCCTAAGGTATACAGAACGCTTTAATCGCAATTAAAATTTAATTTGCGATTAACTTCACGTTTATCAATGCATTTTAAATGGCCACTTAATTCGAATTAATTTAGTTCTGAATTAAATCTTAATTTCGCTGTCTGTAAAGAGGCCTTAAAACTACGGATATTAAAACTAATTTTTTTTTGTTCAATGCAATCAAAATGACAAAAAAATAAAAAAGTATTTTGCAAGTTGAATAACTTAAAAATGTCTTCCTCTGTAAGGCAGATTTGACAAGTCTTATTTTTAACAGATTTAAAGCATTTAAAGCAATTTTAAGTCTTGATGAGTCTAATTCGAAAAATAAAATGTTGTATTCAATTCGTTTTCGTATGAATAGATTCATTTATTTCACCTCTTGGATGATAAAATTTATAAAATACACTCGTTATGTGTCGTCGTTTAAAATTCCACTCGTGAATAAAGTGTAAAAATGCTATCTTATTTATTAATTTATTAGTTTTATCGTATTTATAACAAATAAAATAACAAAAAAATACACAATAAAAGAAAAACATGTAATTTAACGTGGGAGCGTTAACAAATTACTTTTTGAAAATTATTTATTTTCACTACTTTTATGTACACTTAATATTTTATAATTAAAACTTCACTTTCACAATTATTTCACTTATTTTTATTATAACTTTTACAATATTACGAATCGCTCAACTATCACGACAAAATCAAGGCTCAAGACTGAATACTCAAGACTAAAATGCGTATTTTCATGATCCGAATTTATAATAATAATTCCTGCAGGAGTTCCAGGGTTTTTGATGACCACGGTGTTTGAAAGCACGTATTGTCAATGGATCTTTATGGAAGGTTCTATGTTCATCCATGGCACGTGTGTGGTGATAACATAACATGTAAATATAATACTCTTAAACTAAAAAAAGGATTTTTTTCTGGTTTTGGCGTTAGCAAATGTACAGACTGATTCAGAAATACTGAGTCTGTTGGCAACAGATTTAAAAGTATTTTTGCTTGTAATTTGGAACACGGCAACCGAATTCGATTTTTCTTGACAATTATTTGATGTACAATCCTACAAGAATGTTAAATTGTTGTTAACTGGAAGCGCACTCCATTGGTATCCTTTAAAATTTAACTCCATTGTTGCCAACAGACTCAGTATTTCTAGATCAGTCTGTATTTATAACTTCTGTGAGATCCAGATCTTTAGCTATTGTTTTTCGATTGAAATTATGGACAAGTTAGGTAATTGTTCTTGATTCATTGTTTCGTAAATAGGTTTTAATTAATTTTAATTCAGAAAAACTGCGTTCAGCCGTTGCTTCAGTTACTGGTGTTGAAAGAAACAAAAAACAAGCATTTAATAATTCCGAGAAACTACTACATGATGAATTATTTTTTATTAAAATAAGTTTGACTAAGTAATTTATTGAATATATGTCACTTATTTCATTTTCAAAGCATTGTCGGAATGAAAGTAACTCTTGACAAACGAGCCACTAATATCATCTTTGTATGTTTAATACAATGTTTGGCCCATTTCAACTAGCATTTCCTTCGAAGTTCTGAGAAAAACATCAGGATTTAAAATCTGAAATGTTTCCTTAATATTATTTAAACTTTTTAAGCGAATTTTTAATTGTGCGATTATAATGTCTAATGTTTTAAAATATACATTCATTTTAAATTTGATAATAATTTCTTTCATCAAAAAATAGTTTTGGCCTGATATTTCTTTTTTTTTTTCAAAATCTATAGATGTACCCCGCGACTGAGCCAGTTAAATCGTTATTATTTTAACCAAATCAAATTCGTCATGTAATTTTTTTATGTCGTCAAAGGCTTTATTGAATAACGAAGCACTGTCACTATTTTGTTGTTTACTTTAAAGGACTTTTGACACGACATTAATAATATTAAAAATTTCTACTTCCAAAGAAATAAGCAAAACGGATTTAATTTTTTTATAATTTTTAAGAATTTTGTTAAATAATTTTTTTATAATTTTAGCCTCATCAGTTTCAGCTTTCGATTTAGAAGTTAAAATTATATATAATGTTTTTAAAATACCTGTATTTCTGAATTTTAGAGCAAACAGAGAATCATATCTTGATGCCCATCTTGTGGGATTAAAAAAATAAGTCTCTTAAGTTTTATTTTCTGTTTGTTCGTACTCTGTTCATTCAATATTGCCCAACGTTTATTGCTGTGGGCAAAAAATACGAATATTTTTTCTACAAAAATAAAAAAATTGGCAGTTTCGTCCACTCCTTTTACAGAATCATTAATAATTAAATTTAAATTATGTGCTGCACAATGTACAAAAGGAACATATGGATATTGCCTGAAAATTGTTGTTTGAACACCGATCCCACTCATGTTTGCAGCCCCGTCATACCCTTGTCCACGTAATATTTCTAAAGGTAAGTCCAAATCTGCAAGAGTTTTAATAATTGTGTCTGCAATATTTTGTGCAGATATAAGGATTCATTTATTCTAATATCAGTGGGCAAACTATTTTCGTACAGAATCTCGATATATCTACAAATAATGCTCATGTGGACGGTTTTGGCTAAATCTTGTGTTGTGTCTACAATGATGAAGTAATAAGAAGCAGCTTTTATTTTTTTAACAATACATTTTGTTATTTCATTTCCTAACAAATTTATTATTTCATTTTGAGTCACGGGGTTCAAATATGTCACTGAATATTTTGACTTATTTTCTAATAAATTATTTAGGACTGCATCATACTTCGCCAATAAATTTATAATAGATAAAAAAACACCAAGGTTTTCCGAATCTAAATGCTCATCGTGCCCTCGAATCATTAAAATTAAGTGTAACCTCAATAACACGATGTAACACTTGACACAAAAATGAAATTTCTTTCCGAATCACTGCTTCCGATTCACTATCAATTGTTTTATTTCTACGCCATTTATCATAGATAATTCATGATTTGTTATGGTCAGCTCTTGAAGTCTTGTGTCTTGTTACTGCTCTTTGTAAATGAACGTTTCGTTTTAATACCAGTTTTCAAAATTTTTTAATAGTAAAATTCCGAAAAACCTCTTCTGTTTTTATCTTTAGGATAAGGGCTCAGTGGTCGACATGAACATTGTCTATGATAAATCTTTTGTTGCTATCTTTCAAGTTCGACGAAAAAATTCCTTTATCCGTTGGATTTTGATGCCCAGAATTTATAGCTAATATATTAATTTACAAAATTTAATTTTTAATTAACTTATGACTATTTACTTTGCTCAGATTTAGTGTCTAAAATTAAAGTTTGGGAACACTACTCCAAACTCTCATCGTAATCCTCTTCAGTTATTTCTATAACCAGTAAATCAAAGTAAAAAACAAAAAGGGAAGCTATTGGAATTTGATATGCATTTAAGTATTTAAATAGTAAAAAAATACTAACAAATTTTAGAAAAAAACATTATTGTCAATTACTTTACCGAATTTTCGACTTTTGGCTAGGTCCAGGTTGTGGCTCTGACTCCGGCTCCGGCTCCGTCGATTCCAATTTTTCATCTAAACTTTGCTTTGCAAAAAAATCTGTCAATCTTCGGTAATTTTTTGATTTTTTTCCGCAGTTTCCAAAGTCTTCTTGCACTTAGCAGCACCAGACTTGTGTTTATAACCACTCATTTCAGGATACACAACACTTACACTTACCCGTTAAATAAATTGTTAATACAAAATTCAACGAGCAAGGATGTACGTCTTTACTGTGATCTATACTTCAGACTTAAATGAAAATTAGCAAATTCCAGATTTTTGTTTAAGTGTCTCAAGTGGTCCCTGACTCTTGGCTGTGAATGTTTTGTGTCCTTATCGCTAGTGACATCATTTATCGTCTCATTTTGAGTTTGTAAGCACGTTCTTTCAATTAAAACTTCGACTAATGTAAACATTTTTATGAGTTCAGACCGTATTGCTTACGAATACCAATAAATCCTCGGTTATCGTCTGGGATCTATTACTATTTCTATTTGTGTATGTTATGAAATCTTAATTTTTCTCCAACTTTTTTTGTTTGTTAAGATTTGTCTTAAAAGAGCGCTTGACGCTTCCGGGCTTAATTTTTTAAAATTATTTCTCGCGAATTAAGTATACAGCGTGTCCGTTTTTCGAGTTCCACCATGGGGATCTCAGTTATTATAAGGGATACATGTTCGGTTAAATTAGGGCAAAGTTGCGCATTTTTATGATGAACAATTATCTAACAGAAATTTAATCTTATTTTTAGCTTTTGAATTATTGAGAAAAATCTAAATTTTGTAATTTTCGTTTTTATTTTTTTAAGCGAAAATCAATTTAAATAGACTTTTTTGAGTTTTCAGGCAATTCTTGACAAGGAATCTAAATCTGTCATTGTCTTTTCCAGTGCGTTCTTGATGTCACAGTTATACAACACTCAACTTTGTTTCTTCTTGTGGTCGCCATTTTTGACATTTGTACAAGGAGGTCCATATAACGTCCTTGCATTTGTATTTTTGAAAAGTCTTTTTGTTCCTGCTTACAATGATGTAATCGTACATATTGATTAAAGTAAAAAAAAGCGTTTTAGCAAAGAGTACTTTGCAAAAAATGTTAAAAACATTGTTTAGGAATCTAAATTTAGACAGTTCTATTAAATATGCCAGCAGAATTTTTCTAACTTTGTCTTGTCTTGTTTTGTAAAAAATAAACTTGTAATTTATCATGTCGTCTAGTTTTTAAATAAGTAAGCTTGGCGGACATGTAAACTTTCCAGATGCAAATTCAATTAAACTTCTGAAATCTAGTTTGTTTAAAAACAAAATTATTGACGTTTTTTCCAAAGCACTTTTCGCAAAAATGCTTTCTCTTCCATTTTGATCAGCAAGTAAGACACGATTATATCATGCGATACATCGTTGTAATCAGAAATAAAAGCACATTTTAAAAATACAAAAAACGAATATGACCTACGTAAGAAAAGTCAAAGTTGAATGTTGTAACTCTGACATCAAGAAAGCCTTGGAAAATGCGATGACAGATTTAGATTTCTTGTAAAAAAGTGCCTTAAGAAGGTCCTAACTCCTAGTTAAAAACGTCTAGTACTTTTGGTTTTCGCTAAAAAAGCAAACGGAGATTACAAATTTCCGTTTTTTTCCACTAATTCAAAAACTAAAAATTTTAAATAAAAAAAATAAAATTTAACTCACCTCACATCTCTCATAATAACTGATATCTCCATGGTGGAGCTCGAAAAACGGATACCCTGTCTACCTATTACCTGTTCACCGTAGAATGTTCGACATTCTTTCACAATTTAATTATCATGATTGTATTTTTTACTTTGTAATAAATAATAAATCATTGGAGATGATTTAATAGTTTACAGCTGTAAGTAAGCTGTAAGCTGTAAGTAAGCTTGTAAGTAACGTTTTTGAAACGTATTTTTCTACGCAGACAGGTGAGAAAGTGTTTCAAAATGCTGTCAGTGCTATTTAATTCAGAAAATAATCGTGAAAACTAAAATTAATTTTTTCCCTGTAGTGGTATTCGTGCTCGCTTCAAGTTCACTGTCGCACGTTCGCAGATGTGGGATGAGTCGATTCTTATCCAAAATTTTCTGCTTTTGTTTTTTGATGAGGAATTTTCTTCATCATGAGAAAAAAGCTTGTGTGGAAATTTTTGAAAAATTAAAATTAGGCAAATTATGCGTTTACAGTGTCATATCTTCGTTCTGGATAAAGCTAGAAACTTTATTTTTTTTTGCAAAAGACTGATCAATGAATGTAGTTTTTAACGTAATTACATAAGTTTTAGTTTTGAGAAAAGAACACTGAGAAAAATGGGCTACAGCACTACGAGTACAAAGGGAAATACGCGGCAATGCCATTTGAAACGTACGTAGCGGTTACTTTAAATTGCAAAACTTGCTGAGTGTTAAAGATATCGAAATAAAGATTCTTGCACCAAAAACTTATTTAACTTATTAGCATCGCTTCGTCTTGCTTATGTACATGGTGATTCAGATAAGATAATGAGCCTGACGATCTTGAGATGCACCTAAAAAACGTACTTTATTTACTCTTTGATTCAATTTAAATTAGGATTTGCAAGTTGAATCCAAATTACCATCATATGTCACTGTAAATGATAGAGAAACTAGAGAAGTTTTTTCGGTGTAAATAATCAATGTTTCTCTCTTATGCATTTTTCATTTTTTTCTAAATCATAAATTGCAACGAGACAAAGAATGATTTTCAGCAGAAGGGTGTTCGAAATGTTGGCTTCCTGCTTGTGTTTCTTGGAAGAAAAAAGACCTACTTGCGATCTCCGAAGATGCCACACCAAACGTTCGTCAATTCGCTGGAAATTTGTTTTATTTAGTCACTTACACAGTTGATTTTCTTGAGCATTCTAATAGCAGTTGTGTAGTACCATTGTTAGAAAATTTGATTTCATCACTGAATAAAATATTCTGAATAAAATTGTTGTTAAGTGTGTAGTTAATTTCTATTTGAGTTCTGATAACAAACAAAAATTTAATCTGACATGAAGATCAGTTTTTCCAATTCCTTGTACAAGCTGTACATAATATCTAGAAGCTTGTCAAGCACTGCCAGAGCAACATAAGGTAATTTGGATGGCTAAAGCAAATTGACATTAAAATTAGATGAAGATGTAAATGAAATTTGTGTTTTGGGTTGTATCGCCAGGTCGGCAGGCTCATTATCTTATCTGAATCATCCCGTATAAATCAATCTTTTAAAATAAAAAAAATATCACATCACGAAAATTTCACTACACAAAAAGAAGCGTTACAAAAAAACTGCATTTTTCTCACTTTTCTTTTGTCAAAACTAAAACTTATGTGATTCGTTAGAATCCACATTCATTAAAAAATCTTTTGCAAAAAAAATAAGTTTCCAGCTTTACCTCGAAGGAACAAACAGTAATGTTTTTTTATTAGTACACATAGCTCTATGTATCAGCTGTTTCATAACTATAAAAACGCCAACGTCGCATTTTACCGAAATATTTTTTAAAATAAAATTGATAAAATTGTAAAATAGTTATTAATGATTAGATCTCTCGTTAAAAGTATAAATTACATTAGCTATTATTTTTTTTGAAGTGCATGAATAATTAATAACAACTAATTTTAAGAGAAAATGCGACGTTGGCGTTTTTATAGTTGTGAAACTGCTAATATACATTAATTAAGTCAACTTCATTGTTACTATGACTATTACTTGCTATTACGATTAGGCCGTAGGTTAGCCTAGGTGCAGGCAACCAAAATTATAATTCACACAGGGCAAAAAGGTCTTAGGCAAACAATCTCCTTAGGGTCAAATTTTTGCCTGGAATAAACCCAAATCAGTCGCCATACAACCGAGCCGCTCAAGATCTAGCAACTTTAAACCGCACTCGTGGAAATAATTAGGGACCGCTGTAAAACTTTTATGGAATTTTTTTAAGGAAGTTCTTTTATGATTTGATGCATCATTTAGTTACATTTATTTTGTTGGTTTCCAAAGTTTATTCTTTATTTTTAGATATTTTTTGATCAAAGTTTTTGTAATATTGGTTCCCTGCACATAGACCTACGACCTAATCGTAATCGTCGTAGTAACAATGAATTGATCCGTTTTTTTTGTTTGTATAAATCCCATTTCATTTCATAGTAGAAATTCTGACAGCGCATTTGAACTTTTTCCAGTGAAATAAAGCACAAATTGAGAGTTTTTGTACAAGAAAAGAACTCTGTGTCAAGCTAAATCCTAGCGACAAATTTTGAGCCAAAAACCTACCAGAAACTCCAAAAAATTCAAATGCGTTGTTGCAAAATTCTACAATGAACTGAAATGTCATATACATAGGGCTATGTATACTAATAACTAATAGATTTGACCAATTTTAAGTTTTTCAAAAATTTTCACAAAAACGTCTTTTTTAGGATGACGGTAATTCCAAAGAGAAAATCGAACTTCAAAATCAAAGTCAGTAGAAAATTCTGCATAAGGATCGGTTGAAAAAAATGTGTCCTCCCGGATGGACAAATAAATTATTTTTAATTATTGCGCGCTACTAATGGACTCTCTGCTGACCAGTTGACGTCGAGTACCTAAAATTTGAAATGGCAAATTACTTGTTGCCGTTTACATACAAAACAGTGAAATTCTCGCCCTTATTAAATTCATCTTGATTAAACAGGTACACTTCACCGCACAATTAAGGGATATTAACTAAAATTTAATATTGTTTGAAAAGTACTGTGGCGGTTATTCAGTTCTCCGTGAGATGGCACTGCAGCTTTCCACTTACGACTATAGAATTTCTTTTCGTAAATAAATAGTCGTATTGTGAAGCTGTCAGACAGTTCAGTTTTAGAAATCAGTTCTAGGGCCTGATTTTAAGTTTGGCCGCAAAGTTGCGTCGGTCGCAGTTGCATAGCAGCAACCAACGGCAGTTCTAGATGTGCGTCGTTATTATTACAATTCATGTTTGCGCCGGTTGTTAGAGGCTGATTTCAAGTTTGGTCGCAAAGTTGCGCGGGTCGTTTAGGTTGCCGCCTAGTTCGTACGTGAACTAAATCGGCTGAGGACAAAACACGTCACTGGAACCGAAGAAATAGTTGGGGCTGTAATTCGAGCTTGTTGTCTTTTAGTATTTTTTGAAAGAATCAGTGGCGCTCGGTGGAGTTTTTAAGAAACGGTTTATAATCGAAATACTATTTCGATAAAAAACATTCAAAAAACCATTCGTTTTGTAAACAAAGCTGAAATGAAAAACAAAAAATGGCAATGTCGTTTAAGTATATTTATTTTTATGCGTTTAGAAAAATATTAACCAACAGTATCACCATGGTATCATTACTAAAAATGTTGCACCCTTAAACTGGTGGTTCTGACAATTCTCATTTCAAAAACCAAAAGAAAATGTTCTTTAACAATTCTTTTTGAAAAATTAGATAATAAATCAAATAAACATGAAAATAGATCATTAAAAAGAAAGTTAATAGGCCTGGTTTTTCTACAATTCCATGTTAAATTATCCATTTTTTGCAACTTTTACGAACTGCTGCATGTTAAATAACAATATTTTTTCTAGAACCGAAAATTCCACACCAGACACATTTACTGCACTTATAGCAGCGGAAGTTGTATTATTCTTAATTTCGTTCTATAACTTAATATAAGTTTATATGGTTTATACAGATTCGAATCCAAGTCTTTTTTTCTTCTACAATAACCCTATCGCCCAATTCACAACCAAATGGATTATGTTTAGAAAGTTTTGAATTTGTTTAGAAAAAATCATCAAATTGTATTATACCTTATTTCAGTTCAAAGTAGAATTTTGCAGCAGCGCATTTAAATTTTTTGGAGTCAAGTCAAGCACAAATTGAGAGTTTCTGTATAAGAAAAAAAATTCTGTGTTAAACATCCCATCGACACATTTTGAGCTAAGAAAACCCACCAGAAATTATTGTGCTCCATTCGATCACTTCTTAAACTTGCTTTAAATCTATTAAAAATAATCTTACATTTCGTAGTGAAAAATGCCCAACTGTTGGCAAACCTTCTTTACAAAGGAGAAAAACTGTGAATTTTGACAGTGTCCTAGAATAAAACAAGAATTGATCTGTTTAGGGAATTTTTACAAACATCGCCTACGAATTTTATTCCAGTTAAAAAATTACACTTTAAACGTAAAAGAATAACAGAATTATTTGTATTTACACCCAAGCTTGGTTCGGTTCTATATTCGGATGAATCGATGCCCAGTTCGGCCCTGGTATTTTTTTTACCGTGAGAACGTCTAGGTCTTGACGGTCCCTTCGCGCCAACGTTCCCCCACTTCTTCCCATCACCCTACGCACCTTCCAAGATTTGCTCATTTGTGACTGTGACTTCGCTAGTGGTAGGTGGTATTCGTGAACGCGAATCTTTGGTGTTTTCTGAAACATTTTTCGATTCTTAATTATTTGTGCCTTTTTCCTTGAATTTTCACAACCTCAAAAGGAAAGGTAGGTGGCCGCGCTTGCATGTGCTTGTTTGCTTGTGCTTGACAAGAGTTTGCAGAGGTACTTCGTCACACTTTTAAGAAATAATGACTTTTTTTTGTGAAAACATTTCACATTAATTTTTGGAAAACTACGATTTTCAATCTACGGGATATTAGTGAGTGCGTTAAAGATTTTCTTGAAATTTTTAAATTCTTAACTATTAGGCTTTTTACAACTTTCAGATTTTACCGCTAACGTGCATTTAACTTGTCATTGAAAAAATCATAGGAATAATAAAATGATGACTTCATATGTGGAAAACTGTACGGAAAACCTCATTGCGTGTTAAAACTTGCTTTTGCTTGGTTCGCAAAATATGAGACCGTTGACGTAAGTGTCTAGCTGATAAGTTTCATATTAATTTCGATTAGTCTCAGATTTTGGGCCGACTTATTTAACGTTTTTCAAAAACAGGCTCATTGTGTACTTTAAAAAAAATGGCAGCAATTTAATCCCCTGTTCTACAGGTGCATTTACAGTCACACGAATGTACGGCTTCAATAATGTTTCTTTTATTATTATTTTTTCATACCGCGGCTAGCAAAAATTTTTCTTGGGTGGGCAACCCAATACGAGTAGATGCCAAAATAATATTCTTTCAAAAAAAAGTACTCATTGTTACTTACGCAAATAAAATAAAAACAACACAAAATTAATCTTCTAAATAAAATAAACAAAAATATAAATTCTTATTATAAAATGAATTTTTTATTCTAATAAAGTAAATTAGAAAGAAACAAAAAACGAAAATATAATATTTAGAAAATAAAATAAAATAATTCTACTTGTAAAAAGGCGTAAAAGCACATTTTAGATATGTGTGTATATTAAATCTATACGCCTGTTCTTAACTAGTGCAAACCTGTCTATAATGTTATCACAAAAACTTGAATCTTTTCGAAGAGTCTTTACCAATTACTCCCAGGCTATTTAAACGGTTTTGAAACATCGTGTTTCTACTGATAGATTTTATTCGCTTAAGAATAGAAAAAGATCTTTCAACGAAAGATGATGTTGCTGGCAATGACAAAATTAAACATAATAATTTGAAAGTTTCAGTAATTTCATCTTGCAGCGAGTTAGAAGTTATAAATTTTAATTTGTCCTTTAGTTCTACTGATTTAATAAATAATTAAGGATAAGTTATACATAAATTATTTAATAAATTTTTGGAAACTTCTTAAGAATGTACTAATTTCTCACTATTTTAATGATTAAAAAAATTTAATTTTTTAAAATAGGCAAATCTAATTTTAATTTGTGTCACTATTATATCAATATTTCATTAAATAGTCGCACATACAAAGTCTTGGATTCATTTGGATCATATTTTCTTCTTTTTGTCAGTGGACCAGTTATTATTCGCATTAAATTCGAGTAAAACACATCTCATCATTTCTAAAATTTCTAAGTTTGCAAAAGATTTTCTACTTTTTTTGTTTTGCAGTACAAAATATCAGTTAATTTACTTTGTATAATATAATAGATTAACTCGGTCTGTTCAAAAATTAAATTAAATAAAGTGAGTAAAAAACTGTGTCAAAACAATTAAAAAAATTTTATTAACTAGTCGCTTCTCGAATTGTTACTGAATCTTTATTAAAATCTGGACTAGTTAAAATCTCGTCAAAAACTCTAAGAAGTTTTTTCTTATGTAAAAATACAGTCTGAACGATTCGAGACTAGATTTTCCAACGAGTTTGATATTTTCTTGGTACTCTTCTTCTGTAGACAGTATCTAGGATGTTAGTACGTTTTGTAGATTAAAAAAAGCTGAAATTCCAGACAGTGTTGCAAAAAAATTACATTCTTGAACTTTATTGACATAATCCTGAAGAATTAAATTTAAACGATGAGCCTAATAATGTGTAAACAAAGTTTGAGGAGCAATCGTTTTAGTTTTTGCTTGCCAGGAAAAACAAATGGACTGACTTATTTCCGATTCTATACTTTGCATGACAATATGGTTAACACAGTCAATTAAATCATTTTGTATAGTTTTGGGCATGCTACTAAAAACGGAAGATGACTTTAAAAATTCCTCAAAATTTGAATCGTACGTACTTAAGAACTCTACAAATTCCCTAAAAGTTACCCTGATTGTGAGAATCTTTTTTTTTTCGTCATGCCTACGAAAACCCAGCCTCTGGCATGCCAAAAATATTGTCACGTCGATAAGTCGTTTTAAAATTTTGCGATTGTCTTTAACAATTTCTTTGTGTTTAACTACAGCAACGCGATGATCCGAATCTACTGAATTTTGAATGTTTTGGATCTCAAATAATTTAAATTTTAAAGCTGAATATGTATGTTCTTTGGATTTATTATGCGTTTCTTAAGACTTATACAAGGTTTTTAAATTATCAATTCCTGTTGTTTTCCAAGGACTTTTGTCCTGGTTTCACAACCTGTAAGCCATAGATATTTATTGTGCCACGATGTACGAATTGTAACAGTTTTTGTTGATCACGCCAATGGTCCTTTGATTTTTTAATCTGAACCGGGTCGGCACCAAAATAAAAAAAGACCTTATTGTATCTTCCTTATCATCAACATTTTACTAAGGTGTTACTCTTATGAGCAATGCATGCCAGCACCTCTTAAAAGCAACGACTCGACTTCGCATATACGCTGTATTGTTGATTAGTGTTGTGATTTTTTCATATTTTTTTGAAACGAATTGTAATTTTTCAGTGTAAATTTTAAAGATACCATGAATATGACTTTGTCATTGTTACAATAAAACAAAATTAAAATAAAAACTGTTGTTTCCAACTTGATCTTGTGTGAGGTTTTTACAATTAAAAATTAAAAAATATAATAATATTTTTGTTAACTAATTCAAAGTGTGACCTCTCCTACTGGTTACTACATCTCAACATCGCCGTGGTACACTTGTCTATCTCTTCTTGGATGATTTCTTACCACGCTGTACTTAGGGCTGCGATAATTTTTTCCGGAACATTTAACCATAGCGCCATTCTTCAGGGTATCCTAAACGTACGTGTTCAATGACTATCTAGTCAGAAGATTGTTCTGGCTACAAGTTGGAAACAACAGTTTTTATAATTTTTTTTAATTGTAACAATGGCAGACTAAAGTCATTTTCATGGAATCTTGGAAATTTTCGCTAATAAGTAACAATTCGTTTCACATAATGCCAAAAATTTCATTTATTACATCATTATTCAGCAAAGTTACTGTAGAAAATAAAAGGCCGTTACGTAAGTAACCTAAACGTATATTTAACGAATAGGATAAACGAAAACATAATAAAGTTATAATTCTGCGTTTGAGCACGTTGTTCGAGCACCTCGTCTCAAGTCTCTTCGCACTTCGAACCCCCCACTCTACTTTATCAACCGAATTTCGACAGTAATATCCCTAGACTTTTCTCGTGTGTGTGATATCACTTTATTATTAAAAAATTTAAGATTTTTAGATTTTCTTATTGGACATTATATTTTTGGTATACAGGGTCGCTAAAAAGTGGATACAGCTAAATATTTTCAGAACCGTAAAACACAGCACCTTGAAATTTCGAAAACAGTTAAAAGTGTTTAAATACTATCATCTGATATCTTTTTCAATTTTCTACCATCATTTATTCTGAAAATAAAAGGCTAACTTGTAACATACACCCACCTCTATTTTTATTAGAAGGTTAAAAAAATAAAAATTCAAAAATTTAATTCTGGATTTCTGGAAAAGTAAAACTAAGTTGGCTTTAAAAATACTGTTATTAGCGATCTGTCACTTGTATATTAACCAAAAATTACACTTGTGCGCCATAATTAGTTTAACAATGCTACTTTTAAGTGAATCTGAGCTTGTAGAAATTCATATGATGGTTGGTTATAGCAACAGAAAGCCAAGAAATCAATGGAAATAAGTTGGAACATCTTTTCTTTTCATTTAAATCTGTTATTTTAACAATTATTAAGTTTTTCTTATTGTTTGGAAAAAGTTCAAGCAGCAAAAAATTACATTTTTCAGAATTGTATTATTTCGAATCTTTTTTAATTTTCGATTAAAATAAGATATGCATAAAGAATATTAAATTAAATTAATTATTAAATTTGACCCTTCTTGCCATTAAAAAAAAATCAAGTCAGCCTTGTATCCTAAGAACAAAAAGAGATAGGAATTTGACAGTTGAAACGATAGAATTTATATACTCTTAAGCATATACCAAATTTCAATAAGTTTTGATTAATAGTTTTTATAATATTTAACTATCTATACGTTTTAGCGACCCTGTATATTTGCTTATTTATCTTAAAATATAAACATACATTTTATAATTTACAATTATATTTTTTTTATAAAACTGCTATTTCCTGAAATCTTCAAAGGGCATAAAAAATATTTGGGCAAAAATACAAAGGTTTAAAATTTCACTACCTAAATGGACGCAATCAACATAGTAGGCCACGCCGTGGCCGCTAAATAAACCTAAATTTTGCAAAACTGACAATAATATCTTATTTTAAGATTTTTGCATAGTTTATAGCACCCTAACATATTTTCAAGTGAATCTGGGCTCTGTTTCTCCGGAACTCTGGTCACAACTCTGGTTGCTGATTCTCGAAATAATTAATTAATTAATTAAGGCGTGGATCATCCGATTGTCTAAACATGTTGTCTCTGATAAATGTTTGTATAAATTGAACTAATTTTTTTCGATAACGTTCTTTTTGAATGACTTATTTCATAAAATAAAAAGTTACACGATTTTACGGGTTCAATCTCACAAACCCAAAAAAGCCCTCCTGACAAAGACATCTTTGGAATTAATTTAATTAATTTGTCTCATCTAAAAACACACCACCAAAAATTGGGAAGGTACTGATGTGCCCAATTTAATTAACTTATATCGGGTGTTTCACATAATTTTACGAGGCTTGCGCCTGTAAAATGCCGTCTCTTGATAGAACATGATTACTGTTTGTGGAAAACATAAATTTATGACTATCAATTAAACAGTCATTAGTCTGACAACTACCATCTAGTGTTTTGTGACTTTTGTATATTTGGATGCAAACATTAAGCGCAAGCTTTGTAAAGTTACTGAAACACCCTGTATACAACGAAAAAATCGCATATTTTTTATATGGTTTGGGTCTCACAGACCCAATCCGTACAACGTTAGGAATTATTTTTCCAGTTTGTCGGTTTTTTAGCTCATTCTGTAAAAATTATGCAAGTTTGCATTTTTTTGTCAAAGTAGGTTTTAAAGATAAGTAACATATGGTTTATTTTCCAAATCGTTTTTTTTTAATAGTGTTTAATGAAATGTGTGATTAACCGATCACGTGACCAAATTGAACCAATTTGATTGGTTCATTTGCGTTGTTAATACTTAACAACTTAAAATTAAAAGTTTTCTACAGAATATTTCGCTAGGTAGTGCACATAAAATACATATTAAAAGTAAACTGGCCTAAATTTTTTATGTTTTTTCTAAAAACATTTTATTACATATCAACCCCTGCTCCTCTCTTACCTTCTGTAGCTCTGTTGTTATTAAAGTTAGAGTTTTGATATTTGGTAGGTGTTATTATTACGTTATTTATACTCTAATACACATATCAAAAAAGTATGACGTCATAATAATAAATTTTTTAAAGGTTGCTATAATTTTTTTGTGTTAATTAGAATACCTTTTTTTGCTTCATACATGTCTCTTGAGTTTTTCCAATCGTTAAAAAAAATAACCAAAAAATCGGTATTACACCTTTCGTTTTAAAAATTAATAAAAAAAATAGAAACAGAAGTTTTTTGGTGACATTATACTTTTTGAAACACTGTATAATCAAAAATTTTTCTTGAAATGCGTCTTAGGACCGGTTTACAGAACATTTAATTGCAATCAAATTCTAATTCCAGATTAACTTGACATTTGTTATAAATGGCAACTTAATGTCGAATGAGTTTAATTCGGAATTAAATTTTAATTCCGCTTTCTGTAAACCGACTCCTAGAGTATAAATAATTTCTATAAAATATCAAAAGTCCAACTTTAGTAATTACTAAGCTACAGAAGATGGGAGCTGAGCTGCACCACTCTGAAGAATTATACAGGGTATTTCAGAAATACGTGTGTTGATTTTACCATGTAATACAACTCATCAAATTCAACAACTTTTCTATACCTATATTTGCAAAATTTTTGTTTATATTTTTTACTGTTTTTCTCCTTTCTTTTGTGCAAACGAGACGGTCGGTGTTTAATAATTAGTTCGTATTCATAGCAACAATTTTCATTGTTGTTTTAAATTGTTTAAATTGTCCGTTTCTGTCATAACGAAAATAGTTCGGCTCTTCTATTTTTGTATCCATAGGGGGGTACACGTTTCAGTACCTTATCTTTTTCTAAATTTTTAAGTAAATTTGCGAATTTTTTATTGAAAAATTACAAATAGAAAAGATGTTTTATTTGTTGAGTTCTGTTACCTGTTAAAATTAAGACAGGTATTTCTGATACACCCTGTATTAGCCTCCAAAATTTAACAGATTATATTTTTTATCTTTAAAACTACTTATCTAATTTTTATAAAATTTGGTATATAGTCGTTGTCATAAATAATTTTATTTAATAGTGCAAATTGTAACGTTAGGAAAATTGTTAAGGGGGACTATGAAGGCCCGTTTGACATATAGGGTGATTTTTTGAAAACGAGCCACCCTAAATATTTTTGAAAATAACCAAAAAATTTGAAAATCGTGAGACAGGTCAATTTTTATTTTCAGAGGGACACCTTTATTATACTTTTGAAAGTTGAAACAACTTACTTTGTAATACAAAAAAAACCTTACGAATTTTAAATGGCATGACCTCTTTTATGACACTCGAATGAATGGTATTTTGACCAGAAATTTAGCTGTATGTTTTTTTTTGGGTTTCAATCATTTTTTATAAAGTTACATGGTGTTTTCTTAATAGTCCTCTGTTCAAAAATGGTTCATTAACAAAAAGTCGACTATGGAATTTAAAGTCATTGTGTCGCTTCGTTAAAATAACTACTGTAGTTTCTGAGAAATGTCATCGCTGTCAAATTTTTAATTAGTTGTTTCTTCATTTTTATGCATTTTTCGGCATTTTTTGTTTTAATTGTAGGGTTTGTTTTGATTTGTTTTGACGGATCCAATACTTCTCACAAAATTTACTATTTAGATTTAGCGGCACATCACGTTTAAAATTCATTTGAGGTATCACAAAGGGGGTGGTGCCATTTAAAATTTTGAAAGGGTTGTTTGTATTACAAAGTTTTGGTGTTACAACTTTTAAAAGGTAACAATATAATAAAAATTGACCTGTCTCGAGAATTTTTAATTTTTTGCTTATACAGGGTGTTTACGGTCTGAGAGTCAAAACTTTACCTGGTATTAAAAGAATGTAAAAATACGGTAATTGCGAAAAAAACTCAGGGAACTGTTATTTTTAAGAATGTGATTTAACTCCGACGTTGGTACAGGGTTCGAGGGTCACTGTAATAATTTGGTGGAGTTGTAATTATTCTTTATGAAACATGGGGGCTGTGGGTATATATTTCATTTTAAGAAATAATAAAAACACCAAGAAATCAAAAACAGTCTCTACTTTTCAACAACAACGCATGCGCATTTAAAATCCTTCCGCGCAGTGTTACCAAAAAGCTGGGAATTTAATCTAATTTCTACTAAAGCAATGAAATACCATTCACGGTTAAAATCTTGGGTAAGATTTACCATCGGTTAGTTACCAAAGATTTTACACAAGCACTGAAATACCAGGCGTCAGAAATTTTAACAAAAAACACTTTAATCATGAAAAACTGCATAAAAAAGTCAAAGCTATTTACCACCACATACTTTTAAAATAACTATCTAATGTAACAAATTAACACGCAAAATTTCTAAATTAAAAATATCACAGCTTCCTTTTATACTTTTAAACACTGCACTTTCTTTCTTAAAGTGTAATGTAAGAGATGCACAGGGTTCGGAAATCAACATCAGTGCCAGTGATAACTATTTATTTAAATGGAACATTAAGTACCGAGAATATCTATATTAATTAATAATTACAATTATAATGAACAATGAATAATTCCGCATAGCGGGAGGTCCCTTCGATTTATAGCCTCGGTCATGAGGAACACCTCCATAACTCTTTAACTTATTTATAAGTACTAACCCCTAATAATATTTCTTACACTGCTAATTACGCCCGGTATTTCAGTTGATGGTTACACTAAAAATATTCTGGTTACCAATTAATTTATTTCTTGGTTTGGCGTATTTCAGTGCTTGGTTATGATTTACCCAAGGAAATGTATCTCGTCACCAACTTTTTTCAGGGTTAGTCATACTCATGCGCATTGTTTTTGTTTTTCTAACCTATTTTTCTTTCCGAGATTTCACGCCGTTTTGCCACTTTCTGCGACTCGTACTTGCCCGTGTTTTAATGGCACGATTATTACTTTATACGAAGCATGAATGCTGTAGATGTCTGTTGCATTTTAAGGAACAATAAAAAATCACCAAGAAATCAAAAACAGATTTCTACTTTTCAACGTCAACAACGCTTGCGCATTTAAAATTCTAGTGCGCGGTGTTGCCAAAAATTTGGGAATTTAACCCAATCTCATCTAAAGCACTAAAATACGCATTCAAAGTTAAAATGTTGTAAGATTTACCATCGGTTAGTTACCAAAGATTTTATCCAAGCACTGAAATACCGGGCGTAAATGAAATAGTATTGAAATAACCTAAACCATAAACTATTATTGGGGTTGACGTTGCGATGGATCTGGTCACTATAATGCAACCCAATTATTGATATTACTAAATATTATAAACTAAGTGATTGGTCCATCACAAAAGTATCTCCAAACCGCGCTCTTGTTTGTCGCTTGCTTTTAAACAAATTGTCAAAAACTTAAAACCGAAGTACACAAGAAACTAAACGTTCTCTCTGATCTCTACCGCAAAATTAAAATATTGAAAAGATGAAAGTGTCATTGCACAAAAATTTTTAACCTTGAGTGAAGTACTTCACTTCCTAAACAAAAGTTCAAGTGATAATAAATGTAAAAGATTATTACCATTAAATTTTTTTCACTTCCTCAGATTGAGTCTTTATTTCTTAAATTTATGAATGTAAAATCGACTTTCAAATTACGCAATGACTACAAAAATTTTAGAGCTGGTTTACAGAACATTTTGTTTTCAATCAAATTTTAATTCGAGATTAACTTGTAATTTGTCAATGCATTTTAAATGGCAACTTAATTCAATAGTTTAACTTTGAATTAAATCTTAATTTTGCTTTCTGTAAACCGGTTCCTTAGTCTTTTCTTGCACCAAAGACATACAGAATGTCGACGAATCGGAAGTATTGTCGTGGCAGTAAAGTATCGATAGTTTTGCAAGAATCGTGGTATAAAAGATGTGGTATCGATTATCGGGGTATCACAAGTATCGGTAGTATCAAACTACAGTAAGTATCGTGGTATCATGGTATAGAAGTATCGAAAAATATCGAGGTGTTGAATATCGATACCTCTGAAACCTTGGTACATATCGAAGGTATCGAGGTATTGAAACTTTAATACCTGATTTTAGTCTGTATCGATACCCGACACTTGGTCAGGTATCGTTTGATTTATAAATTTTGTGAACAATCAAATTCCGAGTATTCGTGTAAAAACATTTCTTTGTTTCATAAAAGCTTTTTTTGTGCATCATCATCATAAGTGTTGGTGTTTTTTTTCTGAAAATATGATTTCTCATCGAAACATTATCTAAAATGATACAAATTCCAATTACCATTTTTGTCTTGTAAGGCTATGCATTTGACAGATCTAGAGCGCCACTGCTGCGCAGGCAACCAATGCCGGCAGCCATCCCTCTGTTTTTTAGACACCGTCGAAGGCAGCGGAGGCATTGCCTAAGAAAATTTATAAAATCTTTGGGAGTTGTCAACTGAACAAAGTAATCTTGTTATGCCGCCGTATTATAACTCCCAAAGCTTTAATAAATTTTAGAATTACAACCTGTAAGAGAAAATATTCTCCTGTGATTGAAAAACATTTGGTGGAGAACTGACATTGTCAAAAATTAGTGAATTTTGGTATTAAACATATGTTTACTATTGAAAAAAAATTGCTCGTTGGCATCGTAATACAATGTCTTTCAAACCCACTGTTAGTATTTAAAAAATTGTGGTAAGATACTTACCACAGATGCCTTAATCTGTGTACTTACTATAAATAACGAATCAATTATTGTTATATTTCTATGTATCTCCGTCCTCAAAATTTATTAATGTTAAAATGAGAACTAAGTAAACTTTAGAGAAAAAAATGCACGCCCGTATTATAGTATTTTAACCAAGTGGGTGCATTTCAAAAGTCTTTTATGTCACTGTCAGTTCGCCATCAGATATGGAACAACCTCTATTAATAATGTTGCTGCTTATTCCATAGATACGAGTAGAAATAGTCCACATTTATTCTTTATTATTTATTATACAGGTTGTATCAGAAATACGTGTGTTAATTTTAACACGTCATAAAACTCATTAAATACAACAACTTTTCTATATAACATTTTAGAGAATTCTTATTTATAATTTTCTCTGTTTTCCTCCTTTCTTTTGTGCAAACGAGCCGGTCAGTGTTTAATAATTAGTTTGTATTCATACCAACAATTTTTATTGTTGTTTTAAATTGTTTAAATTATCCGTTTTTATCACATCGAAAATAGTTCGGCTCTCTTATTTTTTTACCCATTGGCGGATACACGTTCCAGTATGTCATCTTTTTCCAAATTTTAAGTAAATTTGCGAATTTTTTATTGAAAAATTGCAAATAGAAAAGTTGTTTTATTTCTTGAGTTCTGTTACCTGTTAAAATTAAGACGTATTTCTGATACACCGTGTATACACGTAAAGAAAAGTTGATATTATCCGCTCGTGTTCCTTTCGGAAACTCGTGCTCCGCATTCGTTTCACAAACACATCGCTCACAATTTATTTTTTTTTAATTTTACGGGAGTAGTGACCTTAATCTGGAATATTGGTGGACCGGGGACATTTGCTTGGATGATTTGCCTTAGTCGTGGTTTTAAAGTGACTTTGCCTGAGACCCTACAAATGTTGTTATTCCGTTTACAACATTTACCACGTTGTGGTCCATTGGGAGTCTTTTCTTGTCTTCGAAATCTTTAAATTCTCGCGTTTCTTTTCATCTTCAACCTTTTCTTGACCTGAGCGTCTCGGAAGTGACTGGAAACTCTTTGACGTAGTCAAATTTGCTACCACCAAATTTGAGAGTGCTTTCGTCACCCTCCTTGGTACTTCTTGGTCTTGTTCAACTGCCTGTCTCTTCATCACCTGGTATGAGACAGAGCAGTCTTCTTTCTTCGTTTCTTGAGTCTCAGTTTTATTTTCCGGGTTGGCATCACTTTTTCTTCTTTCTCAGTTTTCCTTTTTATTGCTTTGTTTTTTTCTTCTTGTCATTTTTATCCGTTTTTGATGATTCTTCTCCTTGAATGAGAACAATACTTTTAATGTCCTCGGCATCATTTTTTATCTTCACTTTTCATATTTTATCTTCATTCTACACAACTGTTTTTTCGAACTCACTTGATACGTCTTCATCATTTTTCAGGCTACTGGCCTGCTCGGGTACCCACTGAACGTCTTGACGACTTCCTGTGATCATTAATTTCAGTTGAGTTTTCACGTGATCTATTTTTTCTAATAATTGAGTGAATGCTTCTTTGTGTCCGGCTCGAAGGACTATGAATCAGTAAGAACTCGGGGGTTAAGTTTAATGCTGATTTTATTACAAAAATAATTTGAATATAATTAAGTTCGAAGAACACAAACTTTCGTTTTTAAAAATTTTATTTAATTAATCACAAGCTCTACAGCAATGCCTAATAAAGAACTGATTACATTTTTGGGAGAAATTGTCTTATATATTAAAACCACATGTGTTTCCTATACAATGAGTAACGTTATGGATAAAAATGTGTGAGGTCTCTTCATGTAAACTTCCCGCGGTGGTTGAAATCAATGAATGGAGAATAGGGAATAAACATCCTGGATCGGACGGACATAATTATATATACAAAATTTACTAATAAACTAAAACAGTGAATTTAAAACAATGTTAATTTAAATAATCATTTGCCCATTTAAATTTTAAAAATATTATTGTTATTGTTTAGTTGTCGCTGGTCAAGTGACCCAGTTAAGTCATTTTGCTGACATTCGCTGATGTTGCGAAAATACTCGCATGGGTTATTTAACCGTTGCGACAACTTTTACGGAAAATTCTTGCTCCATTTAGAATTTTCCAAAAAAATTCTGTTCACCCTTATGGTTAAACACTTTTTCACTTGTTTAACAATCACCAAGAAAAACAAACTGTCTACCCCGAGGTCTACCCTAATTAATAAATTTAAATTGTCGCATGGTATTAGCTTCATTCCATTATGTACGGGGTCTATCTTTTCAAATAAGGAGCTTTCTCGCATTTCAAAAATTTCATTACACAAATATGTCAGGTTACAAGAAAAATATCATTGTTCCAGGTTTATGTAACTACCTTGAAATTTGCATTCATTGAGGATTTTTTTTTCAAAAGAAGTTCCTAACTTTATTTTGGAGAAATTATACGAGCATGTAAACGAAATTTTTAACCCATTTTAGTATTCGTAAACGTTTTGCGAATGTTTTTTTTTTCTAATGAAGGCAAGTCCAAATCAAAAAGCAACCTTCGGATTTGAATTAATTTACTTGACAGTCAAGTGGTTATGATGATTTTTTAAAATTGTAGTACGTATTATCCTTTTACATATGCAATTTTTTACATTCCTTTACATCTACTAAACTCTGTTAATTTGAATAATATCAAAAAAAGTCAAGAGTGAGGTACATTTTAATGTGAAATTTTATACTTTACAAATTTTATTTAAATCTTTTTTTCTGTCTCTTAGTGATTTTGAATAATATACAAAAAATATTTCATTTTCGTTTTTTCAACTACTTCTTGGGGGCTGAAACGAAAAATTCTTCGACTAGATTTCACAATAAGTTATATAAAAAAAATCAAGGTTTAGCCTCAGCATTTTGATTAGAAGGTTTATTTGACTGGGCTGTTGGTTGTTTTCTCCTAATATTTCTCACACTGTTACTGAACTCGACTATACATAATCTTGAATCGTGACAATCTATCGTAGATAAATATGCCCCTACACAGGGCGCTTAAAAACTAGCACACTAATTCAGTGGCACGATATTAAGAAGCATGTATATATTAGGGGCAAAAACTTGAAAGTCTTAATTAAAAAAAATCAGGAGTCATTTGGTTAGTTTCATTATTTTTTCAGTTATTTTTTACTGTTTTTGTGTTTCACACTAAATTATCGTTCTCTAACACAGTGATGAATTAAGAATTATTTTTTAAATTTTTTGAAATGTACCTATCAGTTTTTAGCAGTTTTTTGAATTCAAAGGATTTTAATAAAAAAATCAAAATTTGTAGAGAACTTTGTCACATGTCATTTATTTAAAATTCGTTATCACTAAATTTAATAACCTACATAGTTTTTTTTTACTTTTTGTGTAAGTAGGTATTTTTTTTACAATATACACTACTGTTGGTGCGCCGGTTTTTGAGCAGCCTGTATACATAAACAATTATTTGAGAACAACTGAAGTGCATGCAACACAATACAACGACGAAGTCTTATGATTTCTCTTTTTTTCAATTTTGAAAATGATTAGTTGAATTTTGTTCTGGATTTTTGTGCCGCAGAATCATTAAATATCTTAAAAAAAATAACTATTGGATTACCTATAGAGCGAGACTTGTAATTTTACTAACATATAATGTGGTCTTAAAATTAGATACATCTAACACAATTTCTAAACTCGAATTTGTAAATTTTATTTATTGAAAACAACATTTCAACAACGTGGCACTGTAGTTAGTGGTTGAGGCATATGCTTCTCGACCCGAACACACGCTTGGTTGTTGGTTCGAATTCGAATTCGGCTTCGGCTAAGGGAATTTGTCTCTTAGCCACACTTCACAGATCATCCACCTCTCCGTGCCTCGGAGAGCACGTTAAGCCGTCGGTCCAACAATTATTAACAATTATGGAAAATGGGTTTCATAGGCTAAATCCCTCAGCTCAAATATCTTCTATGATAATAATAAAAATGATTATAAAAAAATTCCCAAATACTTACGGAACCGGCAAAGTTTCATTACTGAATTTGTTATTATTATCTGACACTTAGTTTTATGAATAAGTAACGACATTCCAGGTCATGTCACTATAAAGTTCAATACTCAAGTTTTTACTTTACTTCAAAAATAAATACTATAAAATACAAACTCATTGGGAAATAATAATAAACTAACAATTCTTTAAACAAAAAACCTGTCCTTCTGTCAAAAAATGCCTGTCCTTCTCAATTAATAGATTAGTGATGTTCCTGAACAGGCACCATTCATATACAAATTTACACTATAGCATTGCTACAAACAAAGAAAATGTAAAGAAACCATGGATTACCAAAGTTTTTTTTAATAAAATAATTACGATATAAAAAGATTTAAAAATATAAACAATGACCATCTGAAAACAACTTCATTGTTCGTAAAATTTTTTCAAACCAGCTTACAAATGGATTAAAACTTGGTAAATGTGATTGCGAAAAAACTTTATTAGATAAACGCAAAGCTTTCTATGCTAATAGCCAGCAGAGTGTCGGTATCACTAGTTCACAACTGTGAAGGTTCACCGAGAAACCGCTAATACACTTGCGGAAACCTTTTCAAAATCTTTTAATAACACAAAATTCGATAATGCACCTTTTTCCACTCAGTATAATGGCCACTCTAGACTTTCCAGTGTTAACTTTTTCGAAAAACAAAATAAATAAATAATTAAAAGAACTTGAAAATTTGGAAAACTCATTAGTCGTTTACCTATTGATACAGCACCTGGTCCAGATCATACAACAGCTAAAGTCTTTAAAAAATATGCTACATCTTTATTACTGCCACTATTAAAAATAATGACATCGTCTGTTAAGACAGGTGTCTTACAAAATGAGTGGTTTCAGGCGATAGCTACGCCTCTGTACGAATATAAATCAGGAGACAAGCTAGATCTGGCCAATTATACAGACTAATAAAGTCTTTCATCGAATAGCTGTGAGCTTATGAAAAAAGCTAGTGTAAACGAACTAATGAATGCGTTGTGATCCATATAAATTGTTTCCGAAAGATAGCCGGATTTACCCTGGAAAGTTGGTTACTGAGATGTTATGCCCTACAAATAAATGGATAAAGGTGTTAGACACTTGAAACTCTCTAAACATACTATACTTTTATTTTAATAAAGATTTTGACAATGTTCCCTGCAGTTTTTTTAATAAATAATTTAAAATTAATTGATTTATCAGATCCTCTGTTGTCATTGATAAAGAGTTTTTTAATCAATCGAAGTTTTGCGATAAAAGATAATAAAGATTTTTCAGAATCCAAGCTTTTAGCAAGGCTCAGATCTATTCTCTACACCAACGATCTGTTGTTTTCTCTTAGAACTTGTTATCGTATGCCAATTATACGCTATAAAAATCTTTGGTAGTCAACTGGAACAAAATCTGCAAGCGCAATTGGTCTCTGTATTTATTTGAATGGTGTCTGAAATAGGGCATTCTTTTATTAATTAAAAAAAAAGCACTACAACAAAAGTTTCACACAAAGATCTAGGTATGTCGTTACAAATTTTTATTCTGGTCGGATCACTGTTGTAATTGGTATTTTCTTCTCGGCTCCAGAATTGGAAGAAAAATACATGAGTTTTTGCGAAATAATAAGGAATTGCGAAAAAAATTCTAGTGAAGATGTTTAATTATGAAGGTACTGCGTAACTTTACACTTATAAACTTTCAAATTTAAAGTGGTACATACCAAGATTGTTATTATTTTGACTAAGCTCGATATTTATACTTGGTACACATCAACATCCTCCATTTAACCATTCGACAGTGTAAACTGAAAAAAATGGATCAATAAAAAGTAAACTTTTTTATTTACGGGGTTACATAAAATCGATATTTTGAAAAATTAGTAAAACAGTGTTTTTCAATAGTTCAATAGTTTCAATTTGTTGAAACAATAATTATTGTTTTATCAAATAATGAATTAATTAGAGTCCGCAAAATGTCGCTATGACGACTTTAAGTACTTGTCTTTTAAAACGACATTTTGCGGACTCAAGGCAGTTTTCAATGTAACCACTTTAGGGACCGTGTACCAAAAAATTTTTCAGGTTAAAATGTTTTTAATACTTTTTTGATTTATTAAACTTGAATACCATGGTCTTAACAATGCTGCAAGTATTTGCGACAGAGGTTTTTACCTCCGCAATAATTCTTTTAAAATAATGTTATAGTTTATAATTTATTACGTCAGGATTATAGGATAATTAAACGACGATTTTTTCAACAGGACCTTTTAATTTCACTTTACTCTACAAAAGCCAGTTACAGACTAACTTATTTTCTAAAAATCCAGACATTCGGCATTCATCTTTAACACATGTTTCCCATCTTTCACACTCGCCCTAAAAGCCCTCACACACACCAACCATTCGGACCTCCCAAGCATCCCTTACAATTCTACGAATTCATATCAACTCGGCCTTTCCTGACAATGTTCTCGTTCTCGAGAACACATCCCAACCATCTAATCACTCATTCCCCTAATGACACCATAACTTAAAATAACGAAACTAAACACTCTACTTATGTCCCCAAATTTTTCTAATAATAAAATTCCGATACAAATTTAACATTACCCTTAACACTTGTACAACCTACTTTATCTTAACTATTACTCCTCTAAATTACTAACTAATTTTAATCTGTCTACATAAATAATTCCTTTATAGAAGCGACTACTTTGTTGTTCGCCTTCTATATCTTGCACTAAATATCTATCATTCCCTATAAATTTAACAATCTCATAGGGTCCTCGATACTTAGGGCTCAATTTACGACTTTGGCCGGTCGACGGTACCTCAGCTCGTACCAACACCAAATCCCCTTGCTTGAAAACCCTAGCCTGACGCCGCGATTTATTAAAATTCGCAGACATACGATCCGCATTTCTTTTCAGCCGATCCGCAACTAAATTTTGCTCTTCTTCCGTATTTAAGCGTGTATTTAAATCGCGTATTTCGGCTGCTAACGGATTATTAGTGAACCCGTCTCGCGTGTATGTCCGGACCAAACTAAAAGGCGTTCTTTTAGTGACCGAATGGGTTGCATTATTAATAGCCCATTGTACTTCGCTTAATTTTTCGTCCCAATCACTACCTTCTATGTCATCCGTGCTTGTACTTAGGCATGTTATTATCACGTCGTTTACTTTCTCCACTTGTCCATTCGATCTAGGACTTGCTGTTGCAATTTTTATGTGTTGGATTTCACAATCACCGCAAAATTTTTCGAACAACTTCGAAATGAACGCTGTACCTCTGTCGCTAATTATTTTATTGGGCTTTCCATAATTAGAAACGAATTCTTTCAAAAAACTAAGAGTTCCCTCGGCTCCTACATCCGGCAGCGCTTTTAATACTGTGTACTTACTAAAGCCGTCTATAATAGCGCATACGTATTTGTTTCCTGTTTTACTTGACGGAAAAGGGCCCAAATGGTCGATATGCACCACCTGAAACGGAGTACTGCCTTTGTCTAACGGGTGCAGCATTCCCGGTTGCCTCCCCCGCGGTGTCTTACTATACAAACAGTTAATGCATCGATTGATATATTTTCCTATCTCTTCCTGCATTTTTGGAAAATAGTAGCTCTCTTTTATTTTGTCCAACGTTTTATCTATTCCCAAATGCATAAGTTCTCTGTGAGCGTTACTAATTATATCAAATCTTAAATCGACAGGTACATACAATCGCCACTTTCCATCTTTTACCCGATAAACGCGACCATTGCATGACGTAAATTTAGAGTGCGTTGCCTGATCGCCCTCTTCTAATTTCTGTAAAACGCTTTTAGTTTCATTGCAGGTACGCTGTAATGCCGCTACCCAATCCGTGTTTATCATCTTTATCCCCATGACATCCGGAAGTCCACCCACTGGCACGGCCCGACCAGCCTCTACCGCATTTCGGCTAATAGGGTCGTCTGCTACTTTATTGTTTTCGCCCCGATGGTACTCGACGGTATAATCAAACTCTGACAACCTAATAAACCAACGCCCTATTCTTGGATGCATATCTTTTTTATTTGCCAACAATTTTAAACTGTTACAATCAGTACGAATTACAAAATGAATCCCTAACAAATAAACGCGAAATTTCTCTAGTGCCGCTACAATTGCTAAGCATTCTAGTTCATAGCTGTGGTATTTCGCTTCCTCTGGTGTCGTTTTTCGGCTGTAAAATGACAACGGTCGCAATGTTCCGTCATTCTGTTTCTGCAGAAGCACGGCACCTAACCCCGTTGAACTCGCGTCTGTATGAAGTTCTGTATAGGCGCCCGTGTCGAAAACGCAAAGGATTGGTTTGTTCATTAACGCTTTCTTTAACGACTCGAACGCGTTTTGCTGTATTACCCCCCATTTAAAACTACCTCCTTTTTTTAATAAGTCACTGAGAGGACGGGCAATAATTGCAAAATTCCGGACAAAACGCCTGAAATAACTAGCCTACCCCAAAAACGATCTGACCTTGTGTACGTCTGTAGGTACCGGAAACTCAGCCACTGCCTTAAGTTTATCCCTTCCCGGTTCAATACCCTCTTTTGAAATTGTAAAACCCAAATAATCAATTTTTGCATAAAGGAAAAACATTTTCGCAAATTTAACGTCAAGTTCGCGTATCTAAATCTATTAAATAACAATTTTAACTTAGCTAATCCTTCCTCTACAGTTTTGGACGGAATAATATGTAGGGCCATTTTTGAAACGCAAAATAACAGCTAATTTGAACACGTGCAAAATCCATTACAATGGCCTTTGATGAACCGATTTTTGTACAGAAGCGTAATTATCGCAAATTACAAACATATGCTTATCAAATATCAGGAAAATCTTTGGACCGACGGCAATTTTAGCAACTCACTACTTTACTAACTTTGAAAGTACTCAACCACTTTAAATAATCCTGTCAGGAGAGCTGGTGCCGAGGTGTCGGGGTCAGGTCATCAATTTTAGTTAAGACAACGTCTGAAAAATAAAATGGGGGTGTGAGTAATCCAGTCCATCAGAGTGAGACGTCCACAATCGCCATTTGTGAACCAATAAATGTAACAGTCGTTAACCCAAAATAATTATGCAAATCTACCATCAATAAAATATGTAATTCGAATAGAATCGGTTGAGCTCTGTCCAAGGGGTTCAAAAGGTTAACAGTCGCAGTCCTGGTCAATAGGACTCTAGGAGCATAGGGGAAAACCAGGCAAAGGGTTACCCCTTTGCTCATAGATACCATCCAGCCCGCTTGTCTCTGGATCAGCAGCAATCGAGAGACCACCTCGCGGTTCTGACGTGCAATAGGCAACGCTGCCTTGTCATCCACCACTTGTCTTAGGTTGTGCAATGAGTACCCCGGTAATATCCGTCCAGCGTCTACTTCGAGACCCGCAGGTCATTCAACACCAAGCGTGCAATGGATATTATGTTCATGGTACTCGCCTATGACCAACATAAAAAGGGCGCGGTTCCGGGCAGTGCAATGATCACCTTTTTGGCCAACCTGCTCAGCCGCTAATCAAACATAGCCCTAAGCGTGCAATGGAGGCCCTCTTCATAGTGCAGGTTGCGAACAAGTCCCTTAACCTCATAGCCGAAGCCGTCTCACGGACCAACGAGCAAGTGCAATGATCACCTTGCAGCGCTCTCCCCACGACCTGTTCTGCAACCTAGACCTGGGGGTGCAATGAACGCGGCTGTCTAGTGATCTCCCGCGTCCACAAATAAACATAAACCAGACCTGGAGGCCTCGCGACGCCGCGACCCTCCAGCGTCCCCTGTTGGGTTAATCTCGGCGTGCAATGGGCATTTTTGAGCGCCGCCCCGCCTCAAGCTTAACCGTGGATTAATTAAGGATAGACAGACTAACAAAGTTTAGCTCGACATGTCGGGGCTCAACTCAATCTTATTCATAGTTCGTCAACTCTCAATTTAATATCATTCTCATCAAATATCACCAACTATCAACTGATGAATAGCGCATTAATTCAACTTCAGTTTGATATTGTACTCAATACTCACGCAGGTTTCTGATAAACGTTATCAACAATTATAAATATCAACACCGCAGCAATTAAAATAATGATTGAACGACTCACCCTACCGTTGATATGGTAATTATCATAAATCTCTACACCTTATTGGATTGAAAAACCTCACACACCAACAAACTGGGATTACTCAGTGATAACTCACCTTGATTCACTTAAGCAATTACTTTAAGTCACTCTAACTTGGAACTGACTCTAGCTCACACTACCCCTCTAAAGTGTGGGTGAAAACTAAAAACTCATATGCAAAATTGCATATTCGAAGGCGTCTTTCTCACGGTCGACTTGGGGTGGTCTGCTTGTCACCCTGCCTAGCTAATAAATTAGGCTCAAGTGTTTATGTTTCTCGAAAAAAAAGTCTCGGGGTCTGTTCGGAACTTTACTGACTACCCTAATTATCTACATGCTAATCTATGACGAAAGGTAAAAAAAACTACCATTAAATTAAAATATAAAAAAAAATTATGACCGCTCGGACTTCATCCTACAAATATCGTCCAAATACGCCATCGCAGTGTCATATCGCAAATTCCCAACAACTATGTTTATTAATCTTTGAAACTGCGAGGGCGCATTCGCTAACCCAAAACTCATTCTCTTAAAACAGTAGACCCCATCAGGGTTAATGAAAGCCGTCTTACCTCGCGCGTGGATCGACATTGGTACCTGGTGGTATCCCATGGACAGATCCACTGAGGTAAAGTAGATTTGGCCCCGAAGTCGATCCAGCTGATCGTCGATTAACGGCAAGGGGTAGTGCTGTTTCACTGTTTTCTTATTGAGCGCTCGATAATCGACACACATCCTCACTTCCCCGGACTTTTTCTTTACGAGAATTAC
Source organism: Tribolium castaneum (assembly GCF_031307605.1). NCBI lineage: Eukaryota > Metazoa > Arthropoda > Insecta > Coleoptera > Tenebrionidae > Tribolium > Tribolium castaneum. The sequence continues at coordinate 10,517,390 of NC_087400.1, forward strand.
CGGACTTGCAAATGGAGAATCAGTTTCTTCAATTATATCGGCCTCTTTCAATTCGCGCACTATATTTCGCACTTGTTCTTTTTCGGAAAACGATATACGATACGGTCGATAGACAGTAGTCCAACTCCCCTGGTACATCTTGAATTGTGATGTGTTCTGAAGGAGCTGCGAGAAACTTCTGAAGAGTTGACCAAAACTGTTGTAAACACTGGTAGTGGTGGCATTCTAGGCACATCATAGATAAGCTCATTTGAGGTTTTTTTACAGTGTATTTTAAAAAACAAGGACGTCATAAAAAAAGACAAGGGCTTTTTAGCCCGTCACATTACACGTTGGCCCCTAATCACTTGCTCCAAAATAAGGTGTCCGTCTTTTACGATTTCCACCAACTTTTCGAAAAGAGTACAAAAAGGTTAAATGTGTGATATAAAATCTCTAATGTAAAAAGTTATTCTCATATATTAATGAAAAAAAATGACTTACCCAAAAACATCCAAATATTGGCATGCATTCCATCGAACTTGTGCTTTAGAAGGCTATGGAATGACTCAATATTGTTGTTCGTTCTATGTGGCAATCCAAAAAGGGACACCCTATCTTCCCCCACCGAATCAAGACAGTATCTGGATTTAGATTAATTAATTAATTAATAAACTTATAAGGTATAAGTTGTAATTTAGTACCGTTGAATACAGTGTGTTTACAGTCTAGGAGTCGACAGGGCCGCCACTAGAGCTGTTTTTGCCTGTGTGCAAGATTAAATCTGGCGCCCCTTATTATTTGTTACTTTATTACCTGTGCGTACGGAATACCCACTGTATTTTTTTCAGATTAAGAAGTAAAAGGAATTTGAGGAAAATGTGATGAGTGTGATGACTGAAAGAAAAGTGGCATTAAATAAAATAACAAATAAATATTTATTATGAAACTTAAATTTATAACAAAATTTAGGTATTAAAATAAATCAATAATAAAACACCTTTTCTATTTGTAATTTTTCAACAAAAAATTCGAAAATTTACTTATAATATGGAAAAAGATAACATACTGAAACGTGTACCCGCCTATGAGTATAAAAATAAAAGAGACGAAAGATTTTTGTGAGAGAAACGGACATTTTAAACAATTTAAAACAACATTGAGAATTGTTGCTATGAATACAAACTACGTATTAAACACTGACCAGCTCGATTGCACAAAAGAAAGGAGGAAAACAGTGAAAGTTGTAAACAAAAATTTTGTAAAACTTCAAATAAAAAAGTTGTATTTGATGAATTTTATTACGTGGTAAAATTAACACACGTATTTCTAATACACTCTGTATAGCTCAAAAAACGAAAAGAATACCTACTTAAAGAAATTGTACTTTTCTAACTTTTAAACTAATTCCTCAACTAGCTCCTTCATGTCCAAACTGTCTGATAAGTCATGTTTTATTGCAACAATAGACAAACTGCTTAGCCTAGATTGAACCATAGTACAGACTGATCCAGAAATGCTGAGTCTGTTGCCAACACTGGACTTGAATTTTTTGAAGGATACCAATGGAAAACGCTTTCAGTTAACAAGAATTTAACATTTTTGTGGGGTTGTATGTCAAATAATTGTCAAGAAAAATCGAATTCGGTTGCAATGTTACCAATTACGAGCACAAATACTTTCAAATGTGTTGCCAACAGACTCAGTATTTCTGGATCAGTCTGTAGATCTGAAATAGTTTTTTATTATTTTTAATTTAGAAAATAATCATTTGCCAGATGAAACCGAAACGGGTAATGTGAGTAAAATTCTTAATGTTATTGCTGTATTTGGGAAAGTAGAAATTAATTTACTTTGAAAAATATACAGGGTGTATCAGAACTCACTCCCCACCGAAGAGGTGCTAGTGGTAACAGCAATAGAGATGGCAAAATGCAAAAAAATGTAGGTCTTTTATTCTTAGTTTGCGAGATAGAGAGGTCTCAAAATGACCAATCCCAGAAGCTCTCTCCCAGGTGTACTACATACAGTAGATGCGTTATTAAGGAATAAAAAATAATTCAAGTGTCCACTTTTATTGTCCGTTCTATTTATTTTTGTTTTCCTAGCAACGTGTTTTGTTCCTCTAATCCTCCAGAGCAAGGCTTTTTGTGATTGGCTATTTTCAAACGTTCTTATCTCCCAAACGCAAAGAGTTAGAATTTTTTTATAAAGGAACTTTAGCTTCAGAATTGCCTAAACTATACACACATTTTCGGTAAGGAGTGAGTTCTGATACAGGCTGTATTCTAAAATATTATGGGATTTTTGCAAAATAATGTCTGAAAAATAAGTTTTAATATCGTTAAATAAATCAAATCCTTCAATCTATGCCTCATTCGAGAATCATCTTTAAGTTTTATGTGCAGGTCTTTACAATTTTTTAATAATGCTTATTCTGACAAATTGAACATATTAGTCACAAATTCAAATGTATTATTAAAAATACTCAATTCCTCAAACCTGTTATTTAGAAAAGCTAAAACTTGATCCAAAATACTGTCAAAAAAGTTAATTTTTATTCTTGGTGTCTAACACAACTTCATCTTGGTGTTCGTAGCCCAAAAAGTTTTTTTTGGACCAACAGTTTGTATTTTTGGAAAATTTTGGTTCTACATTAAGTTCATTAGCAATTTCAGTTGCTTCAGTCATCAGCACTTTAGCTCTCATCTGAACGATATTTTGTAAAGTAATCTATTAAATTTTAAAGTAAATTTAGACACACTTTTACATTTATTGTAAAATTCTGCATCATATTACTCAATGCATTTATATTGCTTAAAATGTCGTAACAAATTACGGTGGAGCAAACTAATTTATACTTTTGTAAATTTAAAGCAAGAGAATGAGCTTTATGAGTACTGGCAGCATCCCAAGACGAATCATCTTTAAATATTTCCACCAGGGCATCAAAAATTTTACAGATATGATACCGCAAAGGCTTGACAGCATCTTATACTCTGCTTGACCAACGTGTACCACTTAAAGGTTTTAATTTTAAGTTTAAGGAACGTTCGAAAAACGGCAGGAGCACACGACAAACTAAAGGGCATCTTGAGAAATTCATAATGCCCGTCCTGCGTGACGAATGCCGTTAATGGTACTGATTCTGGATCCATCGGTATCTGATAACATCCCGACAACAAATCTAAACCTGTGAAAGCTCCAGAAAGTCGTCGTAATTAATTGTTCTTCGATTAATGCGGTCGGATATTTATCTTTTACGGTGATTTTATTTAAAGCGCGATAGTCCACGCATAATCTTTTATCGCCAGGTTTTTTTTTACTAATAAAAGGGTGCTTGCGGAAGGCGAATTTGACTCGCAAATAATTGCATTTTCTTATAAATTGTTTACGATCTCCCGAAGTTCCTTGCGCTCACAATCGGAATAAGGCCGCGGTCTATGCGCTATCGGTTGTTTGATTGCTAAATCGATAGTCATCTTTGTCTCAACTACTGTACCGATTTCAGACAAATTGCTTGCAAAACATTTAGAGAATCCTTTCAGTAATAATAACAATTGATTAACAACTTCCGAATCTTTTACACCAACGTTAACTACGGATTCCCCTCCATAAGTGGAGTCAACTTCGCTACCTCTTTAACTTCTTTCATAATGGGAGCGACGACCACTCCTCAGGCGCTTTTCTTCTGAACCTTGATGATGTCTGGATCTTTCCTTTGAACGGCCACGGTACTCTTTCCTGCTTCTCAAGGATTTTTCCATGCTATCTTCGGAAGAGTCTCAGTGTTCCCGTTTCTTTGAACGTTTGTGATGTTTTGGAATTTCTATGCAGGTGAAATGTCACTATCACCACGACCACCTCCAGCACACCAGGCACAAATCCCACTTCTGATGTAAACTTAATTGTATTAAGTTTAAAAAAAACCAAAACTCTCCAATATAAATTAAGTAACTAAGATATTTTTCAGTGGTGGCTCGTGAATTTTTTGATAGGGGAGGCTAGCTATATACCATTATAAATCGGGATAGTAAGCAAAGATACATTTACGCAAATTTCCGCACCACCTTGTTTGTTTGAGGTATTGCAAAGGCGCGTTTATTAAAGTGGGTCGTTCGCCAGTAGCCCTATTATCCCACGTTTTAACACAAACAATTAAAAAATATAACGAAAATAAAAAATTCTTATAGAACTAAATAAAATAAAAATAATTTTCGTAAAACAAAAGTAAAACATTTATTCTATAACTAAAATTAAACACGGCTTCTACGAGTACCTAATAATAAATACTATTATGATAAGTATAAAATAAGTAAAAGTTAAAATTAAATACTTTTGTAGAGAAGCTCAATTCTTCGATTTTTGAAATTTGCGAAATAATCTATTACGTTTTCATAAAAGCAGTTATTGTTTTTAAGTTTAGACACTAAGCGTTTTTCAATGGAAAGTAAAGAAACATTTGTCAAACCGTCTTGACTCATTCTGTTCCTACTGTAATGTACGTTTTAATGCTGAAAACGTACCGTTTCCACCAAAGCAGATGTTACTGCAATTGATAACACAAGACATAAAAATTTATACAGTTGAGGAAGACAGTTTATTAAATTATTATTATAGATAAATGTCAACATTGCTTGTGGAGTTTTAGAGTCACCCAAGAGACTTTCATCTGAATAAAGGACGAATAACACATTTTTCAGTGATCTATTATCAAAGAACGGATAATTGCTAGTTAGCTTTTCCAAATAGATTTGTTAGAAATTCTTTTGTGTAAAAGTACCCAAATTTTCTACATTTATTAAATCGAAGAATTGTAAATTACCAAAATCAGCAAATCTGATTTCAAAGAAAACTGTCTGTAGTGTATATCCGCTCTTTCAAAATTAAAACATGTTTTTCTTTTTTCTGCACTGGTTCAGTTGCTTCTAAATTTTCAGTATCGCTAACGAAAATATTGTACAAAGAAGTAAACTGAACTTCCTTATTACCGAATTCTTTTAATTTTTTTATTAATGCATTTAATCTAGTTTTACAGTAAGTTACATATCTGGACTTACTTTGTAAAATTTGATACATAAAGTCTGTATGTTCAAAAATCAATTTGTAAACTTTCAGGAAAAAAATAATTTTTTTATCTAATAATTACTGTTTAAGACCATAAGCTTTTCTTAAAGTTTGATGATTATTGTTCGGCGAAGCAGGGTGTAGGCGGAGTAAAAAAATTCTCAAATCGCGGATGTACACGATATAAAGAAACTCGTTTATTATAAAAATAATTTTGTTATATACAAATTGAAACTACAAACTAAAACAGTAAATATAAAACAATGGTTATCCTAACGTGAAATTTGTAATGAAAAGTTAAAAGTAATTATGAAGTAGTTTGGTTGTCGCTGGCATCCTGACCCAATTTAAGGCTGATTGTGCTGACCGCGCGGAAGTGTTTGCCTGGGTCGGTGGACGATTGCGACAACCGTGGTAGAAAATTTGTAATTTTGTAGAAAAAAAAAATAAAATTGTTCGTTTGAACATCTTGCCGACTACAAACGGCCGAAAGAATGATATTGAATATATTACAATACAAAGAATTACAAAAAAAATGTTCAGCTGAACATCTTGCCGACCACAAGAACTAAGAAAAATGATTATTAAGCTTACCAGCACGCGCGGGAACTTTGTTTTTTGGCTCCGCTGCACTTTTGAAACATTCCATTCGACTGTTTCTCTTCTCATCGCTTGGTATGAGAGAGGGCAGTCTTCTATCTTGAATATTCGAGGGTCTTGTAAGCTAAAAATGTCCGCTTGGGCTACTTGATTTATTTTTCCCTCTTGAATTGAGGTAGTTTCCTCAACTTGGCCGGCTTCTTTGTTTGCGCGTTGTATCAAATTTTGACCGGCAGCTCGAGTCGTTTTTGAGTGTGGATTCTCTTCATGATGAATGAAAGCATAATTTCCAAGCTTTGCCGTTCACTTGGGTCGTGAATGGCGAAATTGAAGAGCTCGGTCGTGGTTAAACAATGGTTATCCTAATGTGAAATTTGTAATGAAAAGTTAAAAGTAATTATGAAGTAGTTTGGTTGTCGCTGGCATTCTGACCCAATTTACCTGAGTTTTAAAATAATCAATAACTTGATTATATGCACCCTCCGATTGTGGGTATCGCCTATACTCCTACTAATTAATAAAATGTATGCATAATTAAATGATGCAGAAATTTTTTTGTAACAGGTAATGTTTTGTTTTTCATTGTCGCACATACAGTGAAGATTTTATTTTGCTACACATTGGCGTTTTCGTCGATCTGTGCGTTATATTTATATTTGATTGCAAAGTGTCCTTTTACACATGATGTACCGTAACATTAAAAAAATGTTAAAATGCACAGCCACATTTTATTCAGACAGATAATAAACAAAATGATGGCAAGGAAAAACAAAAAAATTACTTATTTTGAGATTTTTATAATAAGTACTCGTCTGTATCCAAGTCACGAATTTTATTCTTCGACACTGTCGAATTTTCCGATTTTTCTCCTGTGTAAGACAGTGAACCACTCGCTTTCATTCGTGGTATGATAATCTACTCGTGAAATAAAACGTCCAATTTACACTCAAACTCGTAAAATAAATAACTACTAGTCCGCTTAATAATTCTACGTTGTATAATTATGAGGGTATTATAAAAGAATAGTATATTATTACACGAGCAAGTAAAGAAGGCTTTTATCCACAAAAATGAAGTTTGCTGCACGAGCCGAAGGCGAGTGCATGTAATCATTTGAGTGGATAAAAACCTTTACTTGCGAGTATAATACTATACTTTATCTACGATCAAATAACCAAAAAAAAAAACACGAATTAAAATAAATTCTTAGTTGATCAATTTTAATTCTTTTGAACATTAAACTATAATTTTATCTACGATTAAATAACCAAAAAGAAAAATACATTTTTAGTTGGTTAATTTTAATACTTTTGGATATGAATATATTAGTTAGTTACATTGTCATTTTTATTATAAATGTAAATGGTAAAGTTAGAACAATTATTGAAAGTAAAAGGAGGATCCTTGCCAAGATTAATTTCGCAATTATTCTTGGTTACAGCTGTGGTACTGTCAACTTTTGTAGTTGTACATTGAACATTACTTACAGATGTGCTTGTACACGGTCTGTTAACTTCTCTTAAAATTGTATTACCTATTTGAAGTTTATTGTTTAAGTTGTTATCTATGTACCCCTCAGCCACGCTTGTTGACTGCCATGCCCCATGTCGCTTGAGGGTGGTAATATCAGCACCTCCATCAACCAAAAGTGTGGCAGATGATCTCCGTAGGCAATGACCTGTATATAACTGAGGATTTTGAAGATTCAAAAAAGTAGCAACACTCTTCGGCATGGCAGCTAGCTTGTTAATACCTATTTTTTGCGATGTACACTTATTATTTTGAAAATTCAAGAAAAAAGATGAACATTGTATATTGGTTGGACGAAGATTCATATATTTTTTGCAAATATAGTAATATTCTCCCGTTACTGTAAAACTCCTAGAAACTTTTGTTTTGGTATCGGGAATTTTGACAAGCAAAGCTCGATCTAAATCTTCGATGTGTTCTAGTTTCATTGCATGCAATTCTTGAGATCTGCAGGCACCCATTATACCCATTATTACAGCCACCTTGAAGAAATGCAGGTATTTAATAATTTGTATATAACAGTTTGTGTTTTTTACCTTCGTTACAAGATATTTTTCATCTGGTGCTTTCTCGATAAACTCCTTTATATTTTCAGAAGATAAAGTTTTCGATTTTTTAGGTTTGTATGTCTCAGATTTGCGCTTCAAAAATGCTTGAAGTTTTTTATAGTTCTCAATATGTATATCGTGACGAATGACTAACGTACTTTTAAGCATTGAGTAGTAACTCCAAAGAGAAGAAGATGAATACTTTTCTGCAAGCATCACAAAATAACTTAATATAATATTTTCAGAAAAAGAAGTTGTATTTTTTTCTGCGCGCCATTTTAAAAACCTTTCATAAACACACTCATATTTGTGCCGCGATTTTTGTGGTAGAAGATTTTCTATTGCACTCGTTGCGATATTGCGAATGTCAGGTGGCGTGCAGGTCATTTCATTCTCTTCTTCCAACATTTTAAATAACTTTCTGTCACAAAAAACTGCTTGAACAATCACAGATTTCACTACTAGTTCCGACTAAATAATTAGCTGTTTGTTTTTGTTGTCAGCTGATTTGGCTTGTTTGGTTATTCGGAAATAAAATTACCGTTGGGGGCGCCACTGAACTAGGTCGAAAACAGTAACCATAAATGGAGGGAAAACGTTTATTCGGATATTTTGATCGTTGTTCGAATTTTGAGGCTTCACAATTATTACATTGCCTATGCGGAATGACAATTGTATCTTTGGTGCAAGAAATGAATGTTGACAAATTAGAGATGATGAGAAAAACACGAATAACGAATGACTGTTTGGTTCACTTTCTTTATTGGAAAATTATTACAAATACATTGAAAAGCCTACCTTTTGGCATAATTTACGTTTAAATGTATCAGCAGTTGTTAATCTTAATTGTAGTTTTGTAGATTTACCGAAGTTTTTCATGATTTTTTCAGTGGAAAAATTCTAACCTAAAATTCACACACTTCACTAATTTATTGGTTTCTTGAGCCCAACTTTGTGTTCGCTGTGATCCATTACTTATAGTCTTTAATTAGACAACTGTTTAATAACACTTTGTAATCAAAATTTAAATATTTTTCACATATTATTCACTTGCAAATTCCAACAATAAACACTTTATACCACGAAAAACCGCAGAACCAAAGTCGAAGCTAGTATTTACCATCACATACTTTTAAAGTGATTCTCTCTCATGTAAGTAAGTAACACTATACACGCAAAATTGTTGAACAATTCATTAAATGTCAATTTAAAGTGGAATTACGAAAATTTCATACTGTTTTCGGCATAGTTCAAAAGTCATCACCAGAGGGCGTCTAGTTAATTTTATTTCCGAATATTGCTGCGGTTACGGCACACAATTGCCAACATAAAAGTGGTGGAAAAGATAAAATTCCAATATTTTCAATTTTGATTGGTCCCAATCCCAATGGATAAAAAATTCTGTCAATTTTACCCATGGGTGAAAACCAATCAGAGACTTCTTTTAATTTGTCGATGGATAAAATGAAAATTTACAGTGGAACTTTCACAACAGTAATGGTTATATTATTTGATGATCGTAGATAAAATAATCTTACATGATTTTCCACCATCGCATGAATGATGAAGAGCGGCCTGCACGTTGGGACCGCAGGCACCATTTTAACCGTCCCGTCCGCGTGGATTTCTCTGATGCCTCAGCGCACCAAGTCATTAACAAATTCCCTGCACCCAAAAATATGTTTTTGGTGCAATTGCTGTCCTGAAACATTGCCTAAATCAATTAAATTATTTGGGACTGCAGGAACTGATCGCCGCCGAGCACTCCTTATCATCGATTCCGCCTTCGCCCATGTGTAGGTACCATAGCACCGCCTCAACGTAACTACAAATATCTTATGTAAAGATTTTACAAAAAAATTAGTATTCGTCTGAATAAATTGTTTGCAGCCGGGTAGATTCTGTTATAGCCCGGGCTTTCAGCACCCTTTTAAAAAAATACGATGCGATCGTCTTCTTGGAAGCTCTCGTAACAGGCACTGATGATGAGACACACGAAGTCTCGAAAGCGCTCTGCTCCTTACATGTAAATATGGTTTTATTTAAAATTTGTGGGATCTGGGTTTTTCACACTCCTCCTAACACTTGAAAAAATTGGCCCACTTTGAGATAAAAGGATGCTTCCTTCGAATTTAAATATTAACTTTCCGTTGGATGGGTTACAAATCATTGGTTATGAAAGTTTCATCAAATTTGGTCAATTGTTTATTTGTGTTTGTATGATGAGGTTGTCAAAATGTACATCAGAATCGTAACCACAATTCGTTTGGAAACATAATAGCGAAAGTTTGAGACAATTTTTCCGTAAACGTTTACTATTAATATATTCTGAAATTTCAGGCGGTACCGGATCATTATTATTATTATCATCAAACTTTTCTAGGAAATCTGAACTTTCTTGATAATTTACTTCTTCGTCGCTAGAGGAAAATTCGCTCGAATTTTGGCTTCGGCTTCTAAATCTTCTTTAACGGGAGTGCTTGTAAGAATTAAAGATTTTCCCTTTTTACGCTTAACTGAAGTTTTTCTTGGGGCAGCTTTTGGATGAGGACGAATTTGCTCAGGAGTTATTAATTTTGACATCCCAAAAAGAGACTGGTGCGAGCAAAAGGAGCGCGATTCGTGAGTTGAACAACCGGATGTGAACTCCTTTATCGATCCCGAAGGTAAAGCCTCCTGTGAGCAAGAAGACTGAGGTTCTTGGGGTTCGGGATTTGGTCTATCCATAGCGAATGAATATAAAAAAATCTGCGTCAGAAAAAAATTTGAATGGTTCGAGGCCCTTTTATCTTGAATCCACTACAAATATTTTTTGGAGTGAACGAATGTAACAAGGCCTCTCCAACAAGTCCACCGATGTCTTAGATTGTGATAGTTTTTCCTGGATGATTAACATCCATCGATCACAAGCTGCGTTGTAAATTTTTTTAAAAGAGGCAAAAACAGCCACATCTAAAGGTTGTAGCTTACGACTACAGTGAGATAGTAGAGTTAAAAGAATTATTCCGTTATATTTAGCAAAATCTAATGCAGAAATACTTAAATGGCTTTCGTGATTATCTGATATAATCATCTTTGGGTGTTCTTTAGACGGTCTCATGTTTCACAAAATGCTTCAAAACTGGTAGAAAAATTATGCTGTTCTTGAAATGCACACGAGGGAATATTAAAAATGGAGGTACATAACGTTCTGTTGCGCCAATAATGTCCACCATTGTAACTGGTGTCCCTCTTCCAGCAGATATTACTTGACCTACAGTTCTTGGTACGGTCGTGGTCAATATTTTGGGCGGTTTATGGACAGTGGTAGCCCCTATTTCCACTAAGTTATAGTTGTCTTCGCTTTTTAAGTTATGTTTTGTCTTCACGTCCAAAAGGTTTTGAAAAAAGCTTTAACATTTTCTTGGTTAAAACTGGTTGCTCTGCTCATGCTTGTCTGTTTAGGTGTTCTTAAGGAAAGATGGTGTCTTCGCATAAAGCTGGCCATCCACTCTTTTCCCGCCATCCTGTCCCTGGATCAACTGTTTTTAATCTTTTTACCGTTGGTCAAAGCGTAAGTCATACGCTAACACATGGGCTTGTTTACACGACAAACCGTAGTGGATGTTACATGCATGTTGAAAACATATTTTTAATTGCAGTTCCTCCTCTTCAGAAAACTGAAAAATGCTCATTGTTTGGGCGCAAATTGATCGTTTCCAGATCCTTGCTCCAACTTAAAACGTAGCGTTTTAAAGTTATCCTCGGTATGCCTAAATCCATGGACATTCCTCTTACGGAATGACCACCAATCAAAACTTCTTGAATTGCCCTCTTCATGGTCTCTCTTAAATAAGATTTCTGATTTGTGCTACGTTTTCTAATGCGTGGCATTTTTTTGAAAAGTAATCGGTTTTTTTACAAAAACTAAGTAGGATAAGTATTTTTAGAGAACGCAGGTTAACTGGACACATGTTCATACAACCCGTTGGAAGTTGTGTTCAGTCAACCTGTTCAGTACAAAACATATAAGCACCGTTTATACAAAAAATTATGTTTATTGTTATCAAATTAATAAGGACAAATAATAACAAATAACCTACCTTGACACACAGTCGAACAATTGTTTTTATTTTTACAATATTTTGAACACCAGTTCAAAATTTGTGAGATGATAAAAATTACTCCGACGTTCGTGAAATGATTCACATCGCTGAAAATTTAAACTAGTTGGGTTACAGAATTCTACTTTACCCTAATGGAGGCTTATTAAACGAAGATCCAAATGCTAAATTTAGTTGAATAAATTCATCAATAGATAGAAGTTATGAGCAACTGTTCATTTAACCCATCTATTCACTTAACCCCATTCTACCCTACGAAAAAGTGTTCTTGGTTTCTCTTTGATATTGAACATGAATTAATTTAATTCAATAATGATAAAAAAATAGCATACGTTTCAGACGGTATTGTTCGAAAGTTCGTGGTCGATTGATACCCGTTAATCTTTATAAGTATAATTCTGTAAACGGTTCCCGAGTGAGGGTCGAATTGGCTTCCGCATGAGTAGATAGAAAGGATTAAGTCACAGATATGTTTATATTTTAGATTTAAAGCTGGTAGAAATGTTCAAATAATTATTTTCTTGGCAGGATATCCAACAAAAAAATTCATTTATTCGTGGTTAACTGGTTATTTAAAAAAAGGAGAATGTTATTTTTTAAGCCCAAAGTCCTCTGTAAATTTCGTAAAATGTTCTGTAAATAAGCTCATTTTGCTCTGACCGTTCTCAGTTTACCTACTAATTTGCGTTTCCCATTGCACTTCCTTTTTCTCGATTACGTTGGGCATTAAAAGTTTAATTCTCACAGATAGGGTTCTATGTGCTCCGAGAAAGAAGTTTGAGAGAACTTAGATATGTGTCAAGTATCAAACAGGAATTGTGGTTCTGGCTCTAGAGTTCTAGTTTTTGTTCGGTTTTACATCATTTACTCTAAATTATCTGTCAATTTTAAATTCTGTGCACCCTTATACTATTAAATCATCAAAATGGAGACAAATTACAAAAACAATTTTAACATTTTTCAACTTGCCGAGGAGATTCGGCTCAATAATCATGCCTCAATACTCAATTACCTCAATATTCCGTTTTTGAACTTGTGAATTTGTTCATACACTTAAAATGCCATTTCTATTATCATAATACTTTAATACGTTTATCTGACCTACCTGAACGACGGCAACCAATCCGACTATAATTAGAGAGGATTACCGATAGAGAGGATTACCGAATTTTTTACATGTAATCTAATTTCAAAGTTAACTAGATGAGAAGCATTTAAAAACGCATTGTATTATTGCAATCAAACGTTCGACTGCTGCGTACCATCGTTTTTTTTTTCGAGTCAAATAATTTTTGTTGGAGATGATCAACGGTAGTTTCTGTTTTAAAGATGTCCTTAAATTAAACCACTTACTATAAATATTTTACATGTTGAGAGCTTGTCTTATGTTTATGTAAACTATAACTAGTATGATGCCAATCAGAAAACCTGCCCGAGTCTGTTAATTTCATTACTATTTCATTACCTTACTATTTCATTACTATTTTATTACCTTACTATTTCATTACTACCAAATATCTTACAACAAAACCAAAATAAACTATTTTTACTTTCGGAATAAAATAGCCATCATTCTCTTAACACTGTTTCTCCATTTTTTTAAAGTGCGATAGAAGTAACTTGTCGAAAATTTCGATTAGTTTACGTCGCATGCGTTATATGGGTATTGTCGCACACTTTAAATAATTTGCACTCTTGAATATTGTACGAAAAGCAGTTTTCGTGAAGTGAAGTGAAGTGAAGTGATGGCTAAAACTTCAAAAAGAAAACTTAGTCACAGAAAATTATTATAAAGAAAAAAGTAAGCATTCTCAAAGAACGAAATGACTATTGGCCTCACTGGTGGTGGACATAAAAGAAAAAATGCTTTGTTATATTTTAGTATTATAAGATTAACTTACATAACTTTAAAGGTTTTCGATTCTTACTTAACAGTTGAACAAAAAGAGCATATTTTTTCTTTTACTTAACTAATACTTAAAGTTGGATAGAGTTCATCATAATTCCAGGAAAATTAAATTTTTAATAAAGCCTTCTCAAAAAAGTAACTTTCTCTTAGGTTAAGGCATTAAAATTGAGACTGAATTATTCTGAAAAAAATTAGCTTTTCCAGATTTTTATGGAATTCGCTAAAAATTTAGGGTTGATTTAAAGCCATGTTACTTCGGCTATTTCTCACGATACTGTAGTTTGTGTTACAAATATTATTAACCATAGGTAGTTGATAAAATCCACAGAAAGTTAATGCAATTAAAATCTATAGTAAATATTGTATGCTGGATATTGACTTTAATAAGTGTCAACTTATGGCGACCTTACTCTGGCATAAAAGGTTGGCAATACCTACTTACTTACATATTCTGCTACATCTTATATAATAAATAAATGTTATCGCCTAAATGTATAAATCGGTGTAAATAGATTTGGTTGCAAATAAAATTGTTTCCTTGGCTGCTCTTTCAAATTGAAACACAAATATGCCTTCACCATTTCTCATTTTTGCCAAAAATTTTATTTCAATAAATGGTAGAGAATTTAATTCTGCATCCATCTGTATTAACATTCCCTTATGTTTAATAGTTTTTTCAAGTTACAATAACATTTTGTTGGGATTGAGAAAGTCATTAGCCATAGGTATATTCTCATACTTTGAAAAAAAAAACGTGAGAGATTATAAATTTTGTTAAACCAACATTCAATGAATTTATTTTATTTTTAGGGGATGAATAACAATTTTCAACAGAGTTTATTATTTATGTTTAATCAGAAATATTTGCATGACAAACTATGAAAAACTTGCTATGGTTAGTAAGAAAATTTCTACAATGACAAAAAAAACACACAACAAAAATACAGACCGATGCAGAAAAAGATTCTCCTCCATCTAGTAAAATAAAAATTGGGAAATCTCATTTGAAAAACTTAATTTATGGGTACTTGAAATTGCCCAAATTGCATAACCTATTAATTTTTTTGATTTATTATATTAACTTCATTTTCAATTTTGAACAAACTATGATTTCAAAATCTCTAACACTAAGCGAGTTACCGATTTTTTAAGAGACAGGTGAAAATCCAAAAATTTTCAAAAAATTCTAAATGTCTCAAAAACGGTTAAACTTAGGTATAGGGAAAAGCTGATAAAACTCGCTTAAAATATCTTAACTAATCCAAAAGCGCAGTGAAAAACGCAGTTTTCCATTTAAAATAAAAAAGGTTAATAGTGACATCCGCTATAACCGGAACTGCTGCCATCTTGAAAATATTTTTATTGAGCAGAACTCAACAGATTATGACTGAGTACTAACTTTCTGATATATATCTTCATTAGAACTTTCAATACTTCAATACCCAATGTGGGGTTTAGACGGAACATCCTGTACTCTAATCCGAAACACCTATAAATGAAAATAACTGGCTATTTTGATAATAATTTTTAGTTCGTAAAAAAGTTTGTTCTTCGACAAGTTTTGACAACTATTTGGCCATTTATCAATACAAGACGTCAGATTATTTTTCAAAGATTTAAAGCAATTTTAAGCCTTGTTGAATGTAATTCGAAGAATAAAATGTTGTATTCAACTCGTTTTCGTGTAAATCGGTTCATTTATTTCACCTCGTGGATGATAAACCTCTCGTTTTCACTCGACGTTTAAAAATCCACTCCTGAAATAAAGCGTCCGATTTACACTCAAACTCGTCGAATAAATAACTATTATGTAACATACAAGGGACATCCATTTCTATTAGTATTTCTTCCAAAATCGGAAATTCCACACCAGACACATTTACTGCACTTATAGGAGCTGAATTTGTATTTTTGTTTATTTTGTTCTATACCTTCTAAGTTTATATGGTTTATATAAATTTTAATCCAAGTCTTTTTTTGCTAAAATAATCATATCGCCAAATTCACAATCAAATGGATTTTGTTTAAAAAAACATCAAATTGTATTTATATCCCATTTAAGTTGATAGTAGAATTTTGCAACAACGCATTTGAATTTTTTGCAGTGAAGTAAAGCACAAATTGAGAGTTTCTGCATATGAAAAAAATTCTGTGTTAAACATCCTAGCGACACATTTTGAGCTAAGAAAACCCACCAGAAATTATTAATTTGGGCTCCATTCGATTGTGCCATCACTATTTAAAAAATCTGACATTTCGTAATAAAAAATGCCAAACTGTTGTCAAAACTTCTTTACAACGGAGATAAACCGTGAATTTTGACAGTGTCCTAGAATGAAACAAAAATTGAGCTGTTTAGGAAATTTTCACAAAAATTGCCTAATCCGACTTGTGAATTTTATTCCAGTTAAAAATTCCACTTTAAAACGTAAAAGAATAACAGAATTATTTGGAGAATAAACATAATAAGTTCTCAATTTGTGGTATTTACACCCAGGCTTGGTTCGGCCCTGTATACCGATGAATCGATGCCCAGTCTGGCCCTGGTATTTTTTTACCGTGAGAACGTCTAGTTCTTGACGCTTCCTTCCCGCCAACCTTCCCCCACTTCTTCCCTTCACCGTACGCACCTTCCAACTTCCAAGATCCAAGATCTGCTCATTCGCGACTGTGACTTTGCGACAGGGAAGTGATGGATGGCACTCGTGAATGTTTAATGAAATATTTTCCATTCTTGATTGTGTCTTTTTCCACGAGTTTTCACAACCTCAAAAGGAAAGGGTAAGTGGCTGCGCTTGCTTGCATGTGCTTGCTTGCCTGTGCTTGACAGATTTTGCGGGTACTTCGTCATACTTTTAAAAGGTAATGACCTTATTTTTGTGAAAACATTTCACATTAATTTTTAGAAACCTACGATTTTTAATCTACGGAATATTAGTGAGTGCGTTAAAGATTTTCGTGAAATATTTAATTTTTTAACTATTAGGCGTTTTACAATTTTCAAATTCTACCGCTAACAAACATTTATTACTTGTAAAGTAAAACCATAGGAATAATAAAATGATGACTTTCATACGCGGAAAGCTGTACGAAAAACCTCATTGCGTGTTAAAACTTGGTTTTGCTTGTGTGGCAAAATATGAAACCGTTGACGTAAGTGTCTAGCTGATAAGTTTCATATTAATTTCGATTAGTCTCAGACTTTTGGCGACTTATTTAGGCATTTTTCAAGAACAGGCTCATTGTGTACTTTAAAAAATCTTCACTCATTTAATCTTTCGTTGTACCGGGTGCATTTGCAGTCACACGAATGTACGGGTTGGATCTGAGAGACCCAACTATTATAAAAATTGTAGAATGTGTTTTTAAATGATTCTCATCTAGTCGCCTGTGAATTTTTTATGTAAAATCCATAGTAAAATCAGAAAATGCAGCTTCATATACTTAATGATAGGCATTTAGACATCGAATATTACCATTCTTCATTTAGTAAATCTCCAATTCGGATGTAATCTTCGATAATAGAAGTGTTGTTTTTTGCACGGTGTAACAATTTAGTTGCATTTTAACGATATTTTTAAGAGAAATTAACTGATATATTTTATATTTATTAATAAAGGATTCAAACAAGCAGAGAGCCACAAATTTTTTACATGTAAACTAATTTCAAACTAGATGAGAATAATTTAAAAACACATTGTATAATAGTTTTTAATTACAGTTGTGGTTTCGCGAAATTGAGGCGTTTCTTTTAACATGAAATATGCATTATTTTTAAGAGTTTTAGCCTAAATCGTCTTAATCAAATATTTTTAATACCGGAGATACTTTTTAAGTTTTCCGGTTCTAACTAACTTCCGTTTTAAGATGAGCGTTTCAAAATATTTACCTCATTATTGTGGATACCACCAGATTTTCAATAATGTTCCATTTATTATTATTTTTTCATTCTCTAAATACTCTTTGAATGCCGCAGCCCCACAGCTGCATTCTGATAGCATTGCCCATACAAATTGCATTCGTTCTGTGGGATTGTTATTATTGTTATAGTGAGCCTCTCCGACTATTTAAATGACCATTTTTAAGGTTTTTCTTGATTACGCCAATGGTTCTTTGATATCTTTTTGATCTGAACAGGGTCGGCTTCCAAAATTTCAAAAACGACGTACATTTTGTATATTCGTTATCATCAACATTTTACTAAGGTGTTTAGGCTAAAACTCTTAAGAACAAGCATGCAAGCACCTCTTAAAAGGAACAACTCAACTTCGCAAACATATTGCATTGTTGATCAGTGTTGTAATATTCTGATGTAACATCAGTTAATTATTAAAAATTTTTGGATTTTTTATTGGACATTGCATTTTTGGTATATACAGGATGTATCAGAAATACGTGTGTTAATTTTAACACGTAATAAAACTCATAAAGTACAGCAACTTTTCTATTTAACATTTTGTAAAACTCTTCTTTACATTTTTCACTGTTTTCCTCCATTGTTTTGTGCAAACGAACCGGTCAGTGTTTAATAATTAGTTTGTAATCATAGCAACAATTTTTATTGATTTAAATTGTTTAAGTTGCCCGTTTCTATCACAACGAAAATAGTTCGGCTCTCTTATTTTTGTACTCATAGGCAGGTACACGTTTCAGTATGTTATGCAGGGACGGATGGGGGTATTTGAACCGGCCCGGGAACTTTGCATAGACCGGCCCAGGTCCCCTTCACCATGGTGAAGGAAAGGAAGGGGGAAGGGGGTGATAACGTTGTAACAAATAGTAGAATCGAGTTCAAACAGCAAAACTTAA
This sequence comes from Tribolium castaneum, assembly GCF_031307605.1. Taxonomy (NCBI): domain Eukaryota; kingdom Metazoa; phylum Arthropoda; class Insecta; order Coleoptera; family Tenebrionidae; genus Tribolium; species Tribolium castaneum. The sequence goes on from NC_087400.1 coordinate 10,535,935, forward strand.
TCTTTATTGTTAATAAGTTAAAGCTCTCTTTAAAACAGAGCTTTTCAAAGCTAGACTGTTAATTACATCTTCATTTTGGACCTTATTTAAAACTTCTTTTTCTACATTCATGACCATGAAAGCATCCAACAGACTATCCGATAAGCGATTTCTTAGTCGGTTTTTTTATGAACTTTCTCGTGAAGTTGTATTCCAAATTTCCATTCTTTTATGCGACTCTTTAAAAAATACAGCCACGGAATTTAACAGGGAAAAAAGGAAGCTGCTTTAATGTGAGTCTTCAACAAGTCATCAATGACTAAATTCAAAATGTGATTGTAACATCATATGTGTACGTGACCAGAGTTTAATCTTGTCATATTTGCCACAAATCCATTATATGCACCTTGTAAATTTGCTGCACCATCCGTAGAATCACCTATACATTTCTCTGGATCTAAGTTATTTTCTTCTAGAGTTTGAAGTAATAAATTTTGCATCCCCACTCCAGAGCTTTCATGACAAGGAATTACAGATAGCAGTCTTTCGTGGACTTTCCCAAAGTAAACGTACCTAAAAAAAACAATAAAATACAATAAATGAAAACTAGATTTTGAGTGATTTACCTTACGACTACTGCACATTGATCTGTGACGGATATGTCTTGAGTAGTATCCAGTTCCAAGGCCTACATTTCAACTTGTCGAATTTCGTCAGAAATTATTTTTTTCATCATTTTAGCCATGATTAATATTATCTCATACACAGTAGTTTTTGATAAAAATGTTTGAAAATTGCCCGCTCTCTCTTTAATGTTTTTCTCACGTTGGTTTTTACTTTTTTCAATGATAGTATCTAAATGTTTTTTAGAATTACGTCATATTTAGACAGCAAAATAATGATTTCCAAAAAATTGCCATGGTCCAAGTCCTCGTTTGATAGGGTATAAGCCGCTTCATTCACCCTCCCTCTGTACGAAATTCCTCTTTTGGCAACGAGCTTAATAACATTAATCATTCTATCATGTATTTGCCCGTTATTTACTACAAGATTAGTTCGCTTTTTGAGGTGCTCACTAATTAATAATTTATCGACTGTTTTATTTTTACAATATAAAAAATATGAATTGCAACTCTTCTTGTGTAAATAGCTACTTTCGTGCTCATTAATCCTTTGATACACGTGTTTCCAATCACACATCCCTTCAATAAAAATGTTTTTTTCATTTGTGCCAACAAATGCAATGCACACGTAACAGAATAAAGCCCTTTTGGCTATGATTATATGTTAACCATGACCGTGAAGCACCATTGGCCCGTTTAAATGCTTTTTCGATTTGAAATGGAATATTATTACTTGTGTGAGGAAATTGGGGATGGTAGTCAAAAAACATCAGTGTTCATCGGATCAGGCCGTTTAAAAAACAATTCCCCAGATTGATCATCAGAGCATTTTTCAAACATTTGTGTGTTACCCGCCGTGTTGTCTAAAAATTTTATAATTTAAATTTCTCTAAAAAAAGCAACAATGTACTTACCGATTTCTTCCCCTTCTTCTACTTGAACGTCAATATCTTTCGTATCATCAGAGGCTGGGGCACTACACGACACAGAATCACATTTAGTTAAATTGAATTGCAGAATCGAAATGAAGTGTTACCCCCTACCAGCCTGACAGAATGAAAAAAAAAATTGTTCTGCGAAAAGTATAATTATTTAGTCGTATCTATTGAGTCTTATCTCAACCAATTCCAAGATCAAGACGCTGATGCCGACGGCTGTAATTGTAAACACGGGAGTTGTGAATCATGAACTAGCGAATATATTCGTTTCTGCACATGGATATTAATATTAGACAAAAACAATTTTTATTTTCAACTTAAAAAAAATCAAATCTCTCATCGGCCGACCCGCAGCGGCCCAAACCGCACCGGCCCACCGAGAAATTTTCCGGTGCCCGGCCGTCCCATCCGTCCCTGATGTTTTTCCAACTGTTAAGTAAATTTGCGAATTTTTTATTGAAAAATTACAAATAGAAAAGATGTTTTATTTGTTGAGTTCTATTATGTGTTAAATTAAGACACGTATTTCTGGTACACCCTGTATATGGTGCTGCATTTTGGATGCCCGAATAGGGAATCTTCGAAACTAAGAAAAACGCGTGACACAGTTTTGGGTCCGATTTTTTTGAAAATAATTTTGGTCAATTTTGCACAGCTATCGTCTTTTCTTTTTGACTTATAAACAAAAGTTGACATTTTAGCGAAATCTTAAAAAGTTCGTTTCTTTCTTATTATAAAAGATACAAATTTGAAACAAAAACTTGTAGAATCACTTTTTTACAAAGCATTTAATAATTTATCAGTGATTTTTTTCAACTTCTTATTTAGCTGTAATAACACAGTTTTATTTTTTTAAATAAGAATCATAAGTGGCTGTGGTATTTTTGAAAAGCGTTTTTTTTTTCTGATTTGACGTGTCTATTTATGAAATACGCTCCATTTAGATATTAAAAAAACATATCATTTTGCTTTTTCTTCAGTCTATGAAAAATATTTGGATTTCCAATTAAAGGTATGAAAAATATATTGTTCAACAAGTATTTATAATTTAATGATTTTAAACACCAATTAATTCAAAAACAACATAATAAATTATTACATTAAATTTTTGCGATTAATAAAAATATTTGCTTTTTGATTTAAAATGGCAAACTTACATTGTCATTTTAGTTTCTAATTAAACATGAAATGTCGGAAAAAAAATCTTCTTAATTGTATGATTGCCTGTTAATCAAATTTTATTTTAGAAAAAAATATTAATTCAAACACCAAATTAAATTTCATCTGCGGTAAACAAATACATAACATTATTAACGTTACCTCCATTGCACTTTACTAAATCATAAAAAAATCATCAAATGGTTAGTGACACATCGTTTTCAATTTTCTGTACATTTTTTATGTAATTAGTATTTGCGACCAACGTATATTTTTGTTCAATTGAAAATAACTTTATTATTATTTTTATAGCTTATTTGGACAGTTTTACATTTTTTACTTTAATAACCGTTCACAAAATTTCTGACTATTGACACCATTTATGTGACATAATTTTTCCATGGCCAACTACTTTCAAATATTTTAAATATATTTTTATCAAAAGTACATAAAAATATCAAACTGTATTTATATTGTTTTTTCTTCACATAAAAAATAAATAAGCTTTTCAAAAATGTCATAGCCAACTATGATTCCTATTAAAAAAAATCAATATTATGTTATTATAGCTAAACGAAAGGTTAAAAAATCGCTGATAACATCAATAAATTCTCTGTAAAAAAGTGCCTATATAATGTCTTTGTTTCAAATGTGTGTACCTTTTGTAATAACTAATAAGGAAGATATGATTTTGTTAAGACGATAGTAGAATGCGGTTTTGACCAAAATTGTTTTCTCAAAAAACGGACCCGAGAATGTGTCACTCGTTTTTCTCTAAACTTCTTAGTTTTTTTGGAGATCTCCTATTGGGACATCCAAAATGTAGCACCCTGTACAGGGTGATGCAGGGGTGCCTATAACGTTTTTGTTACTTGAAATATTTCCACGCCGTTTTTATTATCCGATAGATCGACATAAAGTTCACAAACTAAAAATATCTTTATTATATACATGGTGTTGTATACAGGGTGGTAATCCAAAGTTATATTTTTCTAAGTGGAACAGCCTATATATTTTTCCATTATTAGATTCTACGTAAAACGTTTTGGAATTATTCAACTTTTCGTTATAAAAAAGACCAATTTTTAAAAAATCACTGCGAAGTCGCCTATGAATATTTTCCGGTAAATTTGATACAGAAAAATTCAGAATACCTTGTAGTTTGGGAAATAGTCGACTTTTTAGTTAAAGCACGCAGATAACATACAGAGTGTGCCAAAACGCAAAAAGTTGAATAACAATTTTTTTTTCAAATGGATCACCATGAATGATTTTATGTATCGGCAGCATTTTTTATAAGATTTTTAATGATGTGGAGTTTGTATAGCAAATTTAAAGTATTTTTCAAATTTTTCAAAAAAATATATTTTATTATAAGAAAATTTGTTACCATAGTCAAATGGTAATTAAATTTTTGGTATGTATTAATGTGACTAATTACATTAGTATTCTAATTCCGTCATCAAGAATCATTAATAAAATAAATAAAACAATTTTTTTTTATTATTTTGAACACTAAGAAATAAATTAAAAAAAATTAAATTTGAAATTTCTCTGAGATTTGAGATTTGTTCACCTCTTCGAAAAATACAGCGTTTTTAGTTAGTTAGTGATTAAGATAAATAGATTCGAATCATATTCATACCGTCTCTTAATAGAACACATGATAATTGTTTGTGAAAAACATAAATTTATGACTATCAATTAAACAGTCATTAGTCTGACAACTTCTGTCTGGAGTTTTGTGACTTTTGTATATTTGGATGCGAACATTAGGCGCAAGTCTCGTAAAGTTTTGTGAAATACTCTGTACACAACGAAAATATTGCATACTTTTACATGGTCTGGGTCTCACAGACCAAACCCGTACAACGAACGGTTAATTTAGCAAATAATGCCTAATTATTTTTCTCCCATAAGGCACTAAGTTTCAAAAATATATATTTTTTAAATGCTATAATGTTTGTGCTGATGTCGACTGCATCATGTGCCAATTTAAGTTGTGCTACATAATTATGGTTATGAAACAATTTATGTCAAGGGTGCCTTCGCACCCCATTTGAGCAATGTTCCACAGACTTACAATTTGCACTATTAAATGATTATCTGTAACGAGTGTTTGAAGTTTGAAAATTTAAATAGGTAGTTTTAAAGATAAAAAATATTACTTCTCTTTTTTTGGCTAACTTTTGGAGGACAATAATTCCATAATACACGTTTAGGAAAATTGCTTAAAATATATGCACTTTTCGTGAGACAGCCTGTATAAACCGGCCTTATGAGTTGTAATATTAAAATCTTTTCAATCATTCTTTTCAGGAAATATAGCATTTTTTTCTCCCAAAACACTAAGTTGCGTTGAAACATTATTTTTGTACTTATACCTTTTAGTAGCTATTTTCCGGTTATCTCCAGCGTGGAAAATGACATTCCCAGCACTGCGGTGTTTTTTACTTTACAACAATGTTTAGGGAAATTTATAAGGTTGGTATTGCTACCGTTTATATGGAAATGATGATTTTTTTACGATAAGTGACAGCTCATGTCAATTTGACGATTGTTTTTAGTTTCTCCCATGTTGCAATTTTATCATTGATCTTATAAGTTTTCAAATCTAGCAAAGCAAAAGTGGCTCCGAGAAAATCACTAACACTTCCACGACTAGAATTATTATTATTCTTTATTCTCTATTGAAAAACAATGTTTTTCGAGAATATCAGTGTACGGATGACCCTGTGCTTATAAATGGAAAGACACGCATAGAACTCTTAAAAAAAGCTATTATAGCTCAGGAGAATTAGCTGTTGCTTAAAAGGAAATTTATTACATTTATTAAATTTATTTATTATTTATTACCAAACATTTTAGAGAATTTCCTGATAACTACAATATGTCGGAACTACAAAAAACCACTCTAAATGGCCAGGCATTATAAAAAAGTAATTTCATACATTACTGAAAAAAAAAAGAACCAAATCATAAAAATGTATTTGTTGCCGAGTGTATCAGAAATATGTGTGTTAATTTTACCATCTAATAAAACTCATCCAGTACAACTTCTCTATAGAGCTTTTTTGCAAAATTCTTATTTATTATATTGTTTGTTTTTCTCCCTTTTTTTTTCAAACCAAACGGTCAGTGATAATTAGTTTCTTAATCATAGCAACAATTTTTATTGTTATTTTAAGTAAATTGTCCAAATTGTCCGTTTCTATGACAGGGAAAATAGAAAATGCAGATATGTTATTTCTTCAAAATTTTTGGTAAGTTATTATCGAAAATTTTATTGAAAAATTACAAATAAAAAAAATTTTTCATTTGCTGAGGTCTGTTACCCGTTGAAAGTTGCATACATGCCTGTAATTTATTTGGACGTAGTTGCTTATAGTTGTGTTTAGTGTACCGGTTAGTAGTACTAATTCATTTTCAAAATTTGACACTTGGCGCAAGCGTAGTAAAGAACTTAACTGGTTATTCTTTATTAAAACAAAGCATTATATTTTATCTCTTGTTTTTGGACCACTTTCACAACTTCACAAATTTAATTTAACTGAATAATTAACTTCTAACCTATTTAGTAGACACTGTCAATTCTGACAAATTTGTGACTAGAAATTATTTGAAACAATGGCTCTTGCTAGACCGAGTTAAACAGGCCGAATATAAAGTATTTATTAGCTGTTTCAAAACTATAAAAACGCCAACGTCGTATTTTACTGAATGATTTTTAATAAGATAAATAGAATTGTAAAATAGTTATTAATGATTAGATCTCTCATTGAAAGTATAAATTACATGAGCTAATATTTTTTTATTAAGGTGTATGAATAATTTATAACAGCTAATTTTGTGAGAAAATGCGACGTTGGCGTTTCTATAGTTTTGAAACTGGTAACAGGTACAGTAGGAAGTGGACTTTAAAAAGTAAACCGATTTTATTTATTTTTGATTTTTTGAGATATTTGCTACAAAGTGGACCTGTGGGAAATTGTATTTACCAAACATATTAGGTAGTAGAAATTTATGTTCCGTTTCTAAATTTTGTTTTAACGAGTGAAAATTCAGCACCTTTGAAAATTGAATTATTATGCTACTTTTGGGTTCTAATTATATATTTACTCAATTATTTTCCGAAAGTTCAAGCCGGAAAATCACCAGTTTGAGTCGAGAGCGATTTTATATTTAAGCTTTGATAATTAATAAAAATAAGCAATTACTTTCAGCTTTCAGTAATAGTTTATACTTATAACTAGTTGCTTAAATCGGTATTAATAACGAACTACTTATCTTCTTAGTTCTTAGTTAGTTGCTTATAAAACTTATAAGAAAATACTTATACGGCTCGGACACTGAAAACTAAAAAAGTGCAATCTATCGCCCTCATTACTAATGGAAAATCAAATTTGGTTTGCAATTTATTTCTTTCTTGTTCAACGGAAGCATAATCCTGCAAGTTTTGCACAGCCGACTGTCTTAACGTGTACTTCCGAAAATTCGAAATCAAAGTAGCCATTTCGATAGTGTTTGGTCAATGCTGAAAACAGTAAACATAAGTTCAAATAGGATTACAAAACAAAAATACTATATAAATGACAACTTTGACTTCGAATTATTGATACATACGGTATGATCTCTAAGCACTTGGGGAAACTTAATCCATATACCAGCTCTTTTAATTATTTTTTGGGACACATAGTATTAGATACTGTAGGTTGACTAACACTTATATCTTTCGCCACTCCTTGTTGAAATCTTAAATTCGCCATATAAGTTTCTACTTTCACAATTAGGTCGTGCAGATTTACCCGGATCTGCAATGTACCTTAAAAAAGTTTTCATTTTTGTCTTATTGTACAATGCACGACCTCTAGTTTCTAAATTTTCACCTAGAAAATGATTTGCTAACCACTCCACATTTTCACGTTTAAATCTGTACAATTTTATGAAATCTTTCTCTACAAGATCTTCTCTTCTTGTTTTATATGATTTTTCTGCTCTTAGAAGTTTAAATATGTTGACGTGCTTTACTCAAGTACCAGAATGCAAATTTGTAAGCTTCCTAAAATGCATCCTTACAAATTCGTAAGTAATTACTTAAAAGCGTAAAGAAAAAATTGGATTTATTAATACTAATTTAAGATTAAGGTATAAGTAAGTAAAAGCAACTACTAATGACCGTAAGTAAAGACATAAGTAATAAGCATCTACTAAAATTTATTAATATGAGCTAAGAGGTTTAGAAAACAGGCGTGACACATTCTCGAATTGTTTTAGTCAAACCGCATCCCACTATCGTATTTTCTTACCAACAGAAGTTAACATTTTAGCGAAATCTTCGTAAATTTGTAATATTACATAAAGTACACATGTGAAACAGGCACTTTATCTAGGAATAATTTATTAACGTTGTAAACGATTTTTTTAATCAGTTGTTAAAATTAGTACAAAATAGTTGGCTATAAGATTTTCGAAAAGTTTTATTTTTTTCTGATTTAAGAAAATGTATTTTCGATAAAAAATATATTTAGTGTTTGAAAAATTGTTTCACATAGGTGTTAATAATCTACAATGTGCTTTTAAAATGATTCTTTTCTAGTCTTCTGTGAATTTCCCGAGTAAAATCAGAAATGCCGATTTATAGAATTAATGACAGGCATTTAGACACCGAACATTACTATTCACCATGTCTCCAATTTAGAAATAAGCTTTGACAATAAACGTGTTTTCTTGTACAGTGTAGCGATTTAGTTGCAGTTTAACGAAATTTTTAAAATTAATTAATTGACAATTTATAAGTTTTACAACTGACAGTTTTGACATTTATTGACAGAGAATTCAATTGAGCAGAGCGGCACAATTTTTTTATATGTAAACCAATTTCAAAGTTAACTAGGTAAGTATTATTTAAAAACACATTGTAGATTCTACAGGGTGCTCAAAAACTGGCGCACCAACTCAGTGGTACGTTATTGAGAAGCAAGTACAGATTACGGGAAAAATGTTGAAAAAATTCCTAAAGTCATATTTTAAAAAATCTGGAGCTACAAACTTATTGTGTTAACTTCTTTAGTTTTCATTATTTTTTTATGTTTCATACCAAGTAATCGTTCCGTAACAAAACGATGAATAATTATTTTTTAATTTACTATCAGATTTTAGCAGTTTTTTTAATTTAAAAAAAATAAAATTCATCAAAAAAATCACAATGTGTAGATGTGCCTACACTGGCAATTATTTCCTAGGTTTCCAAAATCATTTATTTTTATTGTTGCTCAAATTCTATTGCGATCATGACTGTTAGACAACGTTGCCACATATCATTTATCTAAAACCCGTTATTTATCAATAACTTTAATACAAAGAATTTTTTTACTATTTTTACCTTTATATGTAACCAGTTCTCTACCACACACCATTGAGTTGGTGCGCCAGTTTTTGAGCACGCTGTATTACTAGTTTTTTGAACGGTAAAGTACTTCTATACACCGTTCACGATTGTTTTAAATTCGGACTATCTATGAAAATCTAACATTTTATTGGCAGTACTGTGAGTTGTCATAAGAAATTTATTTTGGGTTATAATTGATGACAACCAAGGACTGTTGTCAGTTTGCTTCGTTTTTTAAATAAATAATTGAATACGTTTTTATTGTCATTCTACTCATTATCATTAGTTAAAAAAGTCCGGTCTGTCTTTCTTGCATTCTTCAAAGCATCTTTTGATACACGCTTTCTTATCAAAGAAATTACTTTCGGCATTTTAAATTAATAAGCAGTAGAACTGACAACAACACAGCGAATTTTTGACAAGACAACGTCATAAAGACTACCTGACAAGACCTGAGGCCAACCTAAGAAAAATATATCTACGCTTGCTAAGAATTTAAAACAATCGTGAACGGATAATAAATGTGAAATTATAAAACTTTGTTAAAGTTTTTTTCAAAAAATTTAATTAAACAAATTAATATCCAGCTGGCTCAAATTTTAGATATGCAAATTGAGCAGGAAATTGACGAATTAATTAGATTTTTATTTTTTCTGTTTTTGAGATGTAAAACTAATATTTTTTATTGATTATCCAAAATGCACTATGCTATTCAAAAACAGAGTTTTAGTTATCTACACATTTCCAAAAAAAGTCTAAATTATTTAATTTTCACAATAATTATAAATTTAAGTTTTCCAACATGCCATTTGATTTGAACTTGTTGCGAAGAATGACTCGACTTCCGATGAATCCATATCTAATGCCCCCGCAATCCACGCTCTTACAAAATTAGCTGAAACCGTAGGATAACCTTCAAGAAATCTACGAACACACATCCTCCCAAACGGTAACATTCTCCCATTGTTATGAGTAAGTTGACGTCGTTGTTCCTCGCGCGAAGTAAATGTCCTTCCAAAAATTTCATGACCGATTTCTGGTGCCACTACATTATTACCACATATTCCTCTTCGAACTATGTTGAATCCTGGATATGAATTACATACCCATAACCTGTTGGAACTTCGGGATAAGATACTTGAGTCTTCTAATAAAAGTATATTTAATATGAAAGTAAATCGAAATACAAAATGACGGAATTATATATCAATCTTCACTCTGTGGTTTTGCTGTGTTTTCCGTTGTATACCTTATTGCACGTGAGTTTTTTCTTGTACTCCCTTTGTCCACTTTTATTTGCAATCATTGCTCCTGACGAATTTTCACGTGAGTTGCCTTTTCGCGCGTCACTTTCTTCAATGATTTTTATTCTCAGGGCTTCTGGTGTGGGCAAATTATCACGAGATTCTATTGCACATCTGAAATTATCGAAGTTTGGTGGTAAACTGTATAGCATCAGTATCGCAAGTAGATCAGGATTAATGTCAACATTCATCTCTACTAGCTTGTCAACGGAGGCGAAAAAATTGTTAAGATGTGAGCGCACGTCGTCACCATCAGACATCTTGCACAAAATAAGATTCTTCAATAATGTTGCCTTTCTCGCAGGTCCTTTTGACTGATAACACTCTTCTAGTTTACACCACATTTCCCGTGACGTTACACAATTTTTGATTTGTCGCAGTTCGGTTGAGCTGATCGACAAGATCATTTCAGATTTTGCTTTTTGATCATTTTTGATCCACTCGTTTATGTCGGCTACATTTTGATTGTCTTCACCCGGCTCAGGTTTCACTTTGACGCCGTTCGTGTAGTCCCATAAATCACACTTGATTAATACAGCTTGCATCTGTATTTTCCACGTATCATAGTTTTCTTTGTTTAAAAGTTCAATTCGCGATACACTAGAGACATGATTGTTAATTCACTTTCAATCACGTATCAAACCCGAATTACAAGCACATGCGTTTCTGGCGTTCCTGGCGTTCCTGGGCCCATAACCTGTTGGAACTTCGGGATAAGATACTTGAGTCTTCTAATAAAAGTATATTTAATATGAAAGTAAATCGAAATACAAAAAATGACAGAATGATATATCAATCTTCACGGCACACACTTATAAACAAAACTGTTGTTCACACGTAAACGAAACGCGACTCGTGAAACTTAGGGGAAGTGTTGGATAGAGTTCCTATATTGGGAGAGTTGGGACACTGAATGTCAATTTTCGAAATTTTGTTTCATATACGTCGGTTGGAATGTATAAAAAAACAAATTGGGATAGAAATCAGTGGTGTTACACTTGAAATTTGGCGAAAAGTCAAATAAATTTGTCAAAAAATGTTTCCATTTTTCGTCGACTAACTGCGTTTAGAAATGGTTTAGACTGGCAGTCGTCGTCAATTCACTGATTTTTTATATAAACTCCAAATTTTAAAAGAGATTTCTTTGTAAGTACAAGAATTTTACGTCTAAATTCTTCATCATAAACATTTTTTCCTTAATTTTAAGAAATGGTAATCATCGATGAAAGAAAGAGAAACTGAACCTTTCCTGCCAAGTTTTACGTTTATTATTAACAAACAAGCATTTGGAAACGTGGATTGTCGAAATAATGTTATGTACAAAATTTATGAGATTTTGGGAATTTGTCTATGCATTTACAAAATACGTAGGTACCTACTTGAACCCAAAATTGGTTCTAATTTTTAGGAAAGTTGAACCTGTCACTGCTTGGCCGCCATCTACGTGAACTTTAACTACTGTTTCAAATTATTAAGTTATTGAGAATTCACGATTTTGTTACGTTTTTCATACGAGAACATCTTCAATATCATTTTTTAGAAAATTTAAAAAGACGTCAGGAAATATGAAGGGTTCTTGATGACCAATTTTTGGGACGAGATGTTTAACTAAAAATTGTGATTGAAAGAAAAGCATTTTTAGCATTGAAGTATGTTTTAAGTTATGTATTTAATATTAAAATAAATATTAAAAAATTTCAGAAAAGTGAACATTAATATTGGTAGGTATTCAATTATTTTCTTTTTTTAGATAGTAATCCCAAAATTTCTACGTTTTCTACGTCCCTGATTAAATTTGACGTAAAATTATGTCATTTTATGCATTTGACAAAAATTATAACCTTGAAATTATTTTCGACATAAACCTCTGACATAAGTTACTAACAAAAATTTTAATAAAAAAGGATATAAATATATACCTTACTCACATAATACAAAATTGGCTCGGTTTGACGTTCAGTGTCCCAACTCTCCCAATAAAGGAACTCTATGTTGGACATCTAAGTTTCACGAGTCGCGTTTCGTTTCCGTGTGAACAACAGTTTTGTTCATAAGTGTATGCCGTGAATATAAAATTCCGTCATTTTTGTATTTCGATTTACTTTCATATTAAATATACTTTTATTAGAAGACTCAAGTTTCTTATCCCGAAGTTCCAACAGCTAGATTTAACAAATTTATAAAATCATCACTTATCAAGAAAAAAGCTGTCTACCTTAATGAATAAATTTAAATGGTCGCATGCTATTAGTTTCATTTCAATATGTAGGTATCTATTTTTTAAATAAGAAGCTTTCTCGTATTTCAAAAATTTTACTACACAAACATAACAGGTTACAAGAAAACTGTTATTTTTCCGGCTTTATGTAACTACCTTAAAAATTGCATTCATTGAGGATTTTTTTTTTCAAAATAAGTTTCTAGCTTTATTTTGAAGAAAGGTACGAGTACGTAAACGAAAACTTTAACCAACATTAGTTTTAATAAACGTTTCGCTAAAACTTTTTTCTAATGAAGGCAAGTTCAAATCAAAAAGCAACCTTCGAATTCGAATTCAACAGAAAATTTTATTTGACATTCAAGTGGTTATGATGATTGTTTAAAATTGTACATATTATCTTTTTAGATTTACATTTTTATTACATTCTTTTACAGTTATTAAACTCTGTTAATTTGAATAATATCATAAAATGTCAGGAGTAAGGTACATTTTAATGTGAAATTTTATGCTTTACAATTTTTATTTAAATCTTATTTCTGTTTCTCAGCGATTTTGAATAATCTACAAAAAATATTCCATTTTCGTTTTTTCAATTACTTTTCGGGGACTGAAACTAAAAATTCTTTGACTAGGTTTCACAAAAAGTTATATCAAAAAATCAAGTCACCCTCAGCAGTTTGATTTGAAGGCTTGTTTGAATGGGCTGTAGGTTGTTATCTACGAGTATTTTTTCCACTGTTACTGAAATCGACTATTCATATATCTTAAATCGTAAGAGTCTATCGTAGATAAATGTGCCCCTAGACAGTGGGACGTTATTAAGAAGCATGTGTATATAGGGGAAAAATCTTAAAATGTCATAATTTAAAAAAAATCTGGAGTTACAACCTTATTTGGTTAACTTCAGTTTTTTTCAGTTATTTTTTACTGTTTCTATGTTTCACTCTAAATAATCATGCTCTAACACAGTGATGAATTACCTACTATAAGTTTTTAGCAGTGTTTTTTTAATTCAAAAGATATTAAACATAAACAATCAGAATTTGTAGACAACTTTGGAACATATCATTTATTTAAAATTCGTTATCACTAGCTTTAATAACCTACATAGATTTTTTTACTGTTTTACTTTTTATGTAAGTAGATATTTCTTTACAATATACACCACTGTTGGTGCGCCGGTTTCTGAGCACCCTGTATACAGAAACAAATGTTTGAGAACGACTCAAGTGCATACAACACAATACAACAACAAAGCCTTATGGTTTCCCTTTTTTTTTAATTTCAAAATGATTAGTTGAATTCTTCTCTTGGTGTTTGTGCCGCCGAATACTAACATATAAAATGATCTTAACAATCAGATACAACTAACAAAATTTCTAAACTCGAATTTGTATATTTTATTTATTGAAAACAACATTTTCCAAATACTGACAAAGTTTGAATGGTCATCATTACTGAATCTGTTATTATTATTATCTGACACAAACTTAGTTTCATGAATAAGTAAGGACATCCCAGGTCATGTTACTATAAATTTCAATACTCAAGTTTTTACTCTGCTTCGAAAATAAGTACTATAAAATACAAACTCATTGGTTAATAAACTAACAATTCTTTAAACAAAGAACTTAATTAATGCCTGTTCTTCTCAATCGGTGGATTATTGATATGTTCTTAAACAGACACCATTCATATACAAACAAAATGTAAAGAAACCGTGGATTACCAAAGTTTTTTTTTTTGATAAAATAATTACGATATAAAAAAACTTAAAAAATATAAACAATGACCATCTGAAAACAACTTCATTGCTCGTAAAATTTTCTCAAACCAGCTTACAAATGGATTAAAACTTGGAAAATGTGATTGCGAAAAAACTTTATTAGATAAACGCAAAGCTTTCTATGTTAATAGCCAGCAGAGTGTCGGAATCACTAGTTCACAAATCTGAAAAGTTCACCGAGAAACCGCTAATACTCTTGCGGAAACCTTTTCAAAATCTTTTAATAACACAATATTCGATAATGTACCTTTTTCCACTCAGTATAATGGCCACTCTAGACTTTCCAGTGTTAACTTTTTCGAAAAATAAATAAATAATTAAAAGAACTTGAAAATTTGGAAATTTCATTAGTCGTTTACCTATTGATACAGCACCTGGTCCAGATCATACAACAGCTAAAGTCTTCAAAAAAAATATACTACATCTTTATTACTGCCACTATTAAAAATAATGACATCGTCTGTTAAGATAGGTGTCTTACAAAATGATTGGCTTCAGGCGATAGTTACGCCTCTGTACGAATATAAATCAGGAGACAAGCTAGATCTGGCCAATTATACAGACTAAAAAGTGTCTTTCATCGATTAGCTGTGAGCTTATGGAAAAAGCTAGTGTAAACGAACTAATGAATGCGTTGTGATCCAAATAAATTGTTTCCGAAAGGCAGCCGGATTTACCCTGGGAGGTTGGTTACTGAGATGTGCCCTACAAATGAATGGATAAAGGTGTTAGACACACTATTCTATACTTTGATTTTAGTAAGGATTTTGATAAGGTTTCCCACAGTTTTTTTAATAAATAACTTCAAATTAATTGGTTTATCAGACTCTCTTTTTCATGGATAAAAAGTTTTTTAACCAATCGAAGTTTTGCAATGAAAGATAATAAAGATTTTTCAGAATCCAAGCTTTTGTTTTAGCAAGGCTCAAATCTGTTTTCTACATCAATGATATGTTGTTTTTCTCTTGGAACTTGTTATCTTATGCCAATTATATGTTATAAAAATCTTTGGTAGTCAACTGGAAAAAAATCTGCAAGCGAAAATGGACACTGTATTTGAATGGAGTCTGAAATAGGACATTCCTTTGTGCCAGTCTAACGAGACTGGTGCGTGGGGGTATTTTTGAGTGAAGATGACTTGGAAATTTTGAACGAATTGGTAAAAAAATAAGAATTCTCCTACTGATCACCCAAACGTAATGGTCACAACGACTATTCGATTTCGGAATCAAACAAGAACTAACTAAACTTCGGAATTTTTGAAATTAGGAAAGCTCGCCTTCGGAGAGGGGCTACTTCCTAGACCAATAACTTGGAAGCATCCCTTGGCGGCAATTCCCGATCGGAACGTAGTTGCCAAATTTCCCCCTCTTACCCGAACTAACGCGAGGACCCAGAGAAAGGCTAGGTCTTTTGTAGTCCTTGTGACTTTGATGGATCATCTCAACACTTGTGACGTTATACAATTTCTACGAATAATATGAATCAAGAGATTACACGGTACTACCACTTGATTTTGAGTATGTTCCATCGCCTAACTAAGGTAACCAGGACCTCGCGACTCTCCTGTGAATAGAAAGATCCTGAATACCTATCTGGTCTGGCCGATCTTACAGCTAAACAAGTTGTACAATTACGTGAGGACCGCATCCATTGTATTTCTAGCATGTGGAGGCCAATTCCCTTAATTCGCGTCTAGTAATTCGGTTCCATGGACTTGATTATCAAAGAGAAACTTTTGAACCGCGATTCTACGAATTGACCACATGTCCCCAATAACCAGATGACGACCGTTTCGGTCATCGAGGCGGTCGTCGGGGGTGGTCGAACATTAAAGTTTTCTAAAGAAGACGGCACCAATTTTGACAAATTTATGATTTCCCGTACATGAACTTAAATGCTGAAAAAGACTGATAAAGTGTCGGCCTTCCGAGAACGCAATCCGGTCGACACTTTCGAATTTGATTCATGTGACAAATAACGGTCAAACTGAAACTAAAGGAACCGAAATTACTATTTCGTCTTTAACAAATAACACATTTGTTACAACTTTATTATTAAAAAAAATAAAATATACTACAACAACAAAACTTTCACATAAAGATCTAGGTATGTCGTTACAAATTTTCATTCTGGTCGGATCACTGTTGTAGTATTTATCAAAATTGGTGTTTTCTTCTTGGCTCCAAAATTGCAAGGAAAATATTACAAATTTTTATTCTGGTCGGATCACTGTTGTATTTATCAAATTGGTATTTTCTTCTCGGCCCCAGAATTGGAAGGAAAATAATACACGGTGAGTCTTTACGAAATAAGAAGGAATAGCGAAAAATATTCTAGTGAAGATTTTTAATTATGGAGGTACTGCGAAACTTTACTTACACTTATCAACTTTTAAATTTAAAGTGGTAGATACCAAGATTGTCATTATTTTGACTAAGCTCGATATTTATAACTTGGTACACATCAACATCCTTTGACAATGGAAATTGAAAAAATGGATTAACAAGAAGTAAAGTAAACCTTTTATATTTACGAGGTTACATAAAATCGATGATTTGAAAATTAGTTAAAACATTAAGATTAAGGACGAGGCCACGAAAGAGCCGAGTTCTTAATGAGATGAGTCCGCTAAAACTATTTTGCGGAAGTGTTGCTTACAAACTTTTGGAACCAGTTCTCCAAAACAACAAAATTGTTGTTCCAGTTCACCCTCACCACAAGTGCAGTTGACCGATGACCGATAGTCATAGCAACGACTAATTTATGGAAACAATAATTACTGTTTTGTCAAATAATAAATAAATTCCACAAAAGTCCACAAAATGAATTCTAGTCCCGCAAACTTAAATAACTTAACTTAAAGTCCTCCAAATGGAATCCTTTTGATTCATTTAAAAACTTTCTTACTGAAGATTGTTCTTTGAGTACATACGATTATCATTCGGTTGTGAAATAGAAGTTGTTTTATTTACAAAAAACTTAGATCATTATCATGAACAATAAATGTAAGTAAATAGTACACTTGAAGGAATTAAACACTAAATTGATTGGGCCATCGACCGGAATCCTTTAGTTTGTATGTTTTTCTTGGACGATTGTGATTGAAGGTTTCTGGTTAACGAAGGCGATTAGGTGGCTTTGTTGATCTTCCCCCTCCTGCAATAAAACTGCTCCAGTCCCTGCAGACTGGCGTCCACTCTTAATTCGCAATCCTTGTTAGGGTCGAATCTTCGAAGAACTGGTGTTGTCCTCATTTTTTCCTTTAGCAAGTTGAACGCCTGTTTTTCTTTCTTACACCACTCGAATTTCAGTTTTCCTTTTGTTGCTTCATGAAGTGGGCGAGAAAGGGCTGAAAAATTTGCAGTAGTAGTTGCGAATTTCCAAAAATCGTTGGATCTCCTTGACTGATTTCGGCGTCGACATTTTTGCGATATATTTTACTTTCTTCTGATCCACGCTGATTTCCTCAGCGTTTACTTTATACCAGTGGCGGCTCGTCAGATGAGGCAACTGAGGCCGGGCCTCAGTTAATTGAAACGATTTTTTTACATAATTTTGTTTTTTATAATTATTATCAATCAATCATTATTTAAATCCAAATTGCTTCCTAGTGGAGAGAATTTTCGTTAAAAAATGTTCCAGTTCCGAACATGCTTCCACTTTAACGTTTCACACCCAGCATTCTTGTCCAACGCCAGCGCTAAGGTATCATCTTGTTTCATCTAAAGAGATGTGAGGCAGAATTTTTCGAGCCTCAGTTTAAGAGTTTTGCGCATGCGCAGTAAGGTCTGTTAAAGCGAAAGAGAAGAAACATGCATCAATGTTTCTTCTTTTATTTGAGGCTGAGATTTCGGAGCCTCTCGGCACTCTCCGCGTCTCGGCGAACATCGTCGTCGGGAATGCTTAAGGATAAAATTTCCTATTTGCTTATCTCTGTCTGGATGTTAAATCGGCACCAGATCACGTCCACTGCAGCAGTCAGTCTTGTATTGTCAGATAGCATTGGTGTAGATGAGTAGGTGTTTAGGAATCAGGAAAAGGTAAGATCAAGATGAATCCTCAATATGATTCTGTAGTACTGTTGCTAAATATACCATTTTCTCGACGTAAAGAGATTGAAAAACGTCAAATTTTGGAGTTAGGAAGACCAACTCCACGGTTGTGTATGGTCAAATTAGCTGGTTCACATTCGCGATCTTTTCAAAATTCGTGGTATGCTAGTCATACTTGGTTATGCGGTAGCATTTTTAAAGAAAGTTTATTTTGTTGGCCGTGCATATTGATTGGCAATGTAAAACATGTGTGGAGTTCGGGCAATGGTTTCAAGGACTTGAAAAATTTTTCACGCGGGGTAAAGTTACACGAAGCATCCAAGGAACATATAAAAAACTGCATTGGTTTAAAAAGAATTGAAAAAAACACACTTAGCGTCGCAGAAGCATTACAAGAACACTCTAATTTCAACAAAATTCTATTCAATGAAAATGTTAGAAAAAACAGACTCTTAATAGCATATTTAATAGATGTAACATTGCTTTTTTTTCTTTAGTATATTCATCACAATTTTCAAAATTTGACAAAAAATTTCCTTCTGCATTTCTAATAAAATTAAATTCTATTTACCCAAATATTTTCGAACCTGTTGGGCAGATTACCTCATGGGTGACATGGAAATATCTGCAATTAATTTGTTGCTTCTGTTTTCTCTTGGCCTCACCTGACTCAAGAGTCACGAGCCGCCACTGCTTTATACCCTAGTATTTTGATTTCCTTTTGCAGGTAATGATAATTACTTGGTTTTATTATCTACCAACTCTCTATTTACAAGATTATTATTACACCCCGTGTCTATTGTGACGTCTACGTTCTTACCTCTATGCTACCCCGTTATTAATAATATATTTGTCGGTTGTAAAAATGCTGTCGACTCGGACGATATCCGGACGCACGTCGGACGCCGCGCCGCCTTTACTCTTTTCCCGCATAGCTTTCCACGTCGCTCCTACCTTCGTTCTTCTTCCTGTTCCGGTGTGGCGTGATTTAAAGTTTTTTCTCGAAAAACAAAAGCCTTGACTTTTCAATTTCTTTTGGTCGAGCAGGAGGTTCCTCCAACAGAGCGATTACATTTATTTTCTGTAAGATCCTCAGCCTCAACTTGTGAGATCACCCAATTATAGGAGAGACGTGCAGTCCAAAATTAATCTCAATTAACTTTAAAATTAATATATTAAAGGGAATTAAATGGTTAACAAAATACATATGAGAAATTGACGTTCATTGACAGAAATAAAAATGATTTACAAAACTTAATAAATTTACGGAGTTTAATTAACATTTTTGAACTTTAATCCAACAAAATTAAATCAAACTAATCAATACAATGAGGTCTTGAATTAACAGTTTTTAAACTGACAGTACTACATTTACGAAAATATAGTGTAACCGTTTTAAACCGAACTGAAATTTATTATGACGGAAATTCTCTAGTTTATCAAAATAAATTGTCCAGCGTGATTGTACCGAGAAATGGATTCTCACAACGGATGATTTTTCATGAACGGATCAACTTTTGCCAATTTCTATCTAACATTATGTAGGGCCATTTTTGAAACGCAAAATAACAGCTAATTGGAACACGTGCAAAATCCATTACAATGGCCTTTGATGAACCGATTTTTGTACAGAAGCGTAATTATCGCAAATTACAAACATATGCTTGTTAGCTTCCCAAAGGGGTAAACAAGAGTGAATGGGGTTTTACCGCCAGAAAGACACTATTCGGAAAACACCATTTTATTTTATACAGATTTGAACTGCGTACTACGCGACTACTGCGTATTCGTACTATTCAACGCCTTCGCAGGCGCCTGCGTCGGGTACGCCTGGGTATTGCCATTGGAACTGCCTATATTCCGCTAACACGGCCATCCTGTTCCTGTTGCGTCCTCGCAACGCAACTCAAGGGAAATTCTGAAAACAGAAATCACAAGACAGTACTCCTGTCTTCACTACTTTGACTTGTCTTTGATATCCTTGTTCAGGACTATCAGACTTACTCTGTTTTGTCTCTGATTTCACGAAATGAATGTCACAACTTTATTTCTGTTACAATTTGTGGGATCGCCACTAATGTGTTTGTTTTTTTTTGTACGGTAAGTGGGACTGCCACTAACCAACTCACTTGGACTGTTGTCATCAGATGGTACTGCCATCCTTCCCTTTTTACCTAGTGGTTCTGCCACTACTCTGTACATACCAGACATACCAGGTGGTGCTGCCACCCTAATTTGCCAGTGGTACTGCCACTCTTCACATTTACACACATCAGGTGGTACTGCCACCTTCCAGGCCTAGTAGGACTGCCACTAGCCGATTAATTGCACTTTGAGTGATACAGCCATTCACTTTTTATTGTTTGTAATCAACTTTATTTGTATTCGATCCGTTTTGTTTACTTTACTTACTTAGTAACTTAATCAGAAGTCTCCGTTGAGGGCCAAGATCTCAACTGTTCGTGTGCAGCTACAGTGGTCCTCTGTCCCTTTTTCGTTAACAGATATCTCTCGTTCGGAAGTCGTTTTGACACAGTATAAGGGCCTATGTACTTCGCTTTTAACTTTCCACCACCAGCTAGTTGAGAATCTTCAACTGCTACCTTATCTCCTTCCAAAAATAAACTTGAACGAAATCGAGTCGCATCGAATCGCTGAGCGTGCTTTTTCTTGTTTTCCTGCATACGGACACGTGCATCGGCGACGGCCTTGTCAGGGTCGACGAAATGATCGCTTGTCGGCGCGTCTCCCAAAAATTGTTGAGTTGCGACCAATCTCGGATTTATTCCCAATTGTAGTACTGCGGGTACGTAACCAGTTGCAGAATGAACAGTAGAATTCAAATTGTCTTCAATTACGAATCTGCATTTTCCCGGTAGTAATATGATCCCGTGTATTATTTCGATAAGTTTCCAACATTGTTTCTAATCGTTGGTTGATGTCATCGGTGAGACCACTTCGGTTTATTTTTAGGCAATGCGTTGTTAATACTTTCGGAAGATTGCGATGGTCATGGTGTAACTCGAGACCCTCGCTTGTTTTCTCGATGCGTAAGCAAGATCGACTTATCACATCCCAGCCAATAATCACGTCAATATTACCAGGAATTGCGGAATCGGGCACAACCAAAAAGGCTACTTCGAGAGTCACTTTTGGCAAAAAGATAATTAGTTCGGAAACACCCACAGCGTATACGGTTTGAGTTCCAACACCAGCGAAAGCACACGATTCACTAGTGTTACGAATTCGAGCGTCCAACGCTTTAACTACAGAATGTTTTATGATGGAAACGTCAGCACCACTATCAATTAAGTAAACGAACCTAAACTTATTGTTTTTCTTTAACAACGAAGCCATTGGCGTTGTATTCAAGTGGCGGTACTTTTTCACCACAAACGCTTTTTTTGGCCTGCCGTGTTTCAACCAACAATTTGACTCCGTGTGTCCCATCTTCTTACAGTGGGAACACGTTGGTGGGCCATCTTTTGTCTCTACTGCCACCTTAGTACTAGTATCTTTGTCAATGTCCACATTACAATTGTTTTTATGGTGTCCACTTTGACCACATCTAAAGCAAGATCCTTTCACAAATTTTTCACGACGTCGCGGCATACTAGACACATCAGTGGACCGAGAACTCTGGTTTTGCACGACTCGCTGTTTCCTGCGGCGAGCATCAAACTCGCTCAGGATCTTCAGGAGCTCCCGATCATCAGTGGGTTGATGCATGCGGATGGTAGCCTGAGCTTCTCCGTGGTCCAACCCATACTCTACCATACTAAGGATGGTGTTCCAATGCAAGTCGCGATAGAATCGATTGATGGATCGAAGCTTTCGGATTCCGTAGTCGCTAAGTGACTCACAATCGCGACTGCGGAGAGTAGCAGCAGTAAATGCTCGGGCACCTGGTGTTTCGCGATCTGGGAACGCAACTATAAGGTTTTTGCAAAATTCATCTCAGGTGCGATGTACTGGTCTCCAGTCACAGTAGTATCGATGGGCACTCCCCTTAAGAGCTTCGCCCGCTTTGGCAATCATGAGGACATCCCCAATATGTAATTCTACCTTAAGTTTAGTTGCGATGTCCAACCAATCCTCGATTGCGTAATCGCTACTTTCGGGATTAAATTCCGACAAGCGGAAAGATGTGTTTGCTAAAGCTTGCGCAGAACCTTCTCCGGTTGCTGACGTGCTAGGTGTTGGCCCAGTTGCCATCTTGGAATGACGTGTTATTTCGGTCATCTCAGATAACTGTTTTTGTTAAGCAGCTACAAGCGCAATTAGCGTTTCCTGCCACACAACCTTGGCTCGTTTTGGGGCGGGGGGATGATTGTCTTGTTGTTCTTCTTCTGTCACATTCTCGTCTTCAAGATTCGAGATGTCTTCAGGAAGATTGTTTTCCTCCGCCATTGTTCTTTGTCTTAAACTATTTCACAACAGACACTAGTGGGAACTTCGCGGTAGGATTCTCGAATCCCACTTCTGATGTTAGCTTCCCAAAGGGGTAAACAAGAGTGAATGGGGTTTTACCGCCTGAAAGACACTATTCGGAAAACACCATTTTATTTTATACAGATTTGAACTGCGTACTACGCGACTACTGCGTATTCGTACTATTCGACGCCTTCGCAGGCGCCTGCGTCGGGTACGCCTGGGTATTGCCATTGGAACTGCCTATATTCCGCTAACATGCTTATCAAATATCAGGAAAATCTTTGGACCGACGGCAATTTTAGCAACTCACTACTTTACTAACTTTGAAAGTACTCAACCACTTTAAATAATCCTGTCAGGAGAGCTGGTGCCGAGGTGTCGGGGTCAGGTCATCAATTTTAGTTAAGACAACGTCTGAAAAATAAAATGGGGGTGTGAGTAATCCAGTCCATCAGAGTGAGACGTCCACAATCGCCATTTGTGAACCAATAAATGTAACAGTCGTTAACCCAAAATAATTATGCAAATCTACCATCAATAAAATATGTAATTCGAATAGAATCGGTTGAGCTCTGTCCAAGGGGTTTAAAAGGTTAACAGTCGCAGTCCTGGTCAATAGGACTCCAGGAGCATAGGGGAAAACCAGGCAAAGGGTTACCCCTTTGCTCATAGATACCACCCAGCCCGCCTGTCTCTGGATCAGCAGCAATCGAGAGACCACCTCGCGGTTCTGACGTGCAATAGGCAACGCTGCCTTGTCATCCACCACTTGTCTTAGGTTGTGCAATGAGTACCCCGGTAATATCCGTCCAGCGTCTACTTCGAGACCCGCAGGTCATTCAACACCAAGCGTGCAATGGATATTATGTTCATGGTACTCGCCTATGACCAACATAAAAAGGGGGCGGTTTCGGGCAGTGCAATGATCACCTTTTTGGCCAACCTGCTCAGCCGCTAATCAAACATAGCCCTAAGCGTGCAATGGAGGCCCTCTTCATAGTGCAGGTGGTGAACAAGTCCCTATAAACCTCATGGCCGCAGCCGTATCTCAGGGGCGGTTCCGGGCAATGAACACCTTTTTGGCTAACCTGCTCAACTGCTAATCACACATAGCCCTGAGCGTGCAATGGAAGCCCTCTTCATAGTGCAGGTGGCGAACAAGTCCCTTAACCTCATAGCCGAAGCCGTCTCACGGACCAACGAGCAAGTGCAATGATCACCTTCCAGCGTTCTCCCCACGACCTATTCTGCAACCTAGACCTGGGGGTGCAATGAACGCGGCTGCCTAGTGATCCCCCGCGTCCACAAATAAACATAAACCAGACCTGGAGGCCTCGCGACGCCGCGACCCTCCAGCGTCCCCTGTTGGGTTAATCTCGGCGTGCAATGGGCATTTTCGAGCGCCGCCCCGCCTCAAGCTTAACCGTGGATTAATTAAGGATAGACAGACTAACAAAGTTTAGCTC
Organism: Tribolium castaneum; assembly: GCF_031307605.1. NCBI lineage: Eukaryota > Metazoa > Arthropoda > Insecta > Coleoptera > Tenebrionidae > Tribolium > Tribolium castaneum. The sequence continues at coordinate 10,560,287 of NC_087400.1, forward strand.
GACATGTCGGGGCTCAACTCAATCTTATTCATAGTTCGTCAACTCTCAATTCAATATCATTCTCATCAAATATCACCAACTTTAGTATCAACCAATTAAATAAACTATCAACTGATGAATAGCGCATTAATTCAACTTCAGTTTGATATTGTACTCAATACTCACGCAGGTTTCTGATGAACGTTATCAACAATTATAAATATCAACACCGCAGCAATTAAAATAATGATTGAACGACTCACCCTACCGTTGATATGGTAATTATCATAAATCTCTACACCTTATGGGATTGAAAAACCCCAACAAACTGGGATTACTCAGTGATAACTTACCTTGATTCACTTAAGCAATTACTTTAAGTCACTCTAACTTGGAACTGACTCTAGCTCACACTACCCCTCTAAAGTGTGGGTGAAAACTAAAAACTCATATGCAAAATTGCATATTCGAAGGCGTCTTTCTCACGGTCGACTTGGGGTGGTCTGCTTGTCACCCTGACTAGCTAATAAATTAGGCTCAAGTGTTTATGTTTCTCGAAATAAAAGTCTCGGGGTCTTTTCGGAACTTTACTGACTAATTACCCTAATTATCTACATGCTAATCTATGACGAAAAGTAAAAAAAAAACAAACTACCATTAAATTAAAATATAAATAAAAAAAATTATGACCGCTCGGACTTCAATCTACAATTATTTAATTATTATCTAATTTTCGTAACTTATACGATAATGAAATAATACGAAACGAACTAAATTTAAATGGCAAATTTTTGTGGGGGTTCGTAAGTTGGAAATAGAGACCAAATCACATCGCCAATTAGTTATCGCGCTCTTTACTCATATCCATCAATCAACACGCTCGAGTTTCTTACGCTTTCCAGAGCAAATCTTAATAACTTTAACGTGTTCATGTCTAAAGTAAATAAACCAGATTTCATTTTAAACCAAAACAGATCTATTTCGTATCGCAACAGACGGAATATAATATGGTACGACATGGTAAGTTAGAGCTGCTAGGCAGAAACAAATCAAAACTTACTCATTATTACTGCAAATCGGCTCGGAAGACTCTGGGTCTGGTAAACTGGACACTAAGAGGTAGCTAAGAGCTATCTCCACTGACAATGTAACTGACCGCAAAATGATGCGACTGATTGCGAATAAGTCTGATCAAGTCAATATGGAGATCCGCGGCTTCGTCTATTTATTAGCACAGTCATGTGACATGATCACATGGTGCAAATCTGACGTGTCTTCTGTTTGACGTTCACATACACGTGTCATGGTCATCCTTCGATTCGGGTGAGAATGTTTATAATACGTCTTTAAGCAATTAGCTTAACATGGTTTTGCACTAAATGGTGATCTATTTCAGCTCTAATTCGTACACGATATTAATTGAAATGGAATTTTCCCGATTTTAACAGTGAGAAAGTGTATAATTTAGTCTCTTTACATTGGATTTTGAAAAATAATGGCGCACAAAAAGGCAAGCGCTTTTTAGCATGTCACACCCGCAGACGTCCGCAAAATGTTCAGGTTTTCCGCTGACGAAGCATTTTTTTGACTGGGGAGCCGGGTTCCTCTCGAAGATGCGTAATGTACCAGTTTATCACAAGAAAAACAGATAGGCCTTTCCATTCTTGGTCCAAGTATGTGGGAATTGTCGCCGAATTTTCCATTTTCGGTTTTCCTCGTGGCTGGTCCGTGACCTGTCCGCTTCCGTTTGCTGACGTTGCGGTTTGTCGTTTATTGTTACGAACGCATTCTCCGCTAAAATGTTGTTAACCAGAGACTTTTTCTACACTTCGCTAACTTTGAAAACAAGATTTTTGATGTCTTTCTTACTCATCTTTGGGTCGCCAAACATCAAAAATGTTTCCGCTAATTGTGGCAGCAAACCTTTTTCGCAAAACATTCTGAAGGTCGCATCCGGCATGTGAGGGTCGTATTCCTGTTGAAGCGACAATAACTCGAAATAATAGGATTTTATGTCTTCGTTCCCTGTTTTGCATTTTTCGTGTATTTTCCTCGTCCGAATTCCTCTAGGAAGTCTGCTACTAATTGCCTCTACGTTTTTGTAGCGTTTTGTACTTCTCCTGTATACTCATTATACCATACCGACGCCGACTTTTCTAGGAAAATCGGAAGGTACGCAATTTTTAAGTTGTCGTCCCAAGCGTATTGTATTCGTTACGTTAGATTCATTCTGTATAATGTTAGAACAAGAAAAGTACGAGCTTTAGCTTTAACAACGTTTTAAACAATAGTTTACGAGAGGATAGGTGCAAATTTTTCAACTACTGTTTCCAGCCATTTCTCCTTATTTGCGAAGACCCCATTGACAGTGAATGCTTGGCACTTCAACCTATTTTATTTTATAGTCGATGTTACCCATATTTAATTCGACGAAGGGTGCTGAATGAACGCTCTTTGGTGCTTGTGGTGCAAGGCTGCGAAAGCAGTATCATTATCGTTTTTCTAATGGTAGGAAAAAACAGTTGAGTTTTTCTTAAAATCTCAGGGATGCCGGCGCTTCCTGCATCTTATTCCACATTTTAAACCACTACTCACTTTCTTTTTCGATATCATCCAAAGTGTAAAAACTTACGCTAGATGAAATGACTTGATTCCATTTTCCCAAGACAGATTTTTCATGTTACTTAGATGGAAATATGTTAACAAACATGCAGACGATTTGTATGCAGAAAAACTGTCTTTTATCGAAGATATCAGAGAATCTAAAAGGGAATTACTAGTGGCTTTCTCTAAAACTCGGATGGATTTTCGGCTGTGGGGTTGGTTTGATGCTTTTGTCGACCAGCAATTCGAGTGGCGGTTGGCAATAGCGCTTGTTTCCTTCAACGGTTGGCTGTGACGTTATCCGCATGTTGTTGATGATCAAAATATGTTCCAATATTGCAGAATATTTTGAAATTAACACCACTGCCACAACAAATGAAGATCTTGTCGCTGCTGCATGCATCTGATTTTCCTCCTCAGCTATTGTCTTCAGTGGTTTAACAGTATCGACAAAGTAATGATCCTTAAAAACAAGAATGCTTTTGTACTTCTCTGACTATCTAGTCTCACATAATTTAGGAATAATAACAATAAGTTTGCGTCATAGAACAGACTCTCGAAAAAATTTATTCTTTTCTTGATAGTACCAACGCAGTTTTGAATTTCTGGGATAACGTTTAAGTCGTGAACAAGGTTCAGCTTGTGCGAGAAGCAATGGGAGTTCAAAGCTTTCTTGTACTTTTGTACTAAAATAGTCTGCACACTGCACTCCTTCTTCTTTCCCAGACATGGTAGAACATCCATTTTATTGTGAATCACCTGCTTTAGTGCGTAAACGACATAATTCTATTAGAACACCTTCATCCAGAGAGGTAAAGCATGTGTAGCGGAAAAAATCACGACGCAAAAAGAATTGAAGACAATATAGTGGCGGTCAGCTCGATTTGCGTGTGCGTCATCAATTTCATTTTTTCATTACCAACACAAAGCTATAAAAAATTATCAAAAACAATGCAAATTTAAACAGCTAAGGGCTATCTAAGGGTGGTATCCTTGAACATTAATTTACATGTGCACTTCGACAACACCGTCAAGTGTCACGAATTTGTCAAACTGACATTGACATCGTCGCATGGTTGTCGAAAGTGTTATCGGTGTTAATCGCAAGTATTTTCTTTTCGTTTATTGTGTTTTGTGACTTGCGTTTCGTTAGATTCTGCGTTTATTAGTTCTTGTTTTGTGAATCTGTATTTTTTGTAACAACTCATAATTCAAACACTTCGTAACCTCAAAAAATATTTGATAGTTTGTCACCACTATGCCCCTGCTATGTAAACGTAGTGACAGAAATGTCAGATGACGCACACGCAAATGGAGCTGAGCGCTACCATAAATACTTTTTTCTTTTTCTTTATTAACATTTGCGAAGACTGGTGAAGTTGGATGTCCACTGGAACAGCCTCCGTAAATGATTTTGCAGACTAGTGTCCTTGAGATTGTGCATGTGCTTTTGCAACAATTGTGCACGTCCTTGTATCTAGTGAAGGGTCTAATGATAAAAGAACCCAACTTCCTCTCATTGAACTGAACACCTTTGAGTTGCTTTGAGTAACCTAGCCATGGTGAATATGTGTCTAGCCTTTGGTGATTAAATTTCCTCTTGAGACGATGTTTGGCATCTGCCGTAAAATCATAGTTTTTCGAAGGTACCCAGACATTTTCTAGAAGATGGTAATTCTTATCAACCAACAAACCGCTCGCTATACCGAGATTTTCCAATATAATATTCATGACAATCGTTGAACTGCTGTGTCACTTTCACAGTTGTCTAACACCATAGTTTAAACATCAAGAGTAGAAGTCTCGACATCAGTGTCCATCAGGGACTCGCGCGCGCGGCGTTATACAGGCTGTTCTGTTTAAACCCCACATTAGAAGTATTGGTAGTTAATAATGATAGTCATCTGAAAATTTGTTTACAACCATGATCTCGTAGGTCGTGCTTATTGAAAATATTTTCAAGATTGTGACACCTCCGGTTATGCCGGAAGTCGCTAGCAACTTCCTCATTTTAAGTGGAAAGCTATATTTTTAATGCGTTTTTGGATTACTAGAATTATTTTTTAAGGTAGTTTTCATAAGCTCTCCCTGATTTTGGGACGATAGCAATAAAAATTGAATAGAATCGAAATATTAAAAAAATCGTAAATGGGTGGCTTACTTTTTGTTGTTGGCGTCGTGGGCGAGTTGTGGTGTTCTAAAATGCCCTTGTCATTGTTTCTTAGTATTGAGTTTTAATGTAAGGAGACCAAAGAACTTATTGCTTATAAGAATCAGATTAATTTCATTTAAATTCCGAGAAAGTGAGATTTGTTATCGTCTTCCAGTGAGTGTATTTTCAATTCCACTTTATGGTTTTCTTATCGTGGAGTTGGGGAGGCATCACGAAAGCGTTGAATCATATTTTGGCCTTGAGAAACTGGCCTACGTGGCCAAGCTAGGGGTAAAATTGGCACCTAATAGGTGATCACATGACCTAACATATAAAAAGAGCCGCAGACTCAAACAAGAGAGATTCTAGAGTCAGATTCAGTAGTCAGTTGCTTTAGTCGGTTCTACCAAGTAGTACTTTGTTGCTGCAAGATAAATTTTGTTTCAATAAACGTGCGAAAATTTAAAAATTTCACTTAATCACTAGATAAACTATCACTTAATAAATTTGTTCAGGAATTATTGTGAAAATGTAATACAAAATAATAAGAGTAAAATAAGTTTTAATAAAAATCTTATAAAATATAATGACATTTTACACACATAAAGATAAAAATGGATGTAATATTTTAACAATGGAAAATATATTCTCATGGAAAAAATAGAATAATAATACATTGTATATAGAAGAAATGACAAAACTTTTATGGTAGATTATCAAATTTTAGTTTTTGGCGGCAGCTCATGAATTTCATATGGAAAGGGTTAGAAACGCTATTCAAATCATTGAAATAAAAAATCAAGACGCACAGACCAAAGTTTATTTAATTTCATATCGGACACGTCTGTACAGTTTCACGGCCTAATTCAATATCCCTCCCGGCTGATTTTTCTCTCGCTATCTGGGATACCGTCCCTCTGCCCCCTTGGTACTTCGTATGTCGAGCAAGTCGATCCGGGCTGTCTCTTAGTCTAAACATTTGCGATAATCCTAAGTGCCGTATCACCGGTGTTAAAAGATTGATCCAAGACTCCAGACTCCAACCCTGGGAACTATTCTAACAAAAGTAATTACATTTGATATGAGATACACATAAAGAAAAATAATGTTAATAAAATAAAATACAAGATAAAATATCGAAATATGGGATGATTCCCGCCAAATGTCTACCTAGACATATCTTGTCTACCTCATTATATTCCCACCCCACACCCACTTTGTGGAGAGGAATAAAATACACCTACCAATACCCGTTGTATGTCGGAGGTTGGGAGCGGCGTCGATTTAAGATGACCCCTTTAGTCACTTCCAGAATGGCCTGTAGAAGTACATTTAGGGTGGCATTGGCTTCGAAATCATTGAGGAGGCCTATGATCGACACCATATAGTATGGTAAGCCCCTAAATAATGTTGTAAATTTAAGTATGTCAAACTATTTGGAACAAATAATGAAGATTGAAAAATTGAATATAAAATTATTTGTCAAACCCAAAAATTGATTTAATCGAAAGAAAAATTAAAACATCTATAAAACATATGTCATTTTATTTGTTTTTGTAATAAATGTTATTGTTGCAAAAATTATGTTTTTATTTTTTCTTCTGTAGGAATTAATAAAAAATGTTAACCTAAATAAAGTTTTTAACCTTTTAAAAATCTGGACTCTAATAATTATTGTTACAATTAATATTTTTTTATCAGGTACAAGATATGCCTTTAATTGTGTACATTCGTTTGTATTACGTTACGTTCAGTTCGGTTTTATTTTGTATGCTTATTACAAGGAAGGTCAAGCCATCGAGAATGCAGTAAGTTGTTTGATTTATTTGTTTTATTATGACTTTATTGCTTCATTTACTAGTATGAGGAAATAATAGCGGCTTTGAGAAACACAAATTGGTATTGTTGGAATAATGCTAATCAGAAATATTACTTCAATATTTATACAATGGCTTCGAAGGCTTCGAAAATTAAGATTACCGAAAATGTTTCATTCAATTATCAATTAGGAGCGAGTGTAAGTTTAGGTATGATGGTATGGCCAGATTCGCCAAAAAGGAGCGGCTCCGGTGTACAAAACAATCGTCGCAGGGGCCGTAAAAGATAAAAGTATATGATTACTAGTTAAAAGAAAAATGTACAAAAATTTCTTTTGGGTTGGGCAAGGATCATAGAATTTGTGATATGTAATTGATCAAAATAATATTGTTAAAATCGGTTCGTTAATTCGGAGAAATAATACTCGGATTTCACCACAGATTTTTATTTGGTCTTTCTTTAGCAAGGGCCAGGCTAAGACTAACTCCACATTCTCATACAAAAACTGATAATTCCTAAACTTTCCCACAAAATGCACACCACTAAATTAAAAATCATGTTAACTAACACTGATAAGCGCAGCGTTGACAGGGTGGGTTGCAGACGACCAAATGCGCTCCAACTCTACGTTAAGATAACTCGTACTTAGAATAACGATTGATATGTCTGGGAAACAAAACCAGACCAATTAATAAACTAATTTTCAATTACATTACTATGAAAACTATTACTTCCTAGACCCATGCTTACACGTTATTAAAAAAAATGTACATATATATTTTTTTATACTATTAACAATATATTGGGAACCAAGGAGATAAAAATTTCGTACTTACGCATTATTGATGAGAAAATTCCGTGGGAAGGTTCACACGCCACAATGGTTGTGAGACGGTTGATATGGACCAGTGTGTCTAAGCTCATGTTTCGCTTGATAACAATTTTCTTCGTCTTAAAAATTGTGCAATATTGTAAATTTAAATAAATGAAAGGGTCGGCGGCAGGCAGGTTTTGTAAATGGGGTAGATGCAGTATGTAATGCACCCCCTTTTTTCAGATTGCTGATTTTCGGAAAGGAACGAGGAAAAGTATCATAGAAAGCCTACAATTAAACGCAATAGCTTTGAAATTTTTGTGCGGTTTTTGCCAGACTTTCGTTTGTTGCTGAAAAAGGACCAACCGTGCGGTACGGGTTAAAAATAAAAATGCCTAATGGAGACGAGTTTCCACCAGACTGTGATCAGCGTCAAAATCGGGACCGATAGCCCCAAATGCAACTGGGAACGACCGCGGTGGCATCACAATTGATTCCAACATTTGGTGGGGAAGGTTCTATTAAAACATTTTTGTGTTACGTTGAGTCGCGATTTTGGAACAGCTAAATGATATCTTAAAGTCACGCGTATAAAGCTCCAGGGGGCGGCTCGCCGAATGGTTGAGTGGAATGAAGATTTGCGTGATCCTCAATGCACCTGGTAGAAATTAAAAACGGCTCTACTAATGTGACGGGCCCAAAAAAGGCCCTTGTTTATTTCAAAATTAGGCAATACCCGGATGTCACAATTATTCAGAAGATCAAACGAACTTACCAAGTGAAGTTCGATCTTAATTATATGTAGCACCTTGCACTTAGATCATTAAGTGTAGTACCCTTTCTGTATGGACAACTTCACACATGTATCAAATCATAAAACCAAATTTTTATAACTCCCGGTATATTTCCACGCATGCGCTCATTCTGTTTAAAGTCAATTGTCGCACCTTTAGGGTAAAGTGGTTAACCACGGGGTTGGGAGGGACTGATCTGCGAACAAGGTGCTACATATAATCAAGATCCAACTTCACTTGGTAAGTTCGTTTGATCTTCTGATTATATTTGCACCTTGCACTTAGATCATTAAGTGTAGATGTTGAAAGCTGTTGCGACAAACGAGTGTACCAATCAAGGCAGATATAAAGTAAGAGTCTACAAGACATAACAACACAATTGTTTTGTTTTCATTTTTGTTTATTATATTTTTTCTTCTGTTTCTTCTGCTCCTATTCAAGTATTTTCCTGTTTTGTACTGAGATACGGTGAGTAACCTCGATTAAATTTTGCCCAAATAAAGACAAAATAAATAACTAAACGCTCAAGGATAACTTCACTAAATAAGTGTTTTAAGAATGACTTTTTTATAATGAACGGAAATTTCTATTCAATCTGCCGTTTGGTAGTGCGCAAAGATTGCAAAGTTATCACACTACAAGACTGGCCACACATCTGCTGAGATAGAACAAAATGTGTTTGGACGTGGTTATGAGTAGACGTCCTGAGAGATAAGTCATCTAAATTTTGGAAAGCAAACTTTGGGCTCTTAATAAGACCAGGAACTAATGTGACGGGCCAAAAGGCCCTAGTTTATTTCAAAATTAGGCAATACCCAAATGTCGCAATTGTTCCATATTTGTGTCAATTAGATTAAAAAGGGAGCAATTACCAGAAAAAAAAACAAAACTATAAATTACTGATAAAAATTTAAACACATTAAGAAAAATTCCAAAATTATTATATAAAACAAAGAAAGTCGCTCGTCATCGTGGATAATTTCACCAAAATATCGCAATAGGTTAGGGCTAGTTCATGGAATTTTGTTAGATCCGGAAAACAGAGCCATAAATTAGTAAATTGATGACAAAAGCTGGTCAAAATTTGGATATAAAAGCGGACCGACAAAACAAGTCGCCAATAATTCAGACTTATTACTTCTGAATGCTTAGTCGCTAATGTCAAGTGAATAAAATCACTATACGTGACGATTTGTGAAGTTTTACTTCTGGGTGTTGAGACTTGTGAAATTGGTACTACCAGTTCCTCTTGGAAAATGAGCTGTAAGTGTTAATTTTCTTAAATCCGATTGTTTCAACAAAATGATTAATCACCTATTATTTCGGTTATTAACATACAATTATGAAAGAAGATCAATCACCAACTAATAACTTTAAGATTTATTAGACAAATGACCGGGATGAACTCAAAATTTTGTAAGAAAATATACCGTGTAAAGATTGACACGCTTTTCGAACATCTTATCTAAATTACGTGATTTCAAGCCGCCTTTAAGATTAATTGAAATTATGGTTTGTGCTCTTTTTAACCTATTTTAACCTTTGACTATTCTCAAGAGATTACCGAAAATTGTGACACTACTGATACCACTCTCCTCCAGTAAAACTTTAATTAATTGTTTCATTTTATTTGTTAAATAATTACCATAACTTTGTAACAAATGTTAATCCATGCAGAATCAACACAATGATTAACGAGAAACTTTTGTTCAGATTTCTTTACCTGTATCTTGTAAAGTTTTCTAATCATTTAAAGCTGTAATTATTGTTTAACCTTAGATATTTTCTTTTATACATTTTATACTCTTTTATCTAAAATGTCTTTAATTGACTGTATTCCTAATCCTGAACAAAACTGTTTCCGCAACATAGCCGGAAATCCTACGTTCAAATAAATTTATTCGCTCTGTAGTGGGAAAACTGCTCAGGCCCTTTTGGAACTCAAAATAAAAACATAAATACAAACTGAAAAACTCAAAAACCCGCCACAAACGAATTGGCGCAGTCAGTAGGATTCACAGTTATGTTTGGGAGAATTTTTCAAAAATAAAGAAAATTCTTACATGAAAATCTTGTGGAAAAAGAAATAATTGAAAAACTAGGTCACAGCATGTTTGTCGTCAAAAGTTTAAAAATGACCAAGGAGATCAGAGGTCGTGTCGAATCTCAGATAAGAGGGTGATGAGTAATTATTTCTTTTGCGCTTTGGAAACATTGTATTAATACGTTATCACTTGCTTGTCGAAATTTTTATCAATTTTGCCAAATAACATAAATGAAATTTATTAAATTTATTAGTGCTCTATTTTGAAACACTGTTGAATTTATCCAGGTAACTAAAGTAACAGAGTAGGTATGAAAATGAAGCGAGAAAACTGGTACAAAATTCTATTTAATTACAATTAATAATAACTAACAATATAATATATAATATATAATATAAAAATAAAAATAAAAATTGAAAAGTGGCTATTAAGCCATGGACATGGGGGAGTACCATGCCTCCACCCATGCCTCGACTAAGTCCAGGTCCCACGCTACTATAAAATCCCATCGGCGCACGTAGCAGCGCCGACCCAAAGGCTGGGGAGTGGTGGAGAAGGTGACAAAAATCACCTCCATATCCTCCACCACGTAGGCCGGAACCATCATCAAGATACGGTCCACAAATAAAAGCGAAAGCGTGGGGGGCTCGAGGACCATAGCCCCGAGAAATCTCGACAAAAACCACCAGGTACAAAGACAGCTGAAAGTAGAGAAAAGCTAATAAAAATCAAAATAAATCAGTTATATGAGATAATTGGAAAGTGTTCTTAAAAATTAAATCAAACTACTAAAAGAGACAAAATAGTTAATTAATGATAAAATCAGTAAATATTTTTCCAAAAGCAGTTAAAAACAAAAATAAAAATAAATATTAACATATTATGCAACAAAAGGCACAAACTATCACCTGCACTACAAACTATCACCTGCACTATCAGTCAAAATAAGATGGTACTACCCATTATTAGTTCTTTTCAAAACGACTGGTGGAACTGAACTAAATTGAAACTGAAGACACTTTTTAAAAGTCGGAAGGAAGAAGGGTAGTGTCACGTGATTGTCCCTTATCTTTTATTGAAATATTTACATCAGACACTAAAATAATTTTCTGGAGGATAAAAATTGTGAAAATTTCCAATAATTCTATTGTCCACCGGTTAAAGCAAAAAAAAAAATTTATAAAGTTCGCGTTACGATATTTACAATTAAATCAAATCAAAAACGGCTGAAAAATATGGAATTTTACAGCTGAACTCGTAACGAATCCATCGTTGTAATTAAGATAAGACAATCTAATGCATCCGTTCCTTTGTAGGTGCCGTATCCAAACGGACACAATAATATAAAATTCGTGGAACGCAAATACAAATAAAATTACTGCGAAATTTAGAAAATTCTGAGTTGCAAAACATAAATTAACTTCAAAAAATATATATATATATATATATATATATATATATATATATATATATATATATATATATATATATATATATATATATATATATATATATAGACGTATTAACCGCCTTTACCAAGCCCAAAAAGACATATTCTCCGGTGGATACCAAGCCCGACACCTACTTACGAAGCCCGACTTCGGGCTTCGTAATTTTCACGTGTATAAATCGTTTTCCCAGCATTGGTACGATCCACAGACACGAGGGGCACATTTTCGACTTGGCTTCCTAAAGTCGGTTTATATCTCAAAACATACACGTTTAGTTCGAGGGTTTGCCGTATAGGGGGCGTACGGTCGCTGATGTATATACACTATAGATGTTCTCCCGATTTTAACCACCCCGAGACGTTTGGCGCTGTATCCGAAGCCCGTCAACGTGGCAAACGCGCATCGCTAACTAAATACATCCCAACATAAATTCAAGCAATAGGTTTAATGAGCACAAGTCCCCCGGACTCGAAAAAAAATCTATTTCTTCCAGTTTTTTGCACAAGCATTATAATATTATTTTAATTATTTTTATATTTAATATACAGAGTGAGTTTAAAGTAAGGCACAAAATTCTTAATTCTTTTATTTTTCAAAAATAAAAAAAATGCAAAAACAGGTAACTTAGTATTATAATTGAGCCCAAATTTGACCTAACTGGATTAGTCATGGCGGCCAATATGGCGGCGCTATTACGTCATTATAGTTTTTTTTAATGAAACGATATCATTTTTTTAGTATAATTGGAAGATTTACTAATAGGTCTTTACAATTGTGCTACTTATTTTACTTGTAGGTGAGCCGACTGCGAAACAATTTTTTTTTAATTTTTATAATAAAATTCATATTTTTGATAAGAATTACGAATTTCATGCGTTACTTTAAACTCACTCGATGTAATTATAGTTAGCTGTCTAGTTAAACTTAATGAATTCTTAATTATATTCTATTAACATTATGAGACTATTGGTAAGTAACTTATAAATTAATTTAGAATTATTTGTTGAAATAAATTCTTTTTTAAAAAGCAACAAAACTTCAGGCCTTTATATAAAGGCTGTAAAATCACTGTAAATTTATTATGTAGGCAGTAAATGACAACATCATCCACGAGTGATTCCCGGACAGAAGATTCCACAAGAAATGACGACTGGCTCTTCTCAGAGCCACTAATTTTTTCAGCAAATAAAAAATATTCTCACAATGCTCACACTTTAAAATAAATAAAGAGATAACCGTTAGTCATTTAACTTAAAAAAAAAACTCATTTACCACTATAAAATAAAGGTGAAACAAGATGATAAAACAGTCTTAGTGGTAATTATCAATAAATTAATCACATTTTTTACATTTCATTTTATTATTTTGTTTTATAATTACCGAAAAGGTTGAATAATATACCATAAAAACAGTAAACGGATTGAATTAAAACATTTATTAAGAAAAATAAAAGAAATTCAAACAACAAAAACTAAATTGCAGTACAAAACTCAAAGTACAAATTATTGGTTAAATACAAATAATAGAGAAAATGCAAACCACAAACATAAAACAGCAATTCAAATTCAAACATACAATATGAAAAAAATACAGACAATTCAAACAACTATCACAAAATAACAGTTTAAAACTCAAAGAACAAATTATTGATTACGGTATGTGTTGTACACTAATGTTTTCACTAGCACCCAATTTACACACCCAAGAATATCATTGTGTTGAGAGATAAGTTCCTCGCATTCATGTTTCTTCGGAGCAACTTTCTTTAGAATGTGACCACGAAAATGATGCAGCACGATCCTTTTTTCTTTTTCTGACCATCGATGTCGCACAGAGTTTGAAGATTCTACATAACAAATATCATTAACATACAGTGTAATCTTTTTCAACCCCAAACACATAAAATATGATTAGCGTAAGTCTAACTACCATCACCTTCGAACTGAAATTTCGTGTTAAAATAATCATATTTTTTGTTTGTGCGAGTTTAAAAATGTCCAAATGGTATTTAATTAAAGTTAAATGATTAGGACATACCACTTTTCTTTCCAAGAGGCTTATTCTTTCCTCCTGCATTCTTTCTATTGTTATTAGTGTCTACTTCCATTTCTGAATTATTTTCTTTTTCTATAAAACAAACACCATAAACGTAAAACTTATTGTATATATTATAATTACCTTTTTTCTTTCCAATACTTTTATTCGTATTTTCTGTTTTCTTTGAATTCCCATTAACATCTTCTACTTCTGCATCTGCTTCCTGTTCCATGTTGCTACTACATACTTCCTCTTCTAGATTTAATTGTTCTGTGACTGTGTTTGTATTATTTTCTGCATTTTCGTTTTTCTTTTCTTCTTTATTTTGTAATGAAGCATTTGCCGCTTTTTTAAGAACTTTTTCTGCAAGTGGTATTGCTTCATCTGTTTCACTTTCTGATTCCGAACTGTAGTAGATATCTCGCTCTAATTCAATCTCATTTAGACTTTTTCCTTTAAACTGTTCGCCTTTTCCTTTTTCTAATAACAAAAGAATCTTAGCCACTTTGGCCGTCTGGTAAATATCTTGCGGTAATCTACATAAATATGTAAAGTGAAATAAAAATATTCAAAAATAAAATATTACCGATAGAATTCTGCATGTGTTTTTTTAGTATGACCCATAAATGTAGCAACTTGTTCCATCTCATTGTCTTCCATACTCATTAGTTGTAAAGTCGTAGCAATATGTTTTCTAAATCTGGTAGATGTTAAAAGATTAGGATTTTTTGCTCCACAACTAGAAGCAAGTTTTCTCATTACGTTGCTTCCATTCATCCATCTGTCTTGAGATCCAGGATTTGCAAATAGGAAAGGATTTGATGTTGGCACAATAGATGTTTCGGTTCTGATTTTAATTAGACAATCTATAAATTTTTGTAGTTTTATGGAAAATAAAATTGGAACTGGTTTAGAGCCTTTGCCACCAGTGACCACTCTTTTAAATCGTTTACTTAAAATTTCTTCCACCGATGTGAGAGAACGCATAAATGCTTGTTCACCTTCAATAACCGAGTTCTTGTCAGCCGAAATGTATGTTGCCAATTTTAAATACTGAACATCGCCAACACGTTTTCGATTGAACATTATTGTTAAAGCCAAAACACATTGTGCTAAAGTTTTATAATTTTGTCGCATATTTGTTTTTCCCTCATTTATCAAGTTATTATATGCTTTGTCCGCCTGTTCACTAATAAACGTTTGTAACGTTAAAATGTCGCTTGTTAGAGGTAGTTCTGTTGGTTTTTCCCAATGTTTTTCTTTTAAGTTTTTCAAAGCCAAACTTGAAAGCTCATTACACCAATGACCACTTATTAGTTTTTTCAGTTCCTTGATTTCTGTTTTCTTTTCTCTATCATCTTCCCATCTTAAGTTCGGCAAATGTCTCTTTTCAATGACAACTTTTAAGGCTACGTCACATAAGATTTTCAAATTAGTGCCCATATGCAACGCAAGCGAGGGTGCCTTGAACATTTTTGTTTCGGCATTGTAGCCACTTATTTCTTTAGCTGCCGATACCAAATGCTTAAAATTTTCAGGCTTTAAAGCGTCAAAAAGAGTACAAATTGTTCTGTCCATTAATTTTAAAGCAATCAATAATCTGGCCATTTCTCTTATCTTATTTGAAACAACGGTAGCAATTTGTTGTCTTTTGTGTTTATTTAATAGCGTTTCTCCACACAAACAAATTATTGAATCATTTTTCGCTACTGCACTAATCTCGTCTGGACGCATTATTCCAAAAACTTCCTTTTTCAGACGAGATTTTTTCAAAAATTCATCATTTTTTACGACAAGTAATGATGCAAAAGTTTGAGATCTGGCTAGACAATTATTTCCAGGCGTCGCTTCGTCTGGAGGGCGTTTTTTACAACCTTTGACATGCTTATAACAAAAGTTTCTTACTAAAGTAACCTAAGCAATATGTGCAAACAAAATACTCAACATCTGGGTTTTTTGAGGTTCTGACAGGATTCAAAATCCCTTTTTCATTCTTTAGATGAAAGTATCCTTGCTTTCTTAATGACTCAATTAGAGCTAAACGTTCTTTGCTCCGAGGTTTAAGACTTTCAAGGAGCTGCACTTCTTTACTCTTTTTGTGGTGTCGAAGTAGATGGCGTGTAAAATGGGTGCTAACATCATTAAAACAAATAGGACATATTGTTGGCCTTTCCCTAGCAGATTGCTTCTTAATATAATCTTGGTTTGGCTTTTGAATACGGGTAAGAGAATCATTAAGAGCATGTGGCTCGGTTTCGTTACAAGGATTTTGTTCAAGTGGACTGCACGTATCTTTTGAACACTGAATATAATGGAAATTAAACACTATTTAAAATAATTAATTCAACCTACACCAGGTAACGAAGTAGGATCTATTTTAATTCGATCTTGAGATGTGGTAATCTAAAAGTAAGTTTCAAAGTCATAATGACGAAATAAACCACTATCTAATAATTATTTACCTGCTTTAGATATGGAATATCAGGAGAAGGCTGGGCAGAATCTGAATCTGACCAATTAAAATTAGTAGTTGGATGTTTATCAGGAGGTACATATTCACTACCAGAGCTCGCAAAATCTTGAAAACTGCTTGTGCTCTTAAAAAAAAACATTTAATTTTTCCTTCAACAAAATTTCAATTTACTGGCAACGATTAAATCTATTTTTTTTAGAAAAACTTTTCAATTTTTAGGTAATGTTTAATTAATAATAATTATTTAAAAATATTACAGAAAAAATAAAAAATAATTTAAGCATCACGTATTTAATAGAAAAAGCTAATTTTTGAGTAATTTTTAAATTAAACAAGATTATAAGTTTGAAAAAACTGCCTATAATTGTTCCAAAAAAACTTACACTTCTTGATTCTGAAGAAGGTGGTCTGGAGTATGTAGACCTTTGACGTTTAGGTAAATGAGTAACTTCACCCACGTCTGTCACATGTGCTGCAACAATTTTGCGTTATCCAGCGTTGGGCAAAAGTATGAAACCAAGCGTTTTGTGCCTAAACTATGTACTCGACGAAAGAACCAATTACTGCATTACCAACTACTTTAAAAATGTGATTATTTTTCAAGAATAAATTTTTTTGAAGCTATTTTAGTTTTCGAATTATTGAAAAAAATGTTTTTTGTCAAATCGCACCCTGCTACGGTGATTTTTTTGGTAAAAGGTTATGCTCCAAAAATAACTTCTAATTTAATAAAATTAATTTTAAACCAGTATTTTTTCTTAAATAAATTATTAAATTTGCCTTCCAAATTCGTACCGAAGCTTCGAATTTGGCCGAAGTGGTTGTATCCCTAGATGTTTATGTTTGCGAAAATTTTGGCGAATCAAATTAGTGGATTAAAAGCATCAATGGATACAACCACTTCGACCAAATTAGAATAATCTTTGGAATGATTTCAGGCCGGAAGTTCTATAATTTATTAAAAAAAACATTGATTTAAAATTATTTTTATTAAAACAGAAGTTATTTTTAGAACATTAGCTTTTACCAAACAAATCGCCGTGGTAGGGTGCCATTTAAAAAAAAATTTTTTTTGAATAACTCCAAAACTAAAAGGAATTTCGAAAAAAATTATTCTAGAAAAATGATCACATTTTTAAAGTAGTTGATGATGTAGCTTTTGCGTAAAATACATAGTTTAGGCACAAAACGCTTGGTTCCAGACTTGCCCAACGCTGTATATTAATAATTATTTATCTAAACTTTGGCGTAAAAATGGTAATAAAGATGCATAATTACCTGTTTCATTTTGAGCAGCTAAACTTATGAGAAATTTAGTTCTGTCCATTCTGGTAGTACAAACCAACACACTACACTAAGTAAACTCTCAAATATGTTAAAAAAAGTGCATAATATTTTCTAGAAACCAGATAAGTGCAGCCCTATTGAAGATTTGGATATTTGTAATTTTATTGAAAGGAACTGCGTACTAGGTAAATATTGACAACACTGTCGGGCTTCGTATAATGCGCAAAACCTCCTCAGAATATACAAACGGGACTCATATAGTAAGTAATACATAGTGGGCTTTGTGAAAGCTGAGAAATATGTTTTCAACTGTATATTGAAATATATATATATATATATATATTAATGCGGTAGAGTTGCGTTCATTCACAAAGACGAAATGTCCGATTCACAACCTTCGATTCACAATGATGACGACCATCATCGTGAAGGTGAAAATCCTCGACCAGAACTCAATCGTCAGGGAGGTGACGGTAGGGCTGGAGGACCACTAGGGTCAGCGGCGGCCGCATCTCATTTGATACCCACATATTCAGGTAAAGGGTCGGTAAAAACCTTTATCAGTTTTGTGGAAGATACTGCAGAGTTAGAGGGGTGGACAGAATTGCAAACGGTCAAGGTGGCTCGTCTGAAATTGCAAGGACCAGCTCGACGCATGGTCGAGTGGAATGAAGAACTACGAGGCATCGATTGCACTTGGAATCGATTAAAAGCTGCGTTGATTCACCGCTTCGAGAAAAAAATCTCAGCCGTGGACGCACTGCATCAATTTCGCAAATGCAAACAGCGAGTTGGCGAAACTGTTACCGAATTCGCTGAACGTCTGCAGATGTTGGGAGCAGCGACAATTAAACGCACCGGAGATCAAGGGAGAGATCGATGGGCCAGAGCCAATCTGCTAACCGAATGTTTACAGCAATTCTTGGAGGGATTGGCAATGCCAGTACAAAAACGTGTAATGTCATCTAACCCCGACGCTTTCGAAGAGGCGGTCGAAAAAGCCCTACTCGAGGAACAAATTGAAGACCGGCTGAAGAAGAAAACAATACAACGAGGGATAGATGCTGAAGAAAAAACGGAATCCGGTCACGGTCAACAGCAGGTTCAGAGGCGCTCTTATCAATCCCAACAATATCGTCAAATCACATGCTTCGGTTGCGGAGCCAGGGGACACTTTAAATCGCAATGTCGCGTATGTTTTACCTTCGGGAAACCGGGTCATTACAGTCGGGAGTGTTTTTCGCGTAATCGCCAACAAAATACGGCAAGAGGGCAAGGTCGCAACGAAAATAGGAACGCGCCTTTAAACGGGAACAGGGCCGTGCCCGTATCGCACGGTGCGGCCCGCAGCAGGAATTAAAACCCGATAGTAATACCTCTCAACCCCGTATTTGCAACATCAAGATTTCCAAACACAACTCCATCTCTCTTATCATTAATGAACGCGAGTCAAAAGCTCTTATCGACACTGGGCCAGATATTTCGCTGGTCAAATATTCTGCTTTGACCCCGGATCAACTTAAAACAATTACCGGAAATAATTTCATACTTAAGGACGTACAGGGAGCGATTATAACAAATAAAGGACAAATTGACTTGAACATACACATAGATTATGATGTTGTGATTAGACACAAATTCATCGTGGTAGAAAATGCAATACGATTCAAGGGTTCAATTTTAATAGGGTTGGACTTTTTACATGAATTTAAAGTAAACATTTGCTGGTCAGAAAAGATGGTCGAAATTCTAGGGTACAGGATACCTTTAGAAACTGAAGATCAAATACGCATGATTGATTTAGATAATCACGCAGATAAACGAAAAGAAAAATTTGCCGGCTTGGAGCACGCGGATGTGATGACTAACGTTGGCGCCAATATGAATAATTTTCGAGATGTAAGTAAGAATTTGATGAACCTTGAAGTAAATAAGGATTGGGTGGACCATGCAGCATAACTATCTGGAGGATAATCTCGCTGACACAAAAGAAGAAATGCTATTCGATTTTAATGTACCAAAGGACCCTCGGACCACTGTAAACCGCAAGGAGCAGCTTAACGGACCGGAGGATAATCTCTTTGGTACAAGTGACGTGAAAAGTAATGACGAAGCTATCCGAATAGAATTTAATAGGAAGTTGGAACAAGATGAATTGAGTATAAAGACGGTTATAGATGAAGATAATGAACATACATCCGCAGGAAGAAGTCTATCTTTTACCACCCTGGGCCCAAACGTGATAAAAGATGAACTAAATTCCGTAAAAAGTAGAAAAGAAATAAATTTAGACCATGCATTTGACAATACGACCAAAGTTCGATTATTGACCAAAATATTAGTGGCGGCTCGAAGTCGCGCACTATGTGTAGGCTTACTTGACAAACCCTTGGAATCAGACGTAATCATCATTGAACCCCACGAGAAGCAAACACACAAAATATTAACAGCTCGCGCTCTCATCAGAAATCGAAAAGAAATAAATGTTCAATTATTGAATCCTAACCATGCTCCCATTATAATACAAAAAGGTGAGGTAATTGGATTGGCATATACCGTGGAAGAAACCCTGAGTGAAGAAAAGGAAGAAGTCATCACCAGGAAACTCACCGTTGATTCTGCAGAAGTGGAAGAACTTTTGAAAACGTTAAACTACCCTCGTCACGACACAAACTTGTGGCGACAAAAATTTGAAGAATTAATAGCGGAATATTATGATATATTTCGTGTACCAGATCAACGATTAACCAGTACCACGGAAGTAAAACATAGAATTATTACAGAAGATGTACCTCCAATTGCGAAAAGACCTTATAGAGTAAGGACAGTACAGAGTAGAAAGGACATTTTGGATAAGGAAATCCAAAACTTGCTGGACAATGATATTCAAGAAAGCACGTCGCCTTGGTCAGCTCCGGTAATTTTAGTAGAGAAAAAACGTCACCCAGGAGGGGAATCAGAATTCAGACTTTGCATCGACTATAGGGAACTAAATAAAGTTACAAAACCTGATTTTTTCCCTCTACCACTATTGCAACATACTATTGATCAATTAACCGACTCATGTCTATTTTCCATAATGGACATGGCAAGTGGTTATTTTCAAGTTGAACTTTACCCCGATGACAGAGAAATCAGTGCATTTAGCACTCCCACAGGACATTACGAATTTAAAAGAATGGCGATGGGGCTACGAAATGCACCCAGTACATGGCAGAGGCTCATGTACACGACATTCTCGGGAATGGTCGGTCTGGAATGTCTGGTTTATCTGGATGACGTTATAGTATTCAGCTCATGGGATTGTACGGAACATCTTAGACGATTAAGGAATGTATTTGAAAGAATGCGAAAAACCAATTTAAAGTTTAAGCCGACTAAATGCAATTTCATGCTTGAAGAAGCCAAATACTTGGGCCACATAATTTCTGCCGAAGGAGTAAAAACAGACCCAGAGAAAACAAAAGCTGTTGAACAATAACCAATTCCTAAGAATCAAAAGGAAGTTCGTGCCTTCTTAGGACTCTGTGGTTTTTACAGAAAATTCATCCATAATTTTGCAACTAAAGTCAAACCTTTAACAGAATTAGCCAAGAAGGACACTAAATATCAGTGGAAGCAAGAACAGGATGAAGCGTTTAATAGCCTTAAGCAAGCCTTACTCATGCCACCAGTACTCAAGTGTCCTGATTTTCGACGGCCTTTTAGTGCAATTTTATCGCAAAAATACGAAATCGAACATCCAATCTGTTATGCAAGCAGAAGCTTGAAGGACGCGGAAACCAGATACACCACGATTGAACGGAAGGCATTGGCTCTTGTCTGGGCTGTCAAATACTTCCGTTGTTATTTGACAGGTGCTCGATTTACTATAATTACGGACCATCGATCTTTAAAATACCTTTTAACAATAAAAGAACCTAGTTCACGCTTAGCTAAATGGGCTATGTCCTTAACCGAGTTCGACTTTGAAGTTCAATACCGTCCAGGAAAACAACATCATGTTGATGCTTTTACCCGCTTAGAATACCCGCAAGAGGAAATGTCGATTCAAGCCATACAACAGGATTTTACTCCAATTATCTATAACCTGGAGGAGATCAAGAAAGCCCAAAGCGAGGATAAGGACATTCAATCCTTGTTACTACAAGAGGGATACTACCAATCTCCTAATGGATTATGCTACAAGGAACGACTGGATGGAGAGCGACATGATAAATTATTGGTGCCCAAAACAATGCAAAGAAGAATCCTTCAATTGTACCATGATTCTCCTTTTATGGCCCATGGTTGACGCACCAAAACAACTGAATTACTCAAGCGAGAGTTCTATTGGAAGGGTATGACAGAAGCCGTAAGAAAATATTGTGAAGGTTGTGATTCATGTAACATCAGGAAAAATCACCCGATACCAGCAGCGGAAATGCAAACAATGCCTGTACCCACTTGTACATTTGGACTTGTCTCAATGGATATCGTGGGACCACTTAATGTGACCAGTAGTGGAAACAAATACATTTTAACCTGCATGGATTACCTAACCAGGTATCCCGAATGCATGCCAATAAAGGACATGAAAGCAGAAACCGTCGCTAGAGCTTTCATCACTAACGTGATTTTACGGCATGGAACACCTAGAATTCTTCTAACAGATTGTGGGACACAATTTGTGTCCGACTTATTCACTGAGGTTTGTCTAAAACTTCAAATAGAGAAAATTCAAACAAGTCCTTACCGTCCTTCAACTAACGGTGTGATCGAAAGGATGCATCACGTTTTAAAAATAATGCTTTCTCATTACGTCACAGATGAAGAAAGTGATTGGGACGAGATGTTACCTTACGTTCTTATGGCCTATCGAAATAGAAGACATGATGCAACAAATGAATCACCTTTCTTTCTAATGTTCGGTAGGGATATGGAACTCCCATTCTACACTCTCATTAAACCCGATCGCGTTAGATACAATCTTGACAGTCACTATCCCGAAGAACTCATGGCACGAATGAAAAAGGTTCTACTCCAAGCTGCAGATTATTCAGAAGCAATAAATTTCAAACGACGGGATCGTTTAAACAGAAACCGTAAACTCCGAGATTTCCAAATTGGTGATCGAGTCTACCTATACACACCTGCAGTAAAAGGCAAGAAATTAGCTTCGAAATTCTACCCCAAGTGGACGGGACCATTTAGAATCATCGCTCAAACAGGCGCAGTTAATTATAAGATCTAGGAAGTAGGAGGAGTAAAAGAACTTCTAGTACACGCTGATCGTATAAAACCATGGAAGACAAATCAACAGGAACTTCAGAGGAACCAACAGGAAGAAACCAATTCAGGATACAAAACCCGAATGAAGCGATAATGATCAGCCTGACCCCCCAGAAGTACCTGACCTGACCTGACTTGACCTGACCTGACCTGACCTGACCACTACCATCTAGGAACGTGGTATCCTTTTAGAGAAGAAGACGGGGATGACCCAACCACCTCTTGAAGCCAGGTTACAGGAACTTCTATCATAACTGATCTTGAATGGGATGGACAGTTCGACTACAGACACCATGATGAATTAACCTCTGAGGATGAGTATGAAGATGCAATAGACTATCCAGGGGACATTGTAAATCAAGAAAACCCTCACCACACCAGAAGTAGAGGAAATGTTCCAGAACACCCTTGGGTTTTGCGAAGAGCCATATAATATATTGAGCAATAAAAATATTTAAAATTAGCCTACGTAACTTAGATCTCGATTAGAATCTAGATAAGATAGAACTCAAACCCTCTCAGAAGATAACGGAAGAATTTCTATTGCAGATTTACCGCTCATTCTCGTCTTGGTGGGCTGTATTATGGGAAAAACGAACTCCCTCATCGCATATGATTGTCAAAATGCATCTACTAAACGACGTATCTCCATGCCCAGATCCTACTCTTAGTTACAGTTCTGAACCCAAGTCCATACAAGTAATCCAGAAAAATCAATTTGAAAAAATACACGTGAAAACTTGTCTAATGGAAGTAACTCGTCTAATCATGCACTGTGGAATGTTTAGTCACTCCAGCATGGTTTCACGCGGCTTATACACCTATCTCCATAAGACAGGACGAGATGGCTGTCTTGGCATCCATGAACATCAAGAATATCGCGGATTCTATGGACATGTCTTCTCAGGGTTAACACCTAATAGTACCAGTGGAGGAACAATTACAATAGCCGGAGGTGTTAGCATGGATGGAAAATGTACTGGGACTAGTTACACCGACAATGGAATAACTTGGGACGACGTGGTCGTTACGGCTTCGGTAAAAATAACTGTTCAAGACTATGAGGCCAACTTGAAGCTGGATCAGGACGAAATAAGTTTGCGAGGAGGAGTTACTTGTTCATTCCTGACGGGATACTGTATCGACGCTGTCATTGGAGAAACTGTCTGGAATCCAGTAGCCTTACCAGACTGTGATAAATATTCAGTGATATTTTGCGGAAAGGGACACATAATTCGTCAGGTGAACGACCCTCAAGCCACAAGCTACTTAGTGGTGGAACAGGGCGATAAAGTATTTGCATTATCACTCATGAAACCCGATGCGGTGTGTGGAATGCGCGTTTGGCAAACTGAACATCCTAAATTATTAGTGACAGAAACCGAACCGGAACTCATTTCACGAAATTGGAAACAACAAGTGACCACCGAAAACATCGATTTAACAGCTTATATCAATTCGAAATTCCTCTACATGGAAAATCACTGAAAACTTCAATTGACCGTGCCTATGCCTACACCATCCATCGAAGATGTCTTCTTAGACGAGAAATCTTAAAAAATCGATTAGTGTTGGCACCTTTATCTCCAAATGTAGTCAGCACGTTGGTGAAAGGACAACTTGGATTTATTGGGAAGGTCGCGGGGGAAACCTTATACATTTTGCAATGTGTATCTAGGGTGGTAGAAATCCGAAGAGAAAAGGGTTGCTACATGGAACTGCCTGTTAAGGTGGATAACGAGACCTATTTCATGTCACCAGTGACAAGAATTCTTCAACGTTATGCAGAACAAATCGAATGTAGCACTCTAGTACCACCATTGTACAACATTAATAATCGTTGGACAAGCTTCAGTCCCCACCCTGGCGTTGGAATTTCACCTGTAACTCTAACCGTGGATACAGAAGGACATCTTCCTTTCAACTCCATTCAAAGCTTGGGAACTGGAGGCCTGTATATACCTCAAGAGATTCGTGAAGCTCAACAAGCTATGCTATTTGGCTTTGAACGAACAGCGATTTCAAATATTTTAACACGCAAGGCCTTAGGTCAACCCATCGAATCACAAGGAGTCTCAGTGTTATCAATGTTCACAGCCGATGAAATTGAAAAACTGGCCGAAACCACCTTACAAAAAATGTGGGGATGGTTTAGTTGGATAGGAAACATCACTAGTGGAATGATTGGACTTTATATGATCTGGAGAGTATTCAAGTGGTTACTTGAAGTAGTCATCAATGCTATTGCTATACATCGAACACATGGATGGTCATTTAAAGTACTCGCAAGTTTCTGGGACAGTCTAACACTATGTTTTTTTCACTTGAAGCATAGAAAGGAGGTTGCCAGGCATTTAGATGAAAGAATTGAAACTTCAGCTATTCCATTAACAAATATTGTTGCTGAAAATGAACCACTAACTTTAAGTAAATCCGAACCATGCCTTGACGAGTTACATTCGCGAAATATTTATCCAGAATTAAATGCGAGTTCATCCCGGAACGTAATTTTTAGGGATAATCCCTCAGAACTACCGAAGAAAACGTGGGTTTGAAAGTAAATTTGATACCATTTACAGAAAAAAAATACATAAATATAAAGATAATAACAATATCAACTGATAGTAAAAATTAATAATAATAATCAAATTTGATTTTCAGTCAAATATTGGGAAAATATTACTCTTAAATATTAAGTTGGGAATTATTGATAACAAGTATAATTAACATGGGATTTTTTTTTGAATTTAATGTAGTGAGTCGTAGTCATAATGAATTAGAAAATAATAGAGTTGGTTGAAACATGAGTCGGGTTTAAGTTAAATAATCACTTATATCAAGGGAAGCGTCATGGAATTAGAACCCATGGGACACCATACTCAAAGGGTTACCAAAACCAACATGAGAATTGGTATCCAGTGATCCAACCTATCGCGGACCACCCTTGGTTAATCAACCTAACCATTGCCACACAAGAGCCACACCCTTTGCCAGGCTCATGGGATGTTACTTGGAGGGAAACTGAATCTAAGAGATGGGGCATTGTGGTTACGCAAGATTTCCCCATACCACTCGCTTTCAAATGTGGAAACAGATACGAGATCCAGGCAGTGAGAAGAAGTTCTCAATCCATTACAGCAGATTATACGCAAACCATTCTCTATAATCAACCCTGTCCAGAGGTTTCAGACACCTCGTTCACTAATTTCTTGAAATACCCTATTCATACAGTGCCCTGGATTCTTCCAGTTCTTCTCACGCTTACTGCATTAGTGTTCCTGCTGTGTTTTCTTTTATTGGGCCATATGGTTAAAAGCTCACGACAAGGGAAGACACACAATGATCAAAACCAAAATCAGAGTTCTACGCATCATCGTTGCTCCAGTATAGCACCTGATCCAGAGGACTTACCAAACGAAACAACTCCAACCTCCACCAAGAGCCGTGTTCACTCTGCTACCCCACTTCACTCCAGAGAAAGCGATAGAAGCCATTGATATATTGGCCAAACTACAGCCTCCACCAAAACACTCTCACCACCGTTGCCGATGTGTAAAAAGACTACCCAAGATTGTTGAAGAAGTTCACTACGCAAAACATTGGTGAGTGCAAAGAAGTGAGTGTGTGTAAAAGTAACCGCGTACGCAAGTTAGTTTATCCGAACGTATCAACCCTTGTAAACCCGAGCCATCCTACAGTTTGCTATTGGAATGGAATAATTGTTTTTATCAGAGTTAATCAATCACATTAGTAACGGTTCCAATAGGAAAAGAAGGATGTTTAGAATAAGTTTAAGGAAAAGCCATGGGTTATTTGAGAACCCATGTTTTTCTTTTGAGGGGGGAGTGGTTGTGACGGGCCAAAAGGCCCTGGTTTATTTCAAAATTAGGCAATACACAAATGTCGCAATTGTTCCATATTTGCGTCAATTAGATTAAAAAGGGAGCAATTACCAGGAAAAAAACCAAACTATAATTTACTGATAAAAATTTAAAACACATTAAGAAAATTTCCAAAATTATTACATAAAACAAAGAAAGTCGCTCGTCATCGTGGATAATTTCACCAAAATATCGCAATAGGTTAGGGCTAGTTCATGGAATTTTGTTAGATCCGGAAAACAGAGTCATAAATGTTAGCTTCCCAAAGGGGTAAACAAGAGTGAATGGGGTTTTACCGCCAGAAAGACACTATTCGGAAAACACCACTTTATTTTAGACAGCTTTGAACCGCGTACTATGCGACTACTGCGTATTCGTACTATTCGACGCCTTCGCAGGCGCCTGCGTCGGGTACGCCTGGGTATTGCCATTGGAACTGCCTATATTCCGCTAACACGGCCATCCTGTTCCTGTTGCGTCCTCGCAACGCAACTCAAGGGAAATTCTGAAAACAGAAATCACAAGACAGTACTCCTGTCTTCACTACTTTGACTTGCCTTTGATATCCTGGTTCAGGACTATCAGACTTACTTTGTTTTGTCTCTGATTTCACGAAATGAATGTCACAACTTTATTTCTGTTACAATTTGTGGGATCGCCACTAATGTGTTTTTTTTTTGTACGGTAAGTGGGACTGCCACTAACCAACTCACTTGGACTGTTGTCATCAGATGGTACTGCCATCCTTCCCTTTTTACCTAGTGGTTCTGCCACTACTCTGTACATACCAGTACATACCAGACATACCAGGTGGTGCTGCCACCCTAATTTGCCAGTGGTACTGCCACTCTTCACATTTACACACATCAGGTGGTACTGCCACCTTCCAGGCCTAGTAGGACTGCCACTAGCCGATTAATTGCACTTTAAGTGATATAGCCATTCACTTTTTATTGTTTGTAATCAACTTTATTTGTATTCGATCCGTTTTGTTTACTTTACTTACTTAGTAACTTAATCAGAAGTCTCCGTCGAGGGCCAAGATCTCAACTGTTCGTGTGCAGCTACAGTGGTCCTCTGTCCCTTTTTCGTTAACAGATATCTCTCGTTCGGAAGTCGTTTTGACACAGTATAAGGGCCTTTGTACTTCGCTTTTAACTTTCCACCACCAGCTAGTTGAGAATCTTCAACTGCTACCTTATCTCCTTCCAAAAATAAACTTGAACGAAATCGAGTCGCATCGAATCGGTGAGCGTGCTTTTTCGTGTTTTCCTGCATACGGACACGTGCATCGGCGACGGCCTTGTCAGGGTCGACGAAATGATCGCTTGTCGGCGCGTCTCCCAAAAATTGTTGAGTTGCGACCAATCTCGGATTTATTCCCAATTGTAGTACTGCGGGTACGTAACCAGTTGCAGAATGAATAGTAGAATTCAAATTGTCTTCAATTACGAATCTGCATTTTCCCGGTAGTAATATGATCCGGTGTATTATTTCGATAAGTTTCCAACATTGTTTCTAATCGTTGGTTGATGTCATCGGTGAGACCACTTCGGTTTATTTTTAGGCAATGCGTTGTTAATACTTTCGGAAGATTGCGATGGTCAGGGTGTAACTCGAGACCCTCGCTTGTTTTCTCGATGCGTAAGCAAGGTCGACTTATCACATCCCAGCCAATAATCACGTCAATATTACCAGGAATTGCTGAATCGGGCACAACCAAAAAGGCTACTTCGAGAGTCGCTTTTGGCAAAAAGATAATTAGTTCGGAAACACCTACAGCGTATACGGTTTGAGTTCCAACACCAGCGAAAGCACACGATTCGCTAGTGTTACGAATTCGAGCGTCCAACGCTTTAACTACAGAATGTTTTATGATGGAAACGTCAGCACCACTATCAATTAAGTAAACGAACCTAAACTTATTGTTTTTCTTTAACAACGAAGCCATTGGCGTTGTATTCAAGTGGCGTCACTTTTTCACCACAAACGCTTTTTTCGGCCTGCCGTGTTTCAACCAACAATTTGACTCCGTATGTCCCATCTTCTTACAGTGGGAACACGTTGGTGGGCCATCTTTTGTCTCTACTGCCACCTTAGCACTAGTATCTTTGTCAATGTCCACATTACAATTGTTTTTATGGTGTCCACTTTGACCACATCTAAAGCAAGATCCTTTCACAAAATTTTCACGACGTCGCGGCATACTAGACACATCAGTCGACCGAGAACTCTGGTTTTGCACGACTCGCTGTTTCCTGCGGCGAGCATCAAACTCGCTCAGGATCTTCAGGAGCTCCCGATCACCAGTGGGTTGATGCATGCGGATGGTAGCCTGAGCTTCTCCGTGGTCCAACCCATACTCTACCATACTAAGGATGGTGTTCCAAGGCAAGTCGCGATGGAATCGATTGATGGATCGAAGCTTTCGGATTCCGTAGTCGCTAAGTGACTCACAATCGCGACTGCGGAGAGTAGCAGCAGTAAATGCTCGGGCACCTGGTGTTTCGCGATCTGGGAACGCAACTATAAGGTCTTTGCAAAATTCATCCCAGGTGCGATGTACTGGTCTCCAGTCACAGTAGTATCGATGGGCACTCCCCTTAAGAGCTTCGCCCGCTTTGGCAATCATGAGGACATCCCCAATATGTAATTCTGCCTTAAGTTTAGTTGCGATATCCAACCATTCCTCGATTGCGTAATCGCTACTTTCGGGATTAAATTCCGACAAGCGGAAAGATGTGTTTGCTAAAGCTTGCGCAGAACCTTCTCCGGTTGCTGACGTGCTAGGCGTTGGCCCAGTTGCCATCTTGGAATGACGTGTTATTTCGGTCATCTCAGATAACTGTTTTTGTTGAGCAGCTACAAGCGCAATTAGCGTTTCCTGCCACACAACCTTGGCTCGTTTTGGGGCGGGGGGATGATTGTCTTGTTGTTCTTCTTCTGTCACATTCTCGTCTTCAAGATTCGAGATGTCTTTAGGAAGATTGTTTTCCTCCGCCATTGTCATTTGTCTTAAACTATTTCACAACAGACACTAGTGGGAACTTCGCGGTAGGATTCTCGAATCCCACTTCTGATGTTAGCTTCCCAAAGGGGTAAACAAGAGTGAATGGGGTTTTACCGCCAGAAAGACACTATTCGGAAAACACCACTTTATTTTAGACAGCTTTGAACTGCGTACTATGCGACTACTGCGTATTCGTACTATTCGACGCCTTCGCAGGCGCCTGCGTCGGATACGCCTGGGTATTGCCATTGGAACTGCCTATATTCCGCTAACATAAATTAGTAAATTGATAACAAAAGCTGGTCAAAATTTGGATATAAAAGCTGACCGACAAAACAAGTCGCCAATAATTCAGACTTATTACTTCTGAATGCTTAGTCGCTAATCTCAAGTGAATAAAATCACTATACGTGACGATTTGTGAAGTTTTACTTCTGGGTGTTGAGACTTGTGAAATTGGTACTACCAGTTCCTCTTGGAAAATGAGCTGTAAGTGTTATTTTTCTTAAATCCGATTGTTTTAACAAAATGATTAATCACCTATTATTTCGGTTATTAACGTACAATTATGAAAGAAGATCAATCACCAACTAATAACCTTAAGATTTATTAGACAAATGACCGGGATGAACTCAAATTTTGTAAGAAAATATACCGTGTAAAGATTGACACGCTTTTCTAACTTTTTATCTAAATTACGTGATTTCAAGCCGCCTTTATGATTAATTGAAATTATGGTTTGTGCTCTTTTTAACCTATTTTAACCTCTGACTATTCTCAAGAGATTACCGAAAATTGTGACACTACTGATACCACTCTCCTCCAAAAAAACTTTAATTAAATGTTTCATTTTATTTGTTAAATAAATACCATAACTTTGTAACAAATGTTAATCCATGCAGAATCAACACAATGATTAACGAAAGACTTTTGTTCAGATTTCTTTACCTGTATCTTGTAAAGTTTTGTAATCATTTAAAGCTGTAATTATTGTTTAACCTTAGATATTTTCTTTTGTACATTATAGTCTTTTATCTAAAAATTAACAATGTCTTCAATTGACTGCATTCCTATTCCTGTACATAACTGTTTCCGCAACATAGCCGGAAATCCTACGTTCAAATAAATTTATTCGTTCTGTAGTGGGAAAACTGCTCAGGCCTTTTTGGAACTCAAAATAGAAAAATAAATACAAACTGAAAAACTCAAAAACCCGCCACACTATTTTCAATTATCTCATATAAATGATTTATTTTAATTTTTATTGATTTTTATCTACTTCCAGCTGGCTATTTACCCGGTGGTTTTTGCAGCGATTTCTCGGGGTTAATGGTCCTCGAGCCCCCCACGCTTTCGTTATGCTTCGTTGATCGGATTCTGAAGATGGTTCCTCCCTACGTGGTGGAGGACATGGAGGTGACTTTTGTCACCTTCTCCACCACTCCCCAGCCTTTGGGTCGGCGCCAATACGTGCGTCGATGGGACTTTATTGTCGCTTGGGACTTAGACCTAATCGAGGCATGGATGGAGGCATGGTAATGGTACTCCCCCATGTCCATGGCCCAAATTTTTTAATTTTTTTATTTTTATTTTAATTAGATTTATATTTTTATTTATATTTTAAATTTATATTTATCTTTATTTATTTATTTATAAATTTATATTTATATTTATATTTTATATTATTAGTTAGATTTATAATTAATTAACATTTTGTACCAGATTTCTCGTTTCATTTTCCTGCTTAATCTGTTACTTTAGTTACCTGGTTAAATTCGAAAGTGTTTCAAAATAAAGCAACTAATAAATTTAATAAATTTCAATTATTTTATTAGGCAAAATTGATAAAAATTTCGACAAGCAAGTGATAACGTATTGATACAAAGTTTACAAAGCGCAAAAGAGGTAATTACTAATTACCCATCACTCTCTTATCTGAGATTCGACACGACCTCTGATCTCCTTAGTCATTTTTAAACTTTTGACGACAAACATGCTGTAACCTAGTTTTTAAATTATTTCTTTTTCTACAAGATTTTCATGAAAGAATTTTCTTTATTTTGGAAACATTTTCCCAAACATGACTGTGAATCCTACCGACTGGGCCAATTCGTCTGTGGCGGGTTTTTGACTTTTCTGTTTTTATTTATTTTTCTAATTTGAGTTCCAAAAGGCCCTGAGCAGTTTTCCCACTACAGAACTAATAAATTTATTTGAACGTAGGTTTTCCGGCTATGTTGCGGAAACAGTTATTTTCAGGAGAAGGAATGCAGTCAATTAATTAACCAATTAAAGACATTGTTAATTTTATAATAAAAGAATTTAATAAATAAAAGAAAATATCTAAGGTAACAAATGAACAAAAACACAATAATTAGATTCAAAAAGGGTCACACGCAGGGACTTGAATCATTATACAGAATAATGGGATCTTAAGCCATACAAGGATCACAGCTTCATTTAACAAGCGAAAATTACGAGACACAAATATAAATCTGAACAAAAACTACAAGTTGACTTTTCCATTGATTCTGCTTGCTTTAACGGCATTACAATGATAAGGTAATTATTTGAGAAATGAAAATAATTCATTAAAGTTTGTCTGGAGGAGAGTGGTATCAATAATGACACATTATCGGTAATCTCTTAAAAATATCCAAAGGTTGAAAACAGGTTAGAAAGAGCACAAACCATGACTTCAATTAATCATATAGGCGGCTTGAGTTCACGTAATTTAGATAAGATGTTCGAAAGACGTGTCAATCTTTACACGGTTTATTTTCTTACAAAGTTTGAGTTCATACCGGTCATTTGACTAATAAATCTTAAAGTTATTAAAGTTAATAGTTGATGATTGATCTTCTTTCATAATTGTATGTTAACAATCGAAGTAGTAGGTAATTAATCATTTTGTTGAAACAATCGGATTTAAGAAAAATAACACTCCATTTTCCAAGAAGGAACTGGTAACTTCAATTTCCAAAGCCTTAACACCCAGAAGTAAAACTTCACAGACCGTCACGTACAATGAATTTATTCACTTGAGATTTGCGATTATGCATTCAGAAGGAATAAGTCTGAATTGTTGACAACTTGTTTTCTCGGTCAGCTTTTATATCCAATTTTTGACCAGCGTTTGTTATCAATTTACTAATTTATGACTCTGTTTTCCGGATCTAACAAAATTCCACGAACTAGCCATAACCTACTGCGATATTTTGGTGAAATTATCCACGAAGACGAGCGACTTTCTTTGTTTCATGTAATAATTCTGGAAATTTCCTTAATGTGTTAAATTTTTATCAGTAATTTATGATTTTGTTTTTTTTTTCTGGTAATTGCTCCCTTTTTAATCTAATTGACCCAAATATGGAATAGTTGCGACATTTGGGTATTGCCTAATTTTGAAATAAACAAGAGCCTTTTGGCCCGTCACAACAAAGTACTGTGATGATCGCGGTATTTATAATTTAATCTATTCATCAGCGTAAATTATTAGAAGTCATGTTAAAAATTTGAGCTTACTTACAACACCGTTTAATTTCAAATTTAATTCAACTTATTTAGCATAAAAAAACATGTTAGCATTAAAATATTTAGAAATTATCGTTCCCACGGAAACTTTCCAAGAACCGTAAAATCGTTACAAATCACCAGATTGGGTGGTCAAAAAGCCATGTGTTTAACAAGTGGATATGCAAAGATAAGGGAGTTGGCGACAGCCTGACGGTGCAGTCCAGGCGTTCAACTAATTCAATAGTTTTCTCACAAAATAATAATTAATTTAGGTTTGTTCAAATAGTCAAAATTTAGTGATAAAACGGTAATGAAATCCAAGGCCTTTGCTTAGCAAATAACAAGTTATGGTTAGAAAGAAGTAAATTCATTAGTCATTTTAAATCACCAAAATGATCAGTAAATAACTCGATAAAGAGAGAGAGAGAGAAAAAGTAATTTCATTTTATTTAAAATAGAATTTTAGTAACATTCTCTGCCAAATATTGAGATTTTATGCAGTGTTCTTCAGTCAGCAAATAAAACTTAGAAATTCATGACATTTTAGTAATTATTAACAAATGGTCTTAAAAACTTCAAAAACGAATTCGTCGGTTCGAATGCATGTCTGTTAAATAGATTAGAAAAGCCAAAAACGATGCTGGTCAAGTGTTGCTTTTATCGGGGGTGTTGACGAATTCGTTACAGAACAGAGCGTTTAGAAGAATATCAAATTACATATGCACACATGTGCATTCCTTTAAAAGAAATTACACAGAGTAATTAACGATATCTTTGTCATATCAAAATCAGATTACAAAAGCGGGAGTTTAGAAAGACACAGGAAATTTTTCTAAACATTTTGATGTAAAATTTAACCCTATATTTACGTCGCAGCGGTCGTAGTTCGGATGTATGAATCATTTTAGTTAACTAAATTATTGTAAGCAAATATTGCATGACACGATTGCTGCTCCATTACTAATATAATTCTAACAGGGAAGTAGACAGGAAAATCCCTAAGGAAATTCAGGAAAATCGTTAAAATAGTACCCAGAAGTACTGGGAGCGACATCTAACGAGGGGTAGTACGACCAAAGTTGCAGTTTCCTCACGGGGTTCTTCCATATATTTTCTGTATTATTTAAACAAACAAAATTTGTTGTCACACAAATTCACTCCATTGAGTTCTGAACTAACAACTTCAGGCCTAGCAACAACAAATTTTGGAGTTCAATTTCTCTTTCAGGATATCTGGGGTAATTCCATACCGTTATTGTATTGCATTCATTTTAGATCAACGATTACCGAATTAATGTTTAATAATAATGAAATTGACAATCTGAAAACACCCTAAATGTTAAATTAATAATAATATTAAGAAAGTTAAACGAGGTTTGATCAAATGCCTAGACATCATAAGAGTTAAATTTGTATAATTCCGCTCATGTGGAAACTACCTAACAAGGGCAGAGGGGTAAGCGAGTTAGCGTAGCTTACGCAAGATTCGCCCTTGGTTTTGAGAGGGATTGGATTTTTGACTTCCTTCTGAGTTAGTCGATTTCGCGCTGTTTTAGATTTTTGTAAATTTAAACCTAGTCTTCTGTTACCTTTTAGTGTTCACAAATTTAAATAAGTGAATTTAATCCAAATTTTAAATTAATTTAAGTTTTTTAAAATTAAGTGCTAGAGTAAAGTGATTAGTGGAATAAGTTTAAAAACAAATCTTATTAGTGTTAGTTCAATTAATTTGTGCTGCGAGCCGTAACTCGTGAGGAACAACTAACGACGCCTGAGTTTGGAGGACTAAAATTTCTAGGTAGGCCCTCAAAAGGGTTAATTAATTTTATTCATTTAACATTATGATATTAAATCATTTAAGTTATTTCGTTATAGTGACCATTATCATTCATTTAATAATTTTCTCGTAACCACAAAGTTATTGACCATCGAAAATTCCGAAAAGATCAGTAATTATTTAAATTCCTGAGCTTCGTACTAAATCAGCTATATAAATTTTAAATAAATCGTTTTCAACTTAGAATAACTCGCAACAAACAATTCCATTTTTCAATTCAACAATCACACCTTTAAATTACAATATTAAAAGTTCTTTATCTTCTTTGCTTCGAACTTATGTATCTGTACGACAAATTTGAGTGAAACGGCATCAAACAAATATTCAACAGCAACCAAAATCTAAATCCAAAACTCACTGTGCTTATTCAAACTATTGTACTCAGATAATTTAATGTTCATACACCCAAATCTTACGAAATAGAAGGATTTGTTGCTAGTTAAGGATAGGTTTAAAGTAGAACGATTTCTCTTCCGCAACGCGATTAAGCAAAAGAGTGTTTCTCTTTTGTGCAAAAATCAGAAATTCAGGCTCGTGAGTTGGCCAGCTTCGTGGGAAGGGTCGTAGTCCCCGGGGAGTACTAGTCCCCCAACTTTACAAGGTCTAAGACACGGTGGCAAGTCGTAGTTTCCGCCCGTTGTACTTAGAATGGACGTTGTAATTCACGTCCCAACGGCAAGTACTTCCACGTACTTGCAGGCTACTACGGACGATCGAACAGACATAATCATCCGTGGTTATCTGTAATAAACTGATATCGCGAAATGGCAAAGTTCTGAACAAGTCTTTGTCAAAGCTCGTGTACGTGAAACCCGTAGAGAGAAATTACTTCTACATTTATTTAGATTGATTTGTAAAAGCTTGTGTGTCCGGGTTGTGTTCGGAATTCATTCTAGGTGTTGATCACCTGACTTTTACCGGAGACGGTATTTCGGCACTAGGGCGCAAAATTCAATGCGATGCACGTATCAAAGATTCCGCGAGCATGTTATAATCCGCCTCTGATACAAGTAATTTAGAAACGTGTTGTCAATTGCCTGGATCATATGAGTTCGAACAATATCGTCTGTTGATATAGGTTGATATATTTGAACATTATTGAATTAAATTAATTCGTGTGTAAATATCAAAGTCCTATCAAGAAAAGTCTTTCGTATCACTCAGCAACTTCGAAACTATTTTTTTGGTAAATTCCGAACGAATTGTGGTTTCGACTCTGAGGAATGTTTGACGACGTTATTGTACAAACACCAATGACAACTGGCCAAATTTGATCAAACTTTCATGACCATTGATTATTGTAATCCATCTAACGGAATATTCATTCTTCTTGTAATAAATAACTTTGGAGTTAATTTGTGGTTTAAATTTCTTCTCCCATGCGTTTTGGCACTACTTTGAATCCGGACTTGTATTACGAAAAAATTCTGAACCCTTTCGGATAGGAATTAAAATCAAAATCTCTATTAACATTATAGGGGTGATATCGGATGCCAAATAGACACAACGTAGTAAGTGAAAGAAACCTTTTGGAAATTAATCAACTAGACGAGCTAAATAATTTCGAGAACCAAAAGTAAAATTAAAGATTAATTAAATAAATAAGTTGTAAATAATCATAAATATCACGCAACCACCAATCGCGGTCTCACAACAGTACCAACATTTGTACTATCATTTTCTTATTTTGACTGATAACGCATGTGATAGTTTATGCCTTTTGTTGCATGATATGTTAATATTTATTTTTATTTTTTTTAACTGCTTTTGTGAAAATTATCAATGATTTATCATTAATTAACTATTTTGTCTCTTTTAGTAATTTGATTTAAATATTTTATGAATTTTTGACCAAAACTTATTTAATTTCCAATAACCAAATGTTTGGATTTAATCGCAATACGGCCTATTTTGTATTAATGTTTCTCCCTATTGTTTTAGCACAACCTGCCGGTTACTATGGTGATTACGACATGAATTTAGTTCATAACTATGCTGGGCTAGCCGATGACACGGTTGATCACATCCTGAGTAGAATCCCTGCGGGGACCTTTGACGTCGTAACCCGAATTCATATCCACTGGTGGCCTATTTTGTGTTAATGTTTCTTCCTATTGTTTTAGCACAACCCGCCGGTTATTTCGGAGATTACAACATGAATTTAGTCCACAATCATGCTGGGCTGGCCGACGAAGTGGTAGATCGTATCCTGGATAGAATCCCTGCGGGAACTTTCGACTCCCTAAATCGTATTGATATCCATTGGTGGCCGGGGCCACCTCCCTAACCCGGCCTTCCTGGATTATTGTGTTGTGGAGAACCTGGCCGTTGGGGTGGTTTATACCCTTGGCGGCAACGTTAGGATTTTTGTGTGGAATCCTCTTACTCTTCCGCAAATGTATGATAACATCCACTTCTTAAATATCTTTTCTTAATAAGAAGACAAGTCTGAATACGTTAATAAACATATCTTATCGTAATAAAACAAGTTAGAACAAGTTAAACCTACGTAATTCCATTTGTGGTTAACCACAAAATCTTACCTTATCTTATCTAAGAACATCCTGTTTTTATGGTAAACAACAAATTCCTAACTTATCTTAATAAGACAAGTTAGAACGAGTTAGAACAAGTTAATATACAAGTAATAATAATAATAATAATAATAACAATAATAATAATAATAATAATAATAATAATAATAATATTAATAAACGAAAAAACTATATACTTCCACTTTTTTTCATAAAATCATATTATATCTGAGAATTTCCTGTTTTTGTTTTTGTTTGTTTGTTTTCAAGTTAGGAAGAAGATTAAACCACATTTAGTTTATTGATATCATATCGTATCTAATAATGTATATTTGAAGGTAAAAAATAAAATTTTGTTTGTTATTTTGCATCACGCCAACGGAAATTCTTGTTTTTCTTTGATAAATGTGTTATAGAGGGGATTCATTCCTATATATATGCGATCCACTTTAAACA
This sequence comes from Tribolium castaneum, assembly GCF_031307605.1. Classification (NCBI taxonomy): domain Eukaryota; kingdom Metazoa; phylum Arthropoda; class Insecta; order Coleoptera; family Tenebrionidae; genus Tribolium; species Tribolium castaneum. The sequence continues at coordinate 10,598,246 of NC_087400.1, forward strand.
GTGATTAGTTTTACATGTTCAATATTCCATCATCACAATGAATTTGATATTCATGGGTAACAATGATCTTTCTGTCGGTAAGTTAAAATGTATGATTATTTTATTACATACAATTAATTATATATATATTTTTTTAATTTTCAGATGAAACACTCATCATAAAAAATATAATTGAAGATGTAATTATACCGTTAGATCTACAACATCATTTATCATTTTGCCTTCATCAATGTAGGAGATCCGCCACTAGACGATCAAGAACACTATATAAAAATAGTACATTTTTTAAATTATACGTTTAAAGTAAGATTAGATATAATATGTAATAGAACGATACTTCATATTGATATATGGAAAGTATCATATTAATTTTTAAAATATCTGTTATCTGTATTGTATTGTATTATTGTATGTATCTAAAAATCAAATAAAACACTTGTAATAAAATTATAGTTTTATTTCAACTTACAAGTTTTTCTACAAGTTGATGAAGTGTTAGCAAACAAAGGTTTTTTAATACATGATGCACACCAAAATAAATCATCCTTAACGTAATTTCCAAAATCAATTGTTCTTATTATAGTATGTTCATAACATTGTTTAAACGAAAAAATACATGAATCTTGTACATTTTTATATAAATTCTTATAAAACTTATAACAGTCTATACAATAACGAAACTTTTTGTTTACACTTTTAAATTTATAATAATTACCTTTTAAACACATTGTTGATGCACCAAAAAAAGGTAAATACAAATCGTAAACTGCAACTTCAAACATGATATGCAAGTACAAATTATCATCATTAATATATTTATCGTATTTATAATCCATCAATTTTCTGTTATTGTTCTCGTAGATTTCAAGACCTTCGATGAAATCTTCATCTGAACTAGGATTTTTTGCATAATATGGTTTCTTGTTCTCGAAAAATTTCTGCCACCTTATCGTTGGTAATGCGATTAAGAATTCATGAAAAATTTTCGTTGGTATCATCGCATGTAAATATTTCAAAACTTGATATAACTTCTCTCGATTATTCCAACAATTTTCTATAACACATTTCTGACATAGAAGTTCTAGTCGATTTGGTTTCATATTAACGCAGTCACTTTAAGATTAACACCTAAATTCAGACTGTTTTTATAGTTGAAATTTATCAAAAAATGTATCTATTTATATTTATGGTTAACTAACCTTAAGAAAATTAATAATTCAATTTTTTACATCTGTTTATCTACGTTTGCGGTTAACTAATCTTATCAAAATTACTCATTCTCATCCTCATCGTTTGCTTCCTCATATTTTGTATTTAAATGAATAAGTGAAGAGATTAAATTCTTTAATTGTAATAAGATTGGTTCGTTAGGACAATTAATTCCAAAAATTGATAAATCCTTTTTGCCAGCTCTAATTAAAGTATTAGTAAATTCATCATACTCATAGTATTTTTTTTTAGTAAAAAAATATATTTTTCCGTTTGTAAAACGAATTGCTCCTGTAATTTTATTTGGTATACCATTAAAATCTTTTGATATAAGTCCTAAATTTGATCTATAATTATGATGAGTGTTTATTGTTACATATTTATCATCAGAAAAAAGATATAATTGTCCATCATAATTGTTAACCATTGCTCTGATAGGTACATTTAATTTAAATTCTTGTGAAATTTTTTTAGGATATCCATATTTAAGACTCCAGTTTGGCAAAGAAACAATATAAATCATATTATTTATAATTAATAAAATTTCATCGGAGGAAGGTCGTCTAGCAATAGCAGTAATTTTAGTAAAATTTTTAGGTAAAAATGTTAGCCAAGTTATAATTTTCATTGGTTGACCGTAATCTTTCATATTATTAAAATCTATTATCCAAAACCATTCATTATAAATAATATATAAATGACTTTGAATAATTAAAAAATGATTAAATTTTTTTAGCGAACATAAATCAGGAATTAAAGGTATTTTATTTATTTGTATTTTTGTTGTTGTTGTTGTTGTTGTTGTTGTTGTTGTTGTTGTTGTTGTTGATGATGATAATGATGTTGTTAGATTTTTTGTTGAATATGTGGTACTCGAATTGTGAATCACTTTTGGGTCAGTTAAAATTGGGTAACCATATAAACTTGTTATACCATATATATCATCAACATGAAGATCTAAAGTATTAAGAGATTTACTTAATTTATAATAAGGAAACATTATAGCATCTTTATTTGTACTGTGAGAAAGTCCTAATGTATGACCTATTTCATGTAATAAAACTACTAATAAATTAACTGAATCATTTTGTTATGAAAAGTTATTTTCATCATGTATTTTGTAGGACCCATTTTCACTTGAGTCTAAATGTATTTCCGTAAAATTAGTTACACCATCGGGAAAATTTGCAAAACATTTTTGAATATTATTCATTATATAAAATGTATGCTCAGTCGATGTAAATACGATAAATATATTAGCATTTTCAGGTTGACGAGTTTCAAAAAATTTTAAACTAGTATGTTTTTGCCAAATCTCAAATGCCCTTACAGCTACTTTGCGTTGAAAACGACTATTTGTAAATATCATCCAATTTAATGAGGTTTTATTCCACTTTGTTAAATGCGTTCCTTGAATTTGGTTTAAAAATTCATATTTGGCAAAACACGCGAGCTACAAATACTTGTGAAACTTGTATTGACAATATAATTTCAAATCTTTCAGCAATAACTTCTTATGTGGGAGACATTTTCTATTCAGATCATACATATCAATTAGTTGTTTTTGACAGTATTAAACTAGGCTTAGGCAATTGTGATGACAATTGTTCATATATGTGTTTTTAGCGATGTAAGTATTTCTCATTTTAAAGAATGTCTTCAGACCGAAGATTGGAAGGATACATTTGCCGCTTCAGACTTTAACTTAGGGTTTAATAACTTTTACAATACATTTTTGCGTTATTTTGATAAATGTTTCCCAATTAAGTCGATAAAGATTAAAAGCAAAATAAAAGGCAAACCAACATGGTACACCCATTCTCTGAAAACATTACATGACCAACTTTGTGATATGTCAAAATTAAGTAAAAGTATTAACAATCCGGCGTACCATAAAAAATTTTTAGAACTTAGGCAAATTTTTTTATTTTAGCAACAGATGCGTCGGGAATTACTATCAGTGCAATTTTATCGCAAAAATACGAAATCGAACATCCAATCTGTTATGCAAGCAGAAGCTTGAAGGACGCGGAAACCAGATACACCACGATTGAACGGAAGGCATTGGCTCTTGTCTGGGCTGTCAAATACTTCCGTTGTTATTTGACAGGTACTCGATTTACTATAATTACGGATCATCGACCTTTAAAATACCTTTTAACAATAAAAGAACCTAGTTCACGCTTAGCTAAATGGGCTATGTCCTTAACCGAGTTCGACTTTGAAGTTCAATACCGTCCAGGAAAACAACATCATGTTGATGCTTTTACCCGCTTAGAATACCCGCAAGAGGAAATGTCGATTCAAGCCATACAACAGGATTGTACTCCAATTATCTATAACCTGGAGGTGATCAAGAAAGCCCAAAGCGAGGATAAGGACATTCAGTCCTTGTTACTACAAGAGGGATACTACCAATCTCCTAATGGATTATGCTACAAGGAACGACTGGATGGAGAGCGACATGATAAATTATTGGTGCCCAAAACAATGCAAAGAAGAATCCTTCAATTGTACCTTTGGCCATGGTGGACGCACCAAAACAACTGAATTACTCAAGCGAGAGTTCTATTGGAAGGGTATGACAGAAGCCGTAAGAAAATATTGTGAAGGTTGTGATTCATGTAACATCAGGAAAAATCACCCGATACCAGCAGCGGAAATGCAAACAATGCCTGTACCCACTTGTACATTTGGACTTGTCTCAATGGATATCGTGGGACCACTTAATGTGACCAGTAGTGGAAACAAATACATTTTAACCTGCATGGATTACCTAACCAGGTATCCCGAATGCATGCCAATAAAGGACATGAAAGCAGAAACCGTCGCTAGAGCTTTCATCACTAACGTGATTTTACGGCATGGAACACCTAGAATTCTTCTAACAGATTGTGGGACACAATTTGTGTCCGACTTATTCACTGAGGTTTGTCTAAAACTTCAAATAGAGAAAATTCAAACAAGTCCTTACCGTCCTTCAACTAACGGTGTGATCGAAAGGATGCATCACGTTTTAAAAACAATGCTTTCTCATTACGTCACAGAAGAAGAAAGTGATTGGGACGAGATGTTACCTTACGTTCTTATGGCCTATCGAAATAGAAGACATGATGCAACAAATGAATCACTATCGACCTTTAAAATACCTTTTGACCATAAAAGAACCTAGCTCACGCTTAACAAAATGGGCTATGTCCTTAACCGAGTTTGACTTTGATGTTCAATACCGTCCAGGAAAACAATATCATGTGGATGCTTTTACCCGCATAGAATACCCGCAAGAGGAAATGTCGATTCAAGCCATACAACAGGATTGTACTATTATTTATAATCTGGAGCAGATCAAGAAAGCCCGAAGCGAAGATAAGGACATTCAATCCTTGTTACAACAGGAAGGGTACTACCAATTTCCTAATGAATTATGCTACAAACAACGAGTGGATGAAGAAATAAATTACTGGTGCCCAAAACAATGCAAAGAAGAATCTTTAATTGTACCATGATTCTCTTTTTATGGGCCATGTGTGGCGGGTTTTTGAGTTTTTCAGTTTGTATTTATGTTTCTATTTTGAGTTCCAAAAGGCGTGAGCAGTTTTCCCACTACAGAGCGAATAAATTTATTTGAACGTAGGATTTCCGGCTATGTTCATCAATGATAAAAGAGATGGAGTTGTGTTTGGAAATCTTGATGTTGCAAATACGGGGTTGAGAGGTATTACTGTCGGATTTTAATTCCTGGTGCGGGCCGCACCGTGCGATTGGGGCACGGCCCTGTTCCCGTTTAAAGGCGCGTTCCTATTTTCGTTGCGACCTTGCCCTCTTGCCGTATTTTGTTGGCGATTACGCGAAAAACAATCCCGACTATAATGACCTGGTTTCCCGCAGGTAAAACATACGCGACATTGCGATTTAAAGTGTCCCCTGGTACCGCAACCGAAGCATGCGATTTGACGATATTGTTGGGATTGATAAGAGCGCCTCTGAACCTGCTGTTGACCGTGACCGGATTCCGTTTTTTCTTCAGCATCTATCCCTCGTTGCATTGTTTTCTTTTTCAGCCGGTCTTCAATTTGCTCCTCGAGTAGGGCTTTTTCGACCGCCTCTTCGAAAGCGTCGGGGTTAGATGACATTACTCGTTGTTGTACTGGCATTGCCAATCCCTCCAAGAATTGCTGTAAATATTCGGTTTGCAGATTGGTCCTGGCCCATCGATCTCTCGCTTGATCTCCGGTGCGTTTAATTGTCGCTGCTCCCAACATCTGCAGACGTTCAGCGAATTCGGTAACAGTTTCGCCAACTCGCTGTTTGCATTTGCGAAATTGATGCAGTGCGTCCACGGCTGAGATTTTTTTCTCGAAGCGGTGAATCAACGCAGCTTTTAATCGATTCCAAGTGCAATCGATGCCTCGTAATTCTTCATTCCACTCGACCATGCGTCGAGCTGGTCCTTGCAATTTCAGACGAGCCACCTTGACCGTTTGCAATTCTGTCCACCCCTCTAACTCTGCAGTATCCTCCACAAAACTGATAAAGGTTTTTACCGACCCTTCACCTGAATATGTGGGTATCAAATGAGATGCGGCCGCTGCTGACCCTAGTGGTCCTCCAGCCCTACCGTCACCTCCCTGACGATTGAGTTCTGGCCGAGGATTTTCACCTTCACGATGATGGTCGTCATCATTGTGAATCGAAGGTTGTGAATTGGACATTTCGTCTTTGTGAATGAACGCAACTCTACCGGATTAATTAAATTTTTTTTTTTTTTGATTTCGAAGTTAATTTAAATTTTGCAACTCAAAATTTTTCTAAATTTCACAGTAATTTTATTTGTTTTCGCGATCCACGAATTTTAAATTATTGTGTCCGTTTGGATACGGCACCTACAAAGGAACGGATGCATTAATTTGTCTTATTTTAATTACAGCGATGGATTCGTTACGAGTTCAGCTGTAAAATTCCATATTTTTCAGCCGTTTTTGATTTGATTTAAAGGTAAATATCGTAACACGAACTTTATAAAATATTTTTTTTTTCTTTAACCTGTGGACTATAGAATTATTGGGACTTTTCACAATTTTTATCCTCCAGAAAACTATTTTAGTGTCTGATGTAAATATTTCAATAAAAGATAAGGGACAATCACGTGACACTACCCTTCCTCCTTCCGACTCTGTGTTCTTAAAAAGTGTCTTCAGTTCTAATTTAGTTCAGTTCCACCAGTTGTTTCAAAAAGAACTAATAATGGGTAAATACCATCTTATTTTGACTGATAAAGCAGGTGATAGTTTGTGCCTTTTGTTGCATAATATGTTAATATTTATTTTTATTTTTGTTTTTAACTGCTTTTGAAAAAATGTTTACTGATTTTATCATTAATTAACTATTTTATCTCTTTTAGTAGTTTGATTTAATTGTTAAGAATACTTTCCAATTATCTCATATGACTGATTTATTTTGATTCTTATTGGCTTTTCTCTACTTTCAGCTGTCTTTGTACCTGGAGGATTTTGTCGAGATTTCTCGGGGCTAATGGTCCTCGAGCCCCCCACGCTTTCGCTTTTCTTTGTCGACCGAATCTTGATGATGGTTCCGGCGTACGTGGTGGAGGACATGGAGGTGATTTTTGTCACCTACTCCACCACTCCCCAGCCTTTGGGTCGGCGCTGCTACGTGCGCCGATGGGATTTCATAGTAGCGTGGGACCTGGGCTTAGTCGAGGCATGGGTGGAGGCATGGTACTCCCCCATGTCCATGGCTTAATAGCCACTTTTCAATTTTTATTTTTATTTTATATTGTTAGTTATTTTTAATTGTAATTAAATAGAATTTTGTACCAGTTTTCTCGCTTCATTTTCATACCTACTCTGTTACTTTAGTTACCTGGATTAGTTCAACAGTGTTTCAAAATCGAGCAACTAATAAATTTAATAAATTTCAATTATGTTATTTGGCAAAATTGATAAAAATTTCGACAAGCAAGTGATAACGTATTAATACAATGTTTCCAAAGCGCAAAAGAGATAATTACTCATCACTCTCTTATCTGAGATTCGACACGACCTCTGATCTCCTTGGTCATTTTTAAACTTTTGACGACAAACATGATGTGACCTAGTTTTTTAATTATTTCTTTTTCCACAAGATTTTCATGTAAGAATTTTCTTTATTTTTGAAAAATTCTCTTCTCCCAAACATAACTGTGAATCCTACCGGCTGCGCCAATTCGTCTGTGGCGGGTTTTTGAGTTTTTCAGTTTGTATTTATGTTTCTATTTTGAGTTCCAAAAGGCCTGAGCAGTTTTCCCACTACAGAGCGAATAAATTTATTTGAACGTAGGATTTCCGGCTATGTTGCGGAAACAGTTATGTTCAGGAATAGGAATGCAGTCAATTGAAGACATTGTTAATTTTTAAATAAAAGAGTATAATGTATAAAAGAAAATATCTAAGGTTAAACAATAATTGCAGCTTTAAATGATTAGAAAAACTTTACAAGATACAGGTAAAGAAATCTGAACAAAAGTCATTGTGGTGATTCTGCATGGATTAACATTTGTTACAAAGTTATGGTATTTATTTAACAAATAAAATGAAACAATTAAGTAGAGTTTTTCTGGAGGAGAGTGGTATCAGTAGTGTCACAATTTTCGGTAATCTCTTGCGAGAAGAGTTAAAGGTTAAAATAGGTTAAAAAGAAGAGCACAAACCATAATTTCAATTAATCATAAAGGCGGCTTGAAATCACGTAACTTAGATAAGATGTTCGAAAAGCGTGTCAATCTTTACACGGTATATTTTCTTACAAAATTTGAGTTCATCCCGGTCATTTGTCTAATAAATCTTAAGGTTATTAGTTGGTGATTGATCTTCTTTCATAATTGTACGTTAATAACCGAAATAATAGGTGATTAATCATTTTGTTGAAACAATCGGATTTAAGAAAAATAACACTTACAGCTCATTTTCCAAGAGGAACTGGTAGTACCAATTTCACAAGTCTCAACACTCAGAAGTAAAACTTCACAAATCGTCACGTATAGTGATTTTTTTTCACTTGAAATTAGCGACTATGCATTCAGAAGTAATAAGTCTGAATTATTTGCGACTTGTTTTGTCGGTCAGCTTTTATATCCCAGTTTTGACCAGCCTTTGTTATCAATTTACTAATTTATGACTCTGTTTTCCGGATCTAACAAAATTCCATGAACTAGTTCTAACCTATTGCGATATTTTAGTGAAATTATTCACGATGACGAGCGACTTTCTTTGTTTTATATAATAATTTTGGAATTTTTCTTAATGTGTTTAAATTTTTATCAGTAATTTATAGTTTTGTTTTTTTCTGGTAATTGCTCCCTTTTTAATCTAATTGACGCAAATATGGAACAATTGCGACATTTGGGTATTACCTAATTTTGAAATAAACAAGGGCCTTTTGGCCCGTCACACATGGTGGGCGCACCAAAACAACAGAATTACTCAAGCGTGAATTCTATTGGAAGAGTATGACAGAAGCTGTGAGGAAATATTGTGAAGGTTGTGATTCATGCATTATCAGGAAAAATCACCCGATACCAGATACCACCGATACCAAAACAATGCAAAGAAGAATCTTTAATTGTACCATGATTCTCTTTTTATGGGCCATGGTGGGCGCATCAAAACAACAGAATTACTCAAGCGTGAATTCTATTGGAAGAGTATGACAGAAGCTGTGAGGAAATATTGTGAAGGTTGTGATTCATGCATTATCAGGAAAAATCACCCGATACCAGAGGCGGAAATGCAATCAATGTCCCTGTCCCAACTTGTACATTTGGACTCGTCTCAATGGACATCGTGGGACCACTCAATGTGACCAGTATTGGAAACAAATACTTTTTAACCTGCATGGATTACCTAACCAGATATCCTGAATGCATTCCAAATAAAGACATAAAGGCAGAAACCGTCGCTAGGGCTTTCGTCAATAACGTGATTTTCCGACATGGAACACCTAGAATTATTCTAACAGATTGTGGGACACAATTTGTATCCGACTTATTCACTGAGGTTTGTCTAAACCTTCAAATAGAGAAGATTCAAACAAGTCCTTACCGTCCTTCAACTAACGGTGTGATCGAAAGGATGCATCACGTCTTGAAAACAATACTTTCTCATTACGTCACAGAAGAAGAAAGTGGTTCTTATGATGGCCTATCAAAATAGAATACATGATGCGACAAATGAATCACCTTTCTTTTTAATGTACGGTAGGGATATGGAACTTCCATTCCACACTCTCATTAAACCAGATCGCGTTAGATACAATCTTGACAGTCACTATCCTGAAGAACTCATGGCACGAATGAAAAAGGCTCTACTACAAGCTGCAGACTATTCAGAAGCAGTAAATTTCAAGCACCCATGGATGGTCATTCAAATTACTTGCAAGTTTCTGGAACAGCCTAACACTATAGTTTCTTTGCTTAAAACATAGAAAGAGGTTGCCAGGCATTTAGATGAAAGAACTGAGACTTCGGCTATTCCATTAACAAATATTGTTGCTGAGAATGAACCACTAACATTAAGTAAATCTGAACCATGCCTTGACGCGTTACCTTCGGGAAATATTTATCCAGAATTAAGTGCGAGTTCATCCCGGAACGTAAGTTTTAAAGATAATCCTTCAGAACTACCGAAATAGACGTGGGTTTAAAAGTAAATTAATCACGATCTTATAGTAGTAGAGCACTAGGGATACCATCTGAAGAAAAAAATACATAAAAAATAATAATAATAATAATCAAGCCTGATTTATAGTCAAATAATTGGGAAAATATTACTCTTAAATATTAAGTTTGGGATTATTGATAACAAGTATAATTAACATATTTTTCTAATCTTGGGATTAAAGTAGTGGGTCATAGTCATAACTAATTAGAAAATAATAGAGTTGGTTGAAACATGAAGCGGGTTTAAGTTAAATAATTACTTATAACAAGGGAAGCGTCATGGACTCAGGACCCATTGAACAACATACTCAAAAGTATACCAAAACCAACATGAGAATTGGTATTCAGTGCCAATTCAATTGCCACACACGAGCCAAACCCTTTACCAGGTTCATGGGATGTGACTTGGAGGGAAACTGAATCTATGAGATAGGGCATTGTGGTTACGCAAGATTTTCCTATAACACTCGTTTTCAAATGTGGAAGCAAGTACGAAATCTAGGCAGTGAAAAGAAGTTCTCAATCTATTACAGCAGACTATACGCAAACTATTATATATAACCAACCATGTCCAGAGCGTCCAGACACCTTATTCACTAATTTCATGAACTACTCCACTCATACAGTGCCCTGGATTCTTCCAGTACTTCTTATGCTTACTGCATTAGTGTTCCTGCTGTGTTTTCTTTTATTGGGCCATATAGTTAAACGCTCACGACAAAGGAAGCCACAAGATGATCAAAACCAAAATCAGGGTTCCACTTATCATCGTTGCTCCAGTATAGCCCCTGATCCAGAGGACCCGCCAAACGAAACAACTCCACCCAGAGTTGACGTACCATACGATGTGCCGCATTCTCCCCCAAGAGCCGTGTTTACTCTACTACCCCACCTCACCCCAGAGAAAGCGATAGAAGCCATTGATATCTTGACCAAACTACAACCTCCACCAAAACTCTCTCACCACCGTTGCCGATGTGTACACGGTCTACCCAAGATTGTAGACGAAACTCACTAAGTAGACATTGGTGAGTGCAAAGAAGTGAGTGTGTGCAAAAGAGACCGCGTACGCGAATAGTTTGTCCGAACGTATCAACTCTTGTAAACGCGAGTCATCCTAGTTTGCTATTGGAATGTAATAGTTGTTTTTTTTTTAATCAGGGTTAATCAGTCACATTAGCAACGGTTCCAATAGGAAAAGAAGGATGTTTAGAATAAGTTTAAAGAAAAGCCATGGGTTATTGAGAACCCATGTTTTTGTTTTGAGGAGGGAGTGGTTGTGACGGGCCAAAAGGCCTTTGTTTATTTCACAATTAGGCAATACCTATATGTCGCAATTATTATTTTGCGTCAATTAGGTTAAAAAGGGAGCAAAAACATTAAGAAAATTTCCAAAATTATTACATAAAACAAAGATAGTTGCTCGTCGTCGTGGATAATTTCACCAAAATATCGCAATAGTTCATGGAATTTTGTTAGATCCGGAAAACAGAGTCATAAATTAGTAAATTAATAACAAAGGCTGGTCAAAAATTGGATATAAAAGCTAACCGAGAAAACAAGTTGTCAATAATTCAGACTTATTACTTCTGAATGCATAGTCGCTAATCTCAAGTGAATAAAATCATTGTACGTGACGGTTTGTGAAGTTTTACTTCTGGGTGTTAAGGCTTTGGAAAATGAAATTACCAGTTCCTTCTTGGAAAATAAGCTGTAAGTGTTATTCTTCTTAAATCCGATTGTTTCAACAAAATGATTAATTACCTACTACTTCGATTGTCAACATACAATTATGAAAGAAGATCAATCATCAACTATTAAATTTAAGATTTACTAGTCAAATGACCGGGATGAACTCAAACTTTGTAAGAACATAAATCGTGTAAAGATTGACACGTCTTTCGAACATGTTATCTAAATTATGTGAACTCAGGCCGCCTATATGATTAATTGAAGTCATGGTTTGTGCTCTTTTTAATCTGTTTTTAACTTTTGACTATTTTTAAGAGATAACCGATAATGTGTCATTATACTCATTATTGATACCACTTTCCTCTAGAAAAACTTTAATTAATTATTTCGTTTTATTTGCTAAATAATTACCATAACTCAGTAACGCCGTTAAAGCAAGCAGAATTAATACAAAAATCGACTTGTAGTTCTTGTTCAGATTTATACTCGTAATCGTATCTCGTAAATTTTGCTTGTCAAATGAAGCTGTGATTCTTGTTTGGCTTAAGATTCCATTATTCTGTATAATGATTCAAATCCCTGTGTGTGACCTTTTTGTATCTAATTGTGTTTTTGTTCTCTTGTAACCTTAGATATTTTCTTTTATTCATTAAATTCTTTTATTTTAAAATTAACAATGTCTTTAATTGACTGCAGTCCTTGTCATGAAAACAACTGTTTCCGCAACATAGCCGGAAAACCTACGTTAAAATAAATTTATTCGTTCTGTAGTGGGAAAACTGCTCAGGCCTTTTAGAAACTCAAATTAGAAAATAAATACCAATTGAAAAACTCAAAAACCCGCCACAGTAAATCGCTTTGAGAAAAAATTTACCACTTGTTATCGACGCAATTCCTGTAACCAATGCAAGTTTATGCATGTCTTCTCACGTCTTACCATAATTTTGGCGATTTACTTGAGTACAACAAAAGCAGTGTTGCCTGTTACAACAATGGCCAAGAAAACCAAGTACGTATTTGATACATTAACTCTCATTGAGTTAATAAAAGGACGTCCTTGTCTTTGGGATAAAACTATCGATGATTATAAAGACAGAATAATAAAGAAAATTAAAGCATGAACAGAAATTTACCAATTTCTGATAGAAGGTTTTGACAGTTTTAAAAAAGAAGAAAAAGTAGGAGCAGGTGGTAAGTATTTTAGTTATTATAGTTTAACGAAACGAAGCAAAACAAAAAGAATTACATATTTATTTATTTGTTTACGTAATTATTATTAAGTAGGAATAATAATTATTAAAATGTGCATTAATAAATACAAAAATTATATTTTTGCCATTTGCCAAGGTAAGGAGTCTGCTGGACTTTCAAAATAATATGCAAATTGATTTCTTATGTCGTTAGCATGTCTTCCACCTCTCACAGCTCACCCTTGAGGTAGTTGCTGTAACCCTTTCGTATATTCCACAACATACATATCATTAGAACAAAAGCCATCTTTTTGGCGCACCACATTATCTAAAATTACTGCAGCTTTCACTATATCTTTTGCAAATGGTTTTGAAACATTTCGTGGCCTATGGAAAATTCTCCATTTATTGCTTAATATACCAAAAGCACATTCTACAGATCTTCCATCCCGTGTTAAACGATGATTGAAGATCCTTTTTGTCACATTAAATGTATGCCCTCCAAATGGTCTTAATAAATTTTCACTTAATGTAAATGCCTCATCACCAACCAAAACATACGGCAAATTGATATCTGTTCCTTATACCACAGATGAATCAGGAATGTTTAGCGTACCGTTTTCAGTTTTGCCCAAAATAAAATCTCATAAAAAACTGAGGAATCACAATCCTTGCCATAGGCTCCTATGTCTACATATAAAAACTTATAATCAGAATCTGCCACTGCCATTAGAACTATGGAAAAATAATGTTTATAATTTAAGTTCATAGAGCCACTGTGTCGAAATTTTTGGATCTGTATATGTTTACTATCCACAGCTCCTATACAATGTGGAAAATGTGACATTCTTTGAAAATTTTTCGAAATATTTAGCCAATCTTCTTCTGATGGTGTGGACAGATATTCTTAGGGTGTTTATATTTTTGAAATTTTTAAACATAGTAGGCCATGACCTGAAGCCAATTTAATTTTAATATTAAAATTGTTGATAAGAAATGCAATAAAAGAGTTTAAGACCAACATTAGTAACATTTTAACTTTCATCCCTTAGTCGCCCTTTAAAATTTCTAATAGCACCCCCAACATTTTAAAACATTTTATGTTGGTTCTCAAAAACAAATAAAAAAATGACTGCTTTTACGGATAAATAAGCTTTTTATTCTCTTTACAAAAATATTTCAAAAAGTTGGGGGTGCTATTTAAAACTTTAAACTAAGGGGTGTTTAAAGACTATGGGATGAAATTTAAAACGTAGTCTATTTTGGTTTCAAATTATCTCATCGCATCTCTAATTGGCAAATTTCTTATTTAATTTTAAATTAAATTGTCTTCAAATCAAAGGCTACTAGGACTAGTTTAAAAACTAAAACCACCCCGAACTAAAAAACGAATCGAAATTTTTTTTGACAGGTTCGTTCATTTTTTTCCTTTTCGAAAATGTTTCAAGAAGTAAAAGGTGCCATTTAAAATTTTAATGTAGGAGTGGCTAGCAACTAGGGGATAAAATGTTACTAATGTTGGTTTTAAACTCTCTCATTGCATCCTTAATCGACAATTTTTTTATTTAAATTAACTTGGCTTCAGATCATAGCCTACTACGATTAAAAATTTCAAACATAAAACCACCCTTAACTAAAGAACGAATCAACAAAAAAATGTTTTTCTTTGACAGTTAGATAAACAAATTTTTCCCTTTCCGAAAATGTTTCAAAAAGTAGGGGGTGCTATTTAAAATTTTATAGTAGGGGTGGCTAGCGATTAAAGGATGAAACCTAAAACGTAACTAATGTTAGTTTTGAACTTCCCCCTCGGGATTCTAATCGACCTGTTTTTGCTTGAAAATAGATTTGCTCAATGTCAAAAATTACTGAGAATGGCTCCATTTGAAATGAAAGCACTGTATTTTTCGATCAGATTCAATTTTTAATGAAGATTTTGGAAAAGGGCGAGACCGATTCAAGTATTTGCACTGATACACCGCAAAGCGATGAAGACGATGAATCAGCTACACCGTCATCTGAAGCGATTAACTCTTCACTAGGACTCAGACCAGGACCAAGATTAGCTCGAAAACGAAGCAAATCACAAAAAATAACTGACGAAACAGACCAGGCGATACTCAAAGCCATAGAAGCAGCATCTCAACCTCCACCACCGCAAGAAATTGACGAAGACAAAGCATTTTTTCAGTCTGTATCACCTGCAAACTTTACCGATGACGAAAAGCTTGAGTTCCGGTTGGGAGTACTAGCACTAATTAAACAAATTAAGCAAAAAAAGAATAAACGAAAGAGAATTCCCTCCCATCCATGGCCTGTATGCAGTTGTAGTATGTTTAAATACTTTTATATTACATTAGAATGCGCCGTCTATACAGGGTGTATCAGAAATACGTGTGTTATTATTATTATAATTATTATTATTAACATAATAATAATAATAATAATAATAATTATTATTATTATTATTATTATTATTATTATTATTATTATTATTATTGAATTAAGTTGGCCAACAGGCGAGCCCAATGACAAGCCAACTAAAACAGCAAAAGATTAATTGCAAATAGAGGAGCTGAATGTTACTCCTTTCTCACTAGAGATGCAATTTTAATCTGGACTATTCAATGTTCCCGAGTAATGAACGACAATAGATTTAAAAGTCCGTAAATTAACATTAAATATATCAACTTGGTCCACTATGTTATTGTTATTAAACAAACTGCACATTTTAATAATAGGACTACGCTGTAAGATGTTCGTACTAGTTATAGGGACATGAAAAAATCTGTAATTTCTTATGTTGGATTGTGGAAGGTTAAAGTTGATTTGTGCAAGCAGATAGGTAGGTAGAATCCACCATCCCATGGAGAATTTTAAACAAAAACGTAAGAAAAAACGTGACACGTCTGTGTAATTAAGACGTAACACCAAAATTCACAAATAAAACACTATTGGAAATGCCACGTTGCGGGTACCAATACTATAAGTATAAGTATAAGTAAGTATAAGTATACTTTCTTCCATAACCATAAGTATTTGGAAAATTTTCTTAGGACTGACTCAACAAGATTAATATAATTCGAATAATGGGGAGACCAGATAATGGAGCAGTATTCCAGCCCAGATCAAACGAGTGCATAAAATAAAGATTTTAAGCAGTCAAAAGATTTAAATTGTGTACATGATCTTACAATAAATCCCTACTTCTTGTTCGCTGATGATACAATGTTACGTATATGTGTATTAAACCTAAATTCAGTATCAAAGGTAACCCCTAGGTCTTTCATGGTATTACAGCGCAAAATAGAAGTACCGTTAACTGTGTAATCATACAAAATTGTATGTTGCTTACGGGAAAAGGTGACGACACAACATTTACATTTCAACGACATATTATTTACCGAACACCAAGCAAAAAGAAAATTTAAATTATTTTGAAACTGTTGACAATCATTTTGACTTTTGATAATTTCAAATCGTCATCAAAGAGAAGAACACCCACAGCAAGCATATCAACGACATCATTGATAAACAACAAAAAAGTAAAGGCCCCAGATTTGAACCCTGAGGAACACGAGTATTAACAATTATTCTCGATGAATTAAAACCTGAAACATTAACATAACAAATACGGTCAGTCAAATATGAAACCAGTAAACTGATCAAAGAGCGAGAAAATCCATAACCATAAAGTTTATTCAGTAAAACTTTGTGATCAAGACGATTGAAAAAAGCCTTCTAAAAGTCAGTGTAAATTACATCAATCTGCAAGTTAGTTTTAGTTAGTTAGTTTTCTAAAGAAGTAGCAATGACATGTGAAATACAAGCAAGATTAGTAGCCATTGATCTACCCTTAACAAATCCGTGTTGATATTCGGTAATAGAACTAATAACTTCGGCGTATATAAATTTATATAGAATTAACTCAAATATTTTGGAGATGTTCGATAGAATCGTAACTGGTCTGTAATTATCCACATGATTTTTATCACCAGACTTAAATATAGGACAGATTTTACCAACTTTCCATAAACATGGGAACTCCGAAGTAGTTAATATTAAGTTGAACAAAACATGTAAAGGATTAGAAAACGCCTGAGCACAATCCTATAACAAAAAAAGGACACGTCGTCATCACCCACTGAAAAAGAGTCTCCTAACTTATTAATTGCTTCTATGACGTCAGATAATGAGATAAAACGAATATGAACATAAGACGAGTTTACTCTGCTGCTTGAGAGATGACTGGTAATAGTCTGAGATGTGTTGTTAGTAGAAAACGACTTTTCAAAATGTGCTAAAAAAACCATTAGCAATGCATTGTAGAGACGGTAATTCTTCATTCTCAAAAAACATTGCAGAGGGAACGGCACCAGTTTTACGTTTATAAAGGACCAAAATAGCTTGGGGTCATGCGTTAGAGAGTGTTGGATTTCGTGCAGGCAATTATTATAAGCAATTTGTATGTCTCACGTGTTAAACGTTTGTTTAAACTGTTTAAAAAATTAAACAGATTTGTTTAATTTTGGTAATAATAGAAGCTGTAAACCAAACCGGATAATGACCAGATCTTGCTCTTTTGAGGGGGACAAACTCGCTAAATATAACATATAATTTACCATAAAAAAACTCAACAGCTTGATTCACATCCTTAAACTCGCAGAGCCTACTCCAATCACAATTAGCAATAGAGCTGTATAATCGATCAGCTTTTCTGAAATTGAAGCGAGCATTACCAATACAGTTGTTGACACGTTTAGCATGGCGACTAGTCGCAACTAGTAAAGAGAACGGTGTAATACGTGCTTTTTGGTAGGAAGAGAGTCATAAGATACGTGACAACAAAAATTAGAGATAACAAGATCTAAGCATCTACCATCTACGTTAGTTACATTATTGGATTGTTTAAGGTTTAAGACATTCAAAAAATTACGTATACCATATACGTAATTTTTTGGATGTCCTAAACTTTTGATATCAGTACTGTCAAAACAAAGAAACCCAGGAATATTAAAATGGCCTAAAAACAAAACATGTTTATCATAGATACAAGTAAGCAATTCAAAACATTCCAATAAGTTTGCAAAATTACACTAAGAGCAGTATTTGTTTATATGATTAAAGGTAAGCTCAACAGCATCAAAGATGTTACAACTATCCAGGCCAATTAAACAGTGACCAAATTCTAAAGCTGACTTATATGATTCAACATCAACTTCAATAATCGCATGAAATATGTCTTTATTTTTTTAATAGGCATGTAATATTTCAATAATTTACATTTCAAAGCATTACCAAAAATATGTTTATTTTGCTTAGTTAAATGAAGTATAATATGAGATTCTGCAACATCACTGGAAAATCAAGAAATACGCAGTTTTGGAAGCAGTGTTTTAATGTCAGAGATTACATATTGGTCATCTAATTTGAACTCTATAACACTTTTTTTAATTCATAAGGATTTTGACATTTCAATAACAAACCGCCATTTCTTATAGATTTAACTTTCGAGATCTTAAAATCACAGTTGTCAGGGTTTATATTAGATATAAAATCAGTTTTTGTTTTTGAGACATTTTGGGCCGAATTTTTAGGTTTAATAATAACTGTGTTCAAACTATTGGCGTAGGAATTAGCAGCTGGAGCTTGAAGAGGTTGGGAGGAAGAGCTTAATTTATTATATATTACCGCTGTTAAATTCTTAATTTCATCACGAAGTATTTGATTCTCTTTTTGTAAGTCCGAAATATGATTAAAAAGAGTGTTAAAGTTGTCAAAAACAGTATTAGTAAATACTTTAAATATGTCTTTAAAACAATCCGGGATAGAATCTATTAAACTGCTATTTGCATCCGGTTGGGTAAAAAGCAGACCACTGACCGATTCAGCATCAAAAAAAGATTGAGCAAGACTAGATGAAGCATCGTCACTTTGAGGAATGTCAGCTGTTGGAGAACAGCTTTCACAGTTCCATTTCTTGAGAGAATTAAATGATTTTAAATTATTAAAAGCGGTAATTGAAACTCCAACACACGCAATATGGTAACAACCCTCACAATTCTTACGGCAAGATAAGTAATCTTAAGTTTTGGTTATGGACTGATGGCATTTATTACATTTTAATGCCATGGTTAAAAAACATTAATACGACTAATCGCAAAGTATGCGATTAGATAGGACACAAAAACTGTGCCTCTAATCGCCCGGTCGCACAAACCCAACCAGAATAAATCAACTTATCCACGTTGAAACCAAGTTATTAATACAGCCAAATATATTAAAGTAAAGCACAGAAAAATGCCACCATACAGCACAAACCACACTAAATGATCGCAAAAAACCCACTAATTTTGATGAGCAAACGAAGAGGCGGCCAGTCACAGCGAAGCACTCCAAATTAATTAATTAAATCGTATGCAAGATGATGTTTAAACGCCAGACAAATTTGGGTTTTGTGGGTGTGTTAATTTTAACACGTAATAAAACTCATAAAATACAACAACTTTTCTATATAACATTTTGCAAAATTTTTATTTATAATTTTCACTGCTTTCCTTCTTTCTTTTGTGCAAACGAGCCGGTCAGTGTTTAATAATTAGTTTGTACTCATAGCAACAATTTTCATTGTTGTTTTAACCTGTTTAAATTGTCCGTTTCTATCACAATGAAAATAGTTCGGCGCTCTTATTTTTGTACCAATAGATGGGTACACGTTTTAGTATGTTATTTTTTTCCAAATTTAAAGTAAATTTGTGAATTTTTTATTCAAAAATTACAAATAGAAAAGATGTTTTATTTGTTGAGCTCTGTTACCTGTTTTTAAAATTAAGACACGTATTTCACGTATTAAGACACCTATTTGCAGCACCAGAAACGCCGATTTCTTTGCAAAGGCTGCCTTTGCTTAGCCCTTTTTACATCTATTCGCCATGACTGATACTTCGAAACAAACAGGTTTGCGAAACTAAGCAAAATTTTATGGTACGTAAAAATAGATGTGTAAAAGAAAAATGGTTACCATATAGTGACCATTTATCGCGCGTTATCTGTTAATGGTATCGATATCGCATCGTGTGAAAACAGCCTAACGGGCAGGGGTTCATTCATTTAAACGATAGAAGGGCCGTGTCCCAGTCCACCAGGGTGGCGGCCCCAAATTGGAACTAAATAAAAATACCGAGAATTAAACACAATAATAAAACCGGATTTGTTTCTCCTGTCAGTTCTGCAGAAAACCCTCGATCAATTATCGGGAGCATTTTCGTTTTCTATAATGGATGTGGCCAGTGGCTATTTCCAGGTTGAATTACATCCAGAAGAGTGGTCGTCGCTCCCATTATGAAAGAAGTCAAAGAAGTAGCGAAGTTGACTCCACTTATGGCGGGGATCCACGAATTTTAAATTATTGTGTCCGTTTGGATACGGCACCTACAAAGGAACGGATACATTAGATTGTCTTATCTTAATTACAACGATGGATTCGTTACGAGTTCAGCTGTAAAATTCCATATTTTTCAGCCGTTTGTGATTAGATTTAAATGTAAATATCGTAACGCGAACTTTATAAACTTTTTTTTTTTCGCTTTAACCTGTGGACTATAAAATTATTGGGAATTTTCACAATTTTTATCCTCCAGAAAACTATTTTAGTGTCTGATGTAAATATTTCAATAAAAGATAAGGGACAATCACGTGACACTACCCTTCCTCCTTCCGACTCTGTGTTCTTAAAAAGTGTCTTCAGTTCTAATTTAGTTCAGTTCCACCAGTTGTTTCAAAAAGAACTAATAATGGGTAAGTACCATCTTATTTTGACTGATAGTGCAGGTGATAGTTTGTGCCTTTTGTTGCATAATATGTTAATATTTTTTTTTTATTTTTGTTTTTAACTGCTTTTGAAAAAATATTTACTGATTTTATCATTAATTAACTATTTTGTCTCTTTTAGTAGTTTGATTGAATTTTTAAGAATACTTTCCAATTATCTCATATAACTGATTTATTTTGATTCTTATTGGCTTTTCTCTACTTTCAGCTGTCTTTGTACCTGGAGGATTTTGTCGAGATTTCTCGGGGCTAATGGTCCTCGAGCCCCCCACGCTTTCGCTTTTCTTTGTCGACCGAATCTTGATGATGGTTCCGGCGTACGTGGTGGAGGACATGGAGGTGATTTTTGTCACCTACTCCACCACTCCCCAGCCTTTGGGTCGGCGCTGCTACGTGCGCCGATGGGATTTTATAGTAGCGTGGGACCTGGGCTTAGTCGAGGCATGGGTGGAGACATGGTACTCCCCCATGTCCATGGCTTAATAGCCACTTTTTATTTTTATTTTTATTTTTATATTATATATTATATATTATATTGTTAGTTATTATTAATTGTTATTAAATAGAATTTTGCATTAGTTTTCTCGCTTCATTTTCATACCTACTCTGTTACTTTAGTTACCTGGATTAATTCAACAGTGTTTCAAAATAGAGCAACTAATAAATTTAATAAATTTCATTTACGTTATTTGGCAAAATTGATAAAAATTTCGACAAGCAAGTGATAACGTATTAATACAATGTTTCCAAAGCGCTCAAGAGATAATTACTCATCACTCTCTTATCTGAGAATCGACACGACCTCTGATCTCCTTGGTCATTTTTAAACTTTTGACGACAAATAATGTTTTTTAATTATTTCTTTTTCCACAAGATTTTCATGTAAGAATTTTCTTTATTTTTGAAAAATTCTCCCAAATATAACTGTGAATCCTACTGACTGCGCCAATTCGTCTGTGGCGGGTTTTTGAGTTTTTCAGTTTGTATTTATTTTTCTATTTTGAGTTTCAAAAAGGCCTGAGCAGTTTTGTAATGTTAAACCACAAATTAAACTTAATAAACAAATAAAAAAAAACTTATAAATCTTCGTCAGTATTTATGCGACCTGCGTGAAGCCAAGTTGGTCTCACCAGGGTCCAGGCCGATCATGCTTTCTAGTCCTACATACCGCGTAGATTGCAATGCTGTGTCGATCAAATGCATGCGTGAGGGTGAGACCGTTGTGGATCTATGCAGCACCACAGCAACCAACAACATGTGAGTCTAATGTAGACTCATACGACATATTAAACAAAATTATATTTTTATATAATACGTTATATTGTTACATATGTTATAATATGTTATATTTTTTATAACATATTTTTATCTTTTTCAGCCCCAGCAACAATAGTTCTGTACAACGGAGTAACGTGCCCAGACCACTCTACGTCGAATGGACGGTGGATCTCGCAGGGGTGTATATAGCCGTTACAGTTTAGATGTCCTAATCTGTTTATCCACGCTATTATATGAATAGTTCCTTAATTTTTTTTCTTTCTTTCTCATTTACTAGAAAAACATTGGTGGGAAATTGGGTACTTTGTTTCTCGCGACGATGAAATGGCGAGACGAAACATTGATAGATAAACCCACTTGATTCGTATTTTGAGTTAGATAATTGTTTAGTGGATCAGTTTTCTTACTTATCCGACGTACTCATTCCCATACGACCAGCTGTCTCCCAGAACTCACTCAATTTTCTTTCAATTTTTGTGATTTCTGTGATTTGCAATGTCTAGTGGTAGGTGTACAATTGCTAAATTTCCATACTTTTATTTTATTTCAACACTTAAACTAAATATTTTTATTTTTCCCTCAATTAAATCAATTTTGAGTTAAACAAATATTTTTATATTAAATGTTTTTTTAACCTTCATTATTTATTCCAAATATTTTTGACTTACTTAATTTAGTTTAATTTAATTTGCTTTTTTAAATTTAACGGACGTTTGATCTAGTTATTTATTTTATTATTATTATTTTTTAATTATTATTAGTGAGACCGGCTGGATATTGGGGGGGATTTGCCTTATGAAATGGTTTCAATCATAGTAGGCCCCCTAAACGATTTATAGGCCAACGCCGCTCTTAATGTGCTACCCCAGACCCTTCTGGAGGTTGTAGAGGGTGTCATCCTAAATCGCCGACGCTCCCAACCCCCAACTTACATTGAGTACTGCGAGGTGCATTTAATTCCTCGCGGAAACGTGGTTGTTTAATATCTTTTTTCCAACATGAAATTGACTACTTGAGGCATTGTTGTCAATATTATAAGTTGTGATCGACGACTTCTGGTGGGTATACAAATATCATTTCCTAATGTGGAAACCTGTCGACGAAATGAAGTAATTGAATGGATTTTGCAGTCGTTGACGTTCGGAGCAACGACTGTCAAAGTGCTGAGTAGCTTACCAAAATCCAATTCTATTTTGAAATTTGTGAATGAAATGCAATGTAATTAGTTTACTTCACTGTGCGTGATTTAACATCAGGGTTTCAACAAATAAAGGCAAAGGAGAAAGATAGAAGTGAAACTGTATTTTCAACTCCATCAGGGCACTACCAGTTTACACGAATGCCATTCGGTCTAAAGAATGGCCCTGCCATGAATGAATAATGAATAATGTATTGGCGGGACTTCAGGGACTTAAATGTTTTGTTTACATGGACAATATCGTTACTTACGCTGGTTCACTAGAAACCCACGAACAACAAGTACCAGAAAACGTCAAGGAAATCAAGTCCTTCTTTAGACTTTAGACTTTAGACTCGTCGAAGATTACAGGAAATTTATAAAAATACTTTAGCAAAATAACAAAACCTTTAACTGCTTTACTAAGGAAAAATGTAAAATTCAATTGGGCGACACAACAACAAGCATTCCCTAGGAAAGAAAAGGAAAGGAAAGTCAAGAGTTTTGACTGAAACTTCAGAAAAAAATCGATTACAGTAGGAAATACTTACCAGAAAAGAGAAACAGAAGATAACAGACAAAAGAAAAGCTAGAGTCAAGGAAACAGAAGTGAAGAAAAATATATTTAAAAAAATTAAGAAAAATGCAGGAAGTTCTGATGAAGAAAGTGAACTCCTCGAAGATATAGATATAATTTATGATGACTCAACTGACACAGTACAATTTTCTTATGAAAACGAAATATATGAACCAAAGAAACCACAAGGAAAAAATGATAGCAATGATGCCGCTTGCTATGTTCTCACACTTTACAAATAACAAAATGTAATATTCTATGTAAAGATTTAGAGAAAACTGATCAACAAAATGAAATTATTAAAGAATACTACAGCAATAATCATAACGGTATTTATAAATTTATTTATAAATTTATAATCACTTAAATCAAATTGTGTATTAGCCAGATGTGAAAACAAAAATTAACAAAATTATTAACGATGATTTAAAAAAATTATAATTTAGATTTTGACCATTTGTTCAAAAATTAAACAAGTAAATAAGTACACTTTTTTTGCTAACCATATTACGAAAAGATACATGAACGACATGCACGACTTACAAAAAAATATCAATACCTTACTAGAAACTTTAAAATGACTTTAATAGTAAACATGAAAATGAAATGTTAATTCAACATAATATGTATTTAGCTAAAAAAACCATTAAATACAATTCAAAGCATTTAAAGAACGATAACATTCGCTTTTAAGGAACTTTCAAATCTAGAAACTATATCGGCTCAAGAGCTAATGCAAATTTTACATCAGCTTAAATTAATCTATAAAACGGATGAAATTGAATTGAACGGAACGCACGTTCTTAAGGTAATTGAATTTTCAAAATTTAAAATTGTATCGGTAAATAATGTAACATTACATCTGTACTGCTACTCCAGAAATGAATAATTTTCTTCAAATTACAAACGATTACAAAGTCAATAAACAACTGTGCAACAATAAATCACGCGTAAACTCTCGAAGATAATGGAAATTTGCATGGAAGAAATCAAGCAAGAAATAATAAACGGAAGCGTACTATTCTCTTCAGACGGAAACAACTGTGGAATCATAGTTGACCAAACGAAATTTGACAAAACCTACAGCAAGTACACCTATAAAATAACCCTGGAACTCCCACCAGCTAATTTCAAAATGAATAAATCCGTAAAACTAGAGCAAAAACGTTTGAAAGATTTCTCGAAAGTTCATGAAGAAACCGAGGACATGAAATCCGATATAAAGATCGATCCAACAATACATTTAATCCATGCGTCTGCTACTTCAATTCTTGGGATAATAATTATCGTTCTTACAATCACAGAGTATATTTTTATAGAGAATACGTAATTCAAATCTACAGGACATTTGCAAACTCACCCGCAAAATATGGTAGCGTCATATTGCAAGAAATTTGAACGTCCCGTCAAAGCAAAGACCGTTTGACTTCAGGGGGGAGGAGTTATGTCCGTCCGATCCAGGATGTTTATTCCCTATTCTTCATTCATTGATTTCAACCACCGCGGGAAGTTTACATCAAGAGACCTCACACATTTGTATCCACAATGTTAGTCATTGTATGGGAAACAAGTGGTTTTAATATATAAGATAATTTCTCCCAAAAATGTAATCAGTTCTAATTAGGCATCGCTCTAGAGAGCTCGTGTATTAATTAAATAAAATTTTTAAAAACAAAAGTTTGTATTCCTTGAACTTAATTATATGCTTTGAGGACATTAAACGTAGGAGCATCTAATTATTTAACTACAGAAACGGAATTAATAGCCATAGTCTGGACGGTGAAACATTTTTGTCCATACCTTTACAGAAGGGAATTTATAACAATCACTGACCATAAACCACTCACATAGCTTTTAATTGTAAAAGAACCTGGTACTCGTCTAGGTTCTAAGGAGGTTCTAACAGAAAGGCGGACAGTCTCTCACGTATAAAATCAGATGCCACGCAAAATCAAATTCTCTCAATCAATTGTCACAAAGAATCTTGTGACGATTTTATCAAATTTCATTACAACAGTCTCTCACCTCTCGTTTACGATTTTACCAAGAATGATAATTACATTTTAGAACAAAAAGATCACATAGCACATTGTACTTCATCTGATCTCGAGCTGTCAGAAGGTCTCGGACTGGAAATTAAAGATATTATAGATAACATTGAAATTTTAAAATCAAAACCAAGGGAATTATACGACGTTGCAGAATCAAAATCTAAGAAAACCAAACTGAATGTTTACCATATGATAACTAAACGAAATTTTTGGGAAAATTTATTATATCGCGATTTTTTCTATGCGCTAGAAAATTCAAAAATTAAACTCCAGGAAGATAACGTAAATTCCATATTATTTGAAAATTTTCACACCAAACCGGCAATTTAAATATGGAAAAAATAAAAGAATCAATGTAAAAAGCCTGAATCTTCTCCTAAGTGCCGTTTTTTGTCAATAAAGGTCACCAGAGCTGAACAAGAAGACGTGCTTTCTTAAATAAAACCATTGTCCTAGGTTCTATCATTTTGATAAGGTACTCTGTAAGGTCTTTTTGCAAATAAAGGTGTAGGATGTGTCATAGTATTTTAAGAAGTTTCTCCACCTTTGCAGTTTCAACGCAAAGTGGTGGTGGTAACCTCTTCCTTATCCTCTTGAAGAAATTCTTCTACGACGTATGAAAATCCAATTACTTCACCTTATAGTATTTTGATAGGAACATAGTTGGGATTCAAGATTTGGACAATTATTTCCTCCTGATTTTTGTTAAGAGCGCGAGCTGTTAATATTTCATGTCGTTGTTTCTCGTGGGAAACAATAATGATTGCATCTGATTCTAAGGATTCGTCAAATAAGCCTAAACAAATTGCGTGACATCGAGTTGGTAATAACAATTCGGTCATTGATAGTGTTCTGATGGTATTGTCAAATACATAGAGTGAATCTATTTTTTTTTACTTTTTTCGGAATTTAGTTCATCCTTTGTCACGTTTGGGGACAGGGTGGAAAAAGATAGACTTTTTCTACGGATGTATGGTCAATACTCTCACCAATAACTGTCTTTATACTAATTTCACATTGTTGCAACTTTCCATCAAATTCTATCTGGATAGCTTTTCCATTGCTTCTCACGTCATTCGTACCAAAAAGATTATCCTCCGGTCCGTTATGCTCCTCCTTGCTGTTTACAGTGGTCCGAGGGACCTTTGACACAATGATATTAAATTTTGTCACTTTGCTAGTACCAACAAAATTATCCTCCGGTCCGTTATTCTGTTCCCTAACGTTCACAGTGTTACGAGGGTCTTTTGGAACATCGGAGTCGCGTCGTACGTCTTCAATTATGTCAACGAGATTACCCTCAGGATCGCTAAGCTGTTCCTTAAAGTGCACAGTGTTCCGAGGGTCTCTTGGGACATCAAAATTGGTGACTTTTTTACGGTTCAACAAATCTTATGTACATCTCGAAACTTATTCATATTGGCGCCAACGTTAGTCATCATAACCGCGTGCTCCAAGCAGGCAAATTTTTCCTTTCGTTTATCTGCGAGATTATCCAAATTAATCATGCGTATTTGATCTTCAGTTTCTAAGGGTATCCTGTATCCCTGAATTTCGACCACATTTTCTGAGCAGCAAATGTTTACTTTGAATTTATGTAAAAAGTCCAACCCTATTAAAACTGAACCCTTGAATTGTATTGCATTTTCGACCACGTTGAATTTGTTTCTAATCACAACATCATAATCCAGGTATATGTCCAAAGCAATTTGTCCTTTATTTGCTATCACAGCTCCTTGCACGTCTTTGCGTTCTTAAAAAGTGTCCACATTTTTAATCCTAGTTCAGTTTCCGTAGTTGATTTTGAGAAGCACAAATAATGGGTAAGTACCAAAAATTTTTTTCTAAGATTTTATTATTTTCTCTGACAGTTTGTGCTTTTTATTATATGATATGTTAATATTATCTTTTTTAGTAATTTAATTAATTTATTTTATTAGTTTTGACCACAAATTAATGAATTTCAATAATCAAAAAGTTTGAATTTAATCGCAATGATTTGACTATTTTGTTTTAATGTTTATTTTTTTTTCTAGCACAACCCGTTGGTTAGTTACTACGCGGATTACAGTCCATAACCACGCCGGGTTACCCGAAGACGACGTAGATCGTCTTCTAGATATGGTCCCGGCGGGAATCTTTGAAATCGTCTCAAGGATAGACATCTATAGGTGGTCAGGGCCATCTCCAACAATCCGGGCCAACACCGTTGACTACGAAATCGGAGGGGTAGTAACCATTTATGTGTGGAATGTGTAACTCACTTGTGTATATTTATTTATTTTTAGTACTATTCAATTGTGTATAATTTAGCAATTCACCCTACAATTAATTGTCCCGAAAACAAAAGTGTGTCCTTTCGGATGAAAAAGATAAGAATCTACGAGGGTGGGCTTTAGAGTTAAACAATAACACTATGCAACACTAAAAAATTCACTAATACCACTTAGTGTAATTTTAATTAGATATACCCAGTGGACAAATGAAATCCAGACTTTACTTCACTATCACGTCTCAAATTTAAGATAACAAGATAACAAAACCTTTAGTTTTTCTAGCTTCTAAAGAGCTTTTTTGAGGACAGTTGTAATAATCTCGGTTGGCTATGCACAAATGTCATCAAAACAGTTAGATTAATCACAAACTGTCAAAATGCCGCGCATTTGTGTTAATTCACCAGACCTATTTTGTTATGTTTGCGGTCAATTCACTCCCAAAAGTGATAAAAAGCCGATCTCTTCTCTACTTGACAAGTCTTAACATGATAATTAAAAAATAAGATAATTCGTGGGTGCCTCATGTGTGTTGCTTATAATGTTACAAATATTTGACAGGCTGGTACAATGGTACTGTAAAAATGATTTTGGTGTACTGATGGCGCGAACCGAAAAATCACATAGACGATTGTTATCTCTGCTTAACTCGCGTGACAGGTTTTTCTAAGAAATCGAAACATGCCTTGAATTATGCTAATGTATCGTCAGTGTCAATGTCGCAGCCCCATTCGAAAGAAGTTCCTGTGCCGAGACGACTAACAAATTCATCAAGTTCGTCAAGATCGATTGAAGCAGAAAATGAAGTCTGGTCTGACTCTGAAGAGGTATTTCAAGACCCAAACATTACAGAGCCACATTTAATTAGTCAATCAGAGCTAAACGTTCTTGTTAGAGATTTAAATATGTCCAAAGAGAAATCTGAAATACTAGGGTCCAGATTGAAACAATGGAATCTGTAGCAAACTAATCTTAAAATTACAATGTTCCGAAAACGAAATTCTATCCTAACAACATTCTTTTTTTTTTCAAACGAAGATAGTTTGGTTTTCTGCAACCGTATTGATGGTTTGCTGTTAGAACTAGGTTAACATCATTCACCAGAAGAATCGAGTTTATTGATTGGATTGGTCAAAACGAAGCTTAAAGGCAGTTTTACTCTACAACGGCAACCTATTTCCATTTTTGCCTGTTGCATACAGCGTTCATTTAAAAGAAACTTGCGACATTATGAAATTAATTTTGAAGAAGATCAACAAATACAAGTGGAAAATATGTAAAGATTTAAAAGTAGTAGCTTTAATATTAGGACTACAAACTGGTTATACCAAAAACTCTTGTTCCCTTTGTGAATGAGATAGCAGAACGCGTTCAGACCACTAGGTAAAACCAAATTGGTCCCCAAGAACTCTATATGTCAGTGGTCCGAAAACACAGATCATTTCAGACAATGATAAAAAACTAATAACTCAAAGAGGAACAAATCACAAATCCGCTGTAAAGAAGCCTAGGAAAATTTACACCAAAACTGTTGTTACAGAAACTCCATCTAAAAATGATCCTTCTACTTCTAATCACCTTTCTGACGACGTCAACATCCAACGACATCGAAATCATATTTATTGATTCTCAAATCCTCCCATTTCATCTAGGAACAGGTAAAATCACAGATACATGCCACGCCTTCATTCGAAGCTCTAAAACGATACTATCGAAAATTTCCTCTCTATTAACAACTCACTAAGTAACTCACCATTGCCCTATTATGGCCAAATTTAATTGCCGAAGCTCAAAACAAGTTAAATAAAAAACATCAAAATGATTATTTGGCACATTAGATCCGGATGACAAAGAACGTATCAATAAAGCACTCAGTCTTATTAGAAAACCAAAATTCGCTAAACAAACAAGCCAAATTACAAACATCACTCATTAAATCATTAAGTGAAAACTATAACGAAACAATAATAACCCTCAATAGAAAAATAAAAATTTAATTATAAACTAGATTAAATCACTTTCAAGATAAAGTAAACCATGCATTCAATGACATATCAGCCTATATTCGTGCTCAAAACACCCTCGATCAAATTACTCTTAATTGTCAAAATTTAATTCGATTTTTAGATAATTTAGAAGATGCTATAATGTTTGCCAAGTTAAATACCTTACATAACTATAATTTCAACTAACGATAAAAGCGAGGTTTCATCTCCCATTTCCGAACAAATTAATAGAAACTATGGTCTCATTATTCCAACGACCACTCCAGTAAAAATCAAGAGGAACTGTAAAACTTCTGGATTCGCAACTATTTCAAGGTCAATCTAAATTAAAATCCCTTTACACTGTTATGTAATAAGCAAAGATCTCGTCATAAGCAATCAGGAAACCTTAGCTGAAGGGCGACCATTCATTCTACCGGTAATCCAAACACAAAAAGGAACAAGTTATAGCGATCAACATCTTCCTCTATATCAAGTTCACCTGGATGAAATATCTAAAATCCATAAACAGTGTTCCCAACTGCGAACAACTTCGCTACATTATTATGAACTGAAGGATTTGGTTTACATCAGCGTCATTATTACCCTTCTCTTCGTCTGTTGCAGTTGGATCATCATCAAATATAGAAAACAATTAATTTTACCAAAAAACGTCGAAAATACCACGACCGTGTTATTTTCGAACTTAGGGAAGGAGGAGTTATGATAAAAAACCAAGACCATCTATATTAAATATAAATAAAACCGAATCATCAAACTTTCGACTTTCATCCCCATTATCATTCCAAATCATACATAATTTTCTTATATATTCATTACCATTGTAGTTGTAAGACAGATTGTTTTAAGTCGTTACGCTGTTAGTTCGAAAATAAAGTTTTTAAAAATTATTTTAATCTCTCAGTATCATTAATTTG
The DNA here is from genome assembly GCF_031307605.1 of Tribolium castaneum. NCBI lineage: Eukaryota > Metazoa > Arthropoda > Insecta > Coleoptera > Tenebrionidae > Tribolium > Tribolium castaneum. The sequence goes on from NC_087400.1 coordinate 10,629,162, forward strand.
CACCCCAGTCGCCCAGCTAATTCAATGATTTTCTCACATAATATTAATTAATTTAGGTTTGTTTAAGTAGCCAAAACTTAACTATAGAACTATAAAAAATGCAATGCTTTTGTTTAGAAATTAACTAGTCACGTTTATAAAGAAATTCATTAGTCAATTTAAATCAGGAGAAAAAATCGAAATTTCATTTTATTCAAAATTCTCCTAACATTTCCTATCAGAAATATGAATCTTTATGCAGTGTACAGTAGGGTGATTTGAAAATGTCATGCCAATAAACCCCGGTTTGGGATCGGTAGGTACTCGGACCGCAAACATCTGTGGCAATAATCTAAACTTGGGTGCACGAAATAATTTTATATTTTAATTTGAATCCAACTGCTTAAAATAAGATTTAGTTTTATAATGTTCTTAGTAATTTTAAAAATCACTATGATAATAAATTCGTTAATCCAATAATTCTATTCCCTTTTCCGATTCTAATGAAGGTGTCGTTTAATTTTCAATATGAAATAAAATTGATTTCGAAATAAAAAAAATTAATTAATGAATTTAAAAAAATTGATTGTTTCTAAAGGCGTATTTGTGAATTATGCGCTTTAAGAATCCTACCTATTTTGATACTTGTTCAATGATTATAGAATATATAGAATAAATTAAAAGAAAAGATGGCTCCAGTTAAAAACAAAACTATGTTTTTTTATTTGCAAATTTTTATCAGAAATTTGTTTACAGTTTGTCACTTTGGTAATCGTGTTTGGATTTTTGTTACAAAAAGGGATGCAGTTAGTTTTTGCTGAATATCATAGGGAGAACAAATTTATTTAGCAACGCGAATTAAACAACATCTTTATTGAAATTAGTTTCATCGGCCAAAGGTTTCGACGGTTAAATTTACTAGAAACATCAGATCTTTTAAGGCAATTTTATTCGAGTCAACTCTTGGAATTAATAAATAATAAAATTTCCATTTTTCACTAATTTTATTCTCAATACGAATTAAATGACAATTGTAATTGGAATCAGCTTTATTATTAGTTGCACTGATTACGGATTTCGTCAACATAATGACATTGAAATTTACTAAAAACATTAAATGAAATCTTATTTTAAGTAATTGTATACAAGTTGAAAACTAAAATTATTTCGTGTCCTCAAGTTTACGACTAAATAAAGTTTATTGCCACCGATGGTTGCTGTTGGAGTACCTACCGATCCCAAGTTCTGGGTTTTATTGGCATGACATTTTCAAATCACTCGGCTCTACTTCAGTTAGCGAATAAAACTTAGTAATTCATGACATTTTTTGTATTTATTAACAAATTGTTAAAAAACGAAGATTCAAAAAATGAATTAGTCGATTGAATGCATGTCTGTTGTAAACAGATTAGAAAAGCCAAAATGACGCTGGTCAAGTGTCACTTTTACCAGGGGTGTTGACGAATTCGTTACAGGACGGAGCTTTTAGAAGAATATCAGATTACATACACACATGTGCATTCCTTTACAAGAAATTGTAGTGTAATTAACAATTTCTGAGTCTAATCAAAGTCAGATCACAAAACCGGTAGTTTAGAAAGACAGGCGGAATTTTTCTGAACTTTTGATGTAAAATTTAACCTATATTGCAGCCGTGGTAATTCGGTTGTGTAAATCATTTTATTTAATTGTTTTATTGTTAGCAAATATTGCATGACACGATTGCTGTCCCGTTACTAACATAACGTTAGGAGGAAAGTATAGAAGAAAATCTCTTAAGAAAATTGGAGAAAACGCGAAAATGTCAAAATAGTACCGGTGCAGTACTGGAGGCGACATCTAACAAGGGGTAGTACGACCAAAATTACAGTTTTCTCACGGGGTTCTTTCATTTAATTTCTGTATTATTTAAACAAACAAAATTTGTTGTTACCCAAATTGCACTCCATTGAGTTCAGAAAACCACTTCAGATCTAACAACAACCAATTTTGGAGTTTAATTTATCTTTCAGGATATTTGGGGTAATTCCATAGCGTTATTGTCGAGGTCATTGTATTGTATTGATTTTAAATCAACGATTACCGAATTTAGTGTTAAATAATAATGAAATTGCCAATCGGAAAACACCCCCAATGTTAATTAATAATAATATTAATAAAGTTTTGATCAAATGCTTAGACATCATAAGAGTCAAATTTGCATAATTCCGCAAATGTGGAAACTAATTTTAACAAGGGAAGGGAGGTAGCGAGTTAACGTAGATTAGCCCTTGGTTTGGAGGAGGATTCGATTTTTGACTTTCTTCTGAGTTAGTCGATTTCGTTCTGTTTTTTAAATATTTATAAATTTAAAACAAAGTCTTCTTTTACATTTTAGTATTCATAGATTTTAAATAAGTGAATTTAAACATAATTTTAAAATAAATTAATTTAAATTCTTTAAAGGTAGGCCCTCAAAAGAGTTAATTAATTTTACTCATTTAATGTTGTAAGATTATTTTTGAATTTCCTTTACGCCGTTTATCGTTATCATTTACCTCATAACTTATCTCGTAACCACAAACTTATGGATCAACGAAAATTCCGAAAACAAACAATTATTTAAATTTTCGTGCTTTGCACTGAATCAGTTATTTAAATTTTTAAATAAATTGTTTTAAATAAATAAATCACAGCTTTGAATTGCAATATTAAAATTTGTTTCTCTTCTTCGCTTCAAAATTATTTATTGTTTAGAACAAAAATTTGAGTGAAACGGCATCCAACCAATATTAAACAACAATCAAAACTTAAACCCAAAACCCACGATGCTTATTCAAACTGTTATACATAATTATAATTTTCGTAGTCAAAACTCGTAGGAAGTAGAAATATTTGTTGTCAGCAAGGAGAGGTTTAGAATGAAACGACATCTCTTCCGCAACGTGTTAGGCACGTGAGTCGGCCATCGTCATGGGAAGGGTCGTAGTCCTTGGGGACGTTCTTCTCCAACTTTAACAAGGTCTAAGACACGGTGGCAGGTAGATTCCGCCCGTACTTAGAATGGACGTTGTAATTCCCGTCCCAATGGCAAGTCTTCGGGCCAAAATAGTGAAGATTGGCTAGAGTAATTTATCATGTACAACAATGCAGCTTAGGATAGAAGATAATCAATCTGCACTAAAATGCAAACGAGGGTTTTATTCAGTACCGGCGCATTCCAACAACATCTGTTTTAAAAAATGAGACGAACTGAGCAATAAACATCTTTATGCGAGGAAGCCCTATTTTGCATTTTACTGCAGGCTAATTATTCAATGATTTATTATTTTAGTCAATCTTCACTAATTCAGTTGGAAGACTACTTCCGCGTACAGCATAATCATAAAGAATGTCACTCACCCCTATAAACTGGTCCGGGTAAAAAGGGGCTGAGTGCAATCCACAGCAATAAGTGTTTTAGGTCATAAATGATGTAAATTTCATATTAAGCATTCCTTCGAATGTTTTCTCGACATGGATTCATTATTTAATTTTGGACGTCAATGATATTAAAATCATACAATTAATATAATTAGAGTCGGTGTACGGAAAACGAGTTAAAATTTAATTCAGCGTTAATTGATTCAAAGTAAGTTACCAGTTACCTACTTTGACAAAAGTCACATTAGTCTCCAATTAAAATTTGATTGCAATTAGAAGTTCTGTAAAGCGCCTTAGTTAATTAAAAATGGCTTTATCGAGTAAAGTAGGTAAAGAATAATTTGATGTTCTAACAAGAATATAATTTTAATAATTTAATACTTAACTTACAGCAATTATTCTGCGGTAATTTTAAACTAAGAAGATAATGATTTATTAAATTGCATTGCTCAATTGGTGACTATAACAAAATAAATAAATAAAAAAAATTAACTTCATTAAAACTTTTCTAAGGTGATTTTTTTGTAAACACAATTTCAATAACGCCAATTAATTGTAAACCCCGTCAGTAATAAATCTTTTCTTTGTCTCTCTTTATTTATTGTCAGTATTATCAGTTATCACCAAAGAGTTGACGAAATGTGATGGACAAAACTATTTATTTAAATTTTTAATTAAGAATCCTCATTTGCACTTGCACAGCAAATGATGGTAAAAAGGATTATCGTCCTGTGTTGGTTGCCCTTTACCTATATTTTATTTATATTTATAATTGCAATAAATAAAGTTTCTATTTATTTTGCATTAACAAACGTCAAGTTAAGCGCACTTATCAAAGATTTCGCGAGCATGTTATAATAATCCGACTCTGGTCAGGGTTGCCAGATGGGGATTTTTTTCCCCAAAATGGGGAAAATCTTTCCTGGGAAGAAAAAATTTGGGGAACGAATATCTTAGGGGAAATTTATGGGGAAATCATTTTTGCTTGGAGAATTTTTGGCGAAAAAATTTACTGTCTCAATATTCAATAACAATTTTATTTGCACAATGAAAACAATTTATGAACAGTCCTAGCAGGTGTCAACGTGTTTAATTCATTCTTTTCTTTTTCTGTTGTCAGTATTATTAAAAATAAATTGCGAAATAGAATACATGTAAGAACAGCAGATCTATCATGAGAGTTAGATTTAGTTTGAAAAGTGATGGTTGTGTCAATTTTGTTCCTACAAAACATATGTTACTAAAGTTTAATTCAGAAATATACGTTAATGAAGATTCAGAAGATAATAAAATTTTGGAAGCATTTTCAGATGAGTTTTAGAATTTTGTTTTTTTTTTGTTTAGAATTTTCGATTTTTATGTCTTTCTTAGATCTTTTATGTTATAAATACAATTTTGGAAGTTTAATGTTATTTTTGATAACATATATTTTCATGTCATTGAATGTGGTTAAGTATTTTTGTATTTGCAATTATTATTTTATATTGCAAGGTTAATAAAAACTCTTAAAACTAATGAAGATTTAAAAAAAAAACGCGTTTTGGGAAATTCTTAGAATTGGCAGGGGGAAATGTTGCCGGAACCATCTGACAACCCTGACTCTGGTACAAGTAATTTAGAAACGCGCTTTCAACTGCCTGGATCATACGAGATCGAACAATATCGTCTGAAACGTAGGTTAATTTGTCGGTCATTATTGAATTAAATTAACTCACAACGACTTCAAAATTATTTTATTTTGATTCCAAACCAATTGTGGTTACGACCCAGATACATTTGATGATGACGACATTGTTATATACCCTCACACCACCCCCATATGATTGAATCATCATTCACTCATCATCGCCTTTCATATTTCTCGGTTCAAGTCCATATTTGTTTTATATTGATAATTTGTAAACCGAGCTCATATAATCATCGAATCCATTCCATTTTATAATAATTAGAGATTTAGATTAATTACATGCAACATTGTATGTTTTATATAATAAAAGTTGTAGAATCTCTAAATTCGTTTAATTATACTCGAAAGTAGAACATATCCGACCAAACAATAGAAGAGTTCCATTACAACATTATCATGCAATCACAAATATACAATTGGCCAAATTTGACCAAACTTTCATAAACATTGATTATTGTAATCCATCCAACGGAATATTAATTTTTCTTGTAACTTTGGAGGAAACTTGTGGTTTAAACTTCTTTTCTCATGTGTTTTGACATTACTTTGAATTCGGACTTGAGTTACGGAAAAGTGCTGAACCCTTTTGATAAGGGTGTTAATAAAAAGACCCATTATCACTATAAGAATGATATCGGATGCCTAAACACAACGTAGGTAAATAAAAGAAACATTTTGCAAATCAATTAACTAGACGAGCCAAATAATTTCGTGAATAAAAAGTAAAATTCAAGATTAATTAAATAAATAAGTTGTAAATTATTTAAATATCAAACAATCATCAATCACAGTCTCACTAAGGTACTAACACTTTTTTTATTATTACCTTATTTTGACAACTTTTTGTTGTATGTAATAAACTGTGTCTATTGTTAGTTGATTTGTTAAACATTTTCTCTAAGTTGAAAATTATTATCCCTCACAATCATAAAGTACATATTTTGATTCTTATTGCAATTACCTACTTTCAGCTCGCTAATGGCCAGATGGTTATTGTCATGATTTTATGGGGCTTATAGGAAAAGAGCCAGCTAATCTCTCCCTGTCCCTGGTGGACAGGGTACAACATCTGGTGCGACCGGGTGATTTGAAAATGTCATGCCAATAAAACCCAGCACTTTGCACATGAGATCGGTAGGTAGGTACTCCAACCGCAACCATCTGTAGCAATAAACTATTTAGTGGTAAACTTGAGAACACGAAATAATTTTAGTTTTCAACTTGAATTTTTAGTAAATTTCAAAGTTAAATTTCAAATCTCAATGATGCAACTAATAATCAAGCTAATTCCAGTTACAATTGTCATTTAATTCGTATGGAGAATAAAATTAATCAAAAATTAAAATTTTACTGTTATTTGTTGATTCCAAGAGTTGACTCTTGACATGTTTTAAGCAGTTGACAACTGCTTAAAAGATCTGATTCCAATTAATTAACCGTCGAAACCCTTAGCCGATGAAACCAATTTCAATAAAGATTATATTTAATTCGCATTGCCAAATAAATTTGTTCTACTTTTTTTTTTGTAGCGATTTCCTCGCCTCCCAGGTCACCATTATCGGTTATTTGACCTATTAACAAAACAGACAGGGTAATCAACGGGTCTTAGAGATAGTCAAGGGAATCACCCTCGTGGTGTGGGACGTCGCCCCGGAGACGCTAAACTGGGACGTTTTTGAAACCGAAGCAATACTTAACCAATTGTTAATTTATCAAATTACCCTTACAATTATTTTCCCAAAAAAGAAGTGTATGGAATTAAGAACCAACGTGAATAAGCTTTAAGTTGTAAGGTGAGTCTGAATTATTCTATTTTAATTATTATTATTAGCCAAAGTATTAATTACGTGAAGTTTAAAGTGAACCATACTTGTAAAAATTTTAAATATCCAAAAATTAATTTCTTATTCGATTAAACACAGTTTTAATTTGCTTCCTTTTTAATGTTGAATTCTAATCGAAACAACTTCTAAGTGATTCTAATTTTTAAATCTGCCAACTCTATTTAATATAATAATTTTGTGCCGAAATTACAACATATTTTCTTATTTTGACTAAAAGTGCATGTAATAAATTGTGCCTATTCTTAGTTGATTTGTGGAACATTTTCTCTATGATTAACAACTTTGTGAAAATTACACTAGTTTACAATTTTTTTTACCAAGATATGAAAGTCGAAAAAAAATTAGGACAGCAAGTTTTTTAAATATTCATTATAAAGTATCAATATTTAAAAATGTTTGCAATAACAAAAATGTTACAGATTGTTACAGATTCTGTTGTGCTATCAGGGTCAGTTTAACTTAATCTAGACTAGTAGTAACCAAAAAATATATTTTTATTCCAAAAACCTTAATACCTCTCTTCATAAGACTTTAAATTTTGATGGAAATACTCATCATGTTCATGGCGTAAGCTTCCCAGGTTTTTTTGGAATAATTTCAACACAAACACAGAAAAAGTTGTTTGGGTTTAATTTACATGCACATCATGCACATGATGATATTTTAAAGCAAATAAAATATTTAACAATTTATTAATCACGTCAATCTCATATAAATGAAATATCTTGATATTTATTGGCTTTTATCTACTTTCAGCTGTCTATTGGCCTGGTGGATTTTGCCGAGATTTTTCGGGGTTGTTGATCGTCAAGCCCCCCGAGCTTTCTTTGTTTTTGGTTAATCGAATTCTACAGATGGTTCCTTCCTACGTGGTGGAGGACATGGAGGTTCTTTTTATTACCTACTCCACCACGCCCCAGCCTTTGGGTCGGCGCCACCACGTGCGACGTTGGAATTTCATTGTAGCCTAGGACACAGACCTGGACGAGGCATGGGTGGAGGCGTGGTACTCCCCCATGTCCATGGCCTGACGGACCATTTTTTTTGTTTTAGATTGAAATTTTTAGTATTTAGTATTATCAGTTATATTTATAGTTTAAATTATTCATTATGAATAAAATACCATTTTGTACCAGTTTCCCTGTTTCATTTTTAAGTCTAATCTTTTTCTTTAGTTACCTGGATAAAATTTGACAGTTTCAAAAAAAAAATAAAAAAAAAACAATAAATTTCAATCATTCTATAAGGCACAATTGATAAAAATTTTGACAAGCTAATGATCACGAATTATTACAAAGTTTTTAAAGCGCGAATTTTTAAACTTTTGACGACAAACACATGCTGTGACGTAGTTTTGAAGTTATTTCTTCATCAACAAATTTTTACGGAAAAATTTTCTTTTATTTCTTAAAATTCTCCCAACATAACAATTATTCAAGAAAATCGTTTTTTGTTTTCCTCGAATTATGTTTTTTTATTGTTAAACACCTATCTTAGTATGACTGAACTGTAGAGACAAGTTATTAAAAAAATTCTACCAAAAGGAGAAGATTTTTCTAAGTCAATCCTATTCTCTGAAAGAAGCCACCCTCAAAAAGAAGATTGGCATCTTACCTGTGCGATACATTCGCACGCAACAGATCAAAGAAATTGTTTTAATCAAAACAACTAACAATAAGAAAGAAAAAACCACGGCCAACTCTCCAAGTACAAACATAACTTTTACTGATAATAAAAAACACTTCCTGGTGAAAATAGCATTGACTGTATTTAGACAAATATTCCAGAAAATTATTTTTTGTTTTTCTTTTATTTTGTTTTTTATTGTTGTGGTGGTTCTTCAGTCCTCTGTGAGATGGCACTGCAGCTTTCTACTTACGACTTAGAATTTCTAATCGGAAATAAATAGTCGTATTGTAAATTTGTGAGACAGTTGTGTTATTAACTCATAGACAGTGCAGTTATAGAACTTATTGTTCCTGAAATATATAGTGTGGTGAATAAAGTGTCCTTCGTTAGTGAAGTATTTCTTATTCCCTACACTCCATACATTGTTAAACACCTATCTTGATATGACTGAACTGTAGAGATATGTTGTTTAAGAAATTTCTATCAAAGGGAAGAAGATTTTTTTAAGTCTGTCCCATTGTCCGAAAGAAGCCACTGTGACGGGCCAAAAGGCTCCTGTGTATTTTAGAATTAAGCAATATTCAGATGCCACAATTATTTTATGTATGCGTCAATAAGATTAAAAAGAGAGCAATTACCAGAAAAACAGAATCATAAATTATTGATAAAAGTTTAAATTCATTACGGAAATCAAAATCATAAATTAACTATTAACAAGTAGCCACTTGATAACAAAAATCGTCAAAATTGGTTATGAAAGCTGAGTGAGAGAACAAGCTACCAATAATTCAAAATTATTACTTCTGAATGCAAAGTCATTAATTACAAGTGAAACAAAATCACCGAACGTGACAGTTCGTGAAGTTTTACCTCTTAGTGATAAGACTTTGTGAAACTGAAGCCACCAATCCCCTTTTGGGAAATGAGCTGTAAGTGTTAAAGAAATTTTTCTTAAATCCGAGTGTTTTAAAGAATATGATTAATTGCATATTGTTTCGGTTGTTAAAGCTACGTGAATATTCACGAAGCAACAGAAAAAGCGAAAAATGTAAAACGTGAACTTTACCGAAATTTAACATTGAAAACATTTTTATCTGGTTTAAAAGAACCTTTGGGAACAAACATCCGGTGTATACGACCAAATAATTTAAGTGAAGCACTGCAACTTGTGCTTCAAGAGGAAAATGTACAATACTTTAAAAACCTTCCAAATAAAATCAATACATGTGATCAGATAAGTCAAAGTCGACCATGCTTAGAACGAACATTTGATAATGTTCCTCAAAAATTTTATTACGAATACTAAACAACCCATTACCGCCCTGTGTTTCGTCAAAATTCCTTTGTATCTCAACCGGTTTCTTGTGCCCCTAAGATCTGCTACAGTCCGTAAAGTTACCTTTACAGAGAAAGTAACTCTAATAACATAAACACAAGTCGCTCTTATTTTATCACTGCTAGAAGAATGATTGTTACAAAGAATGCTTGAAAATGAAAAAGATGCTTCGAACTGTTAACAAATGGTGCTCAATAATGACACCTTTTCCAGTTTGGAATGTAACAATAAGCATCTGACAATTGGTACAATTTATCCCGAATCGAAAACTCTGTTCCCATGGTCTGTTCCATATGTAATCAACGTCTAGACTTTTTAATGAGGTGATAAAAACTTGGTATGTGAGACCAAAGAAGAAAGGGAAAGAGTAAACGCTTGAGGCAGCACCCCAGGCCCGGGATTCATTCTCGTAGAAGCACTTAAATAAAGAATTGACGTTTTGTTTTAAATCAATGACAAAACTCTTTTGTTGTACAATATTAATTTCACATTACTTTGTAAATAAACTTGCGATTTGAAGAGTTGCATATCATTTGATTCAATTATTTCTAACATAATTGATAAAATATACAGCCATGAAGAACCCAACATAGACATTTAATGTGAAAAGTAAGATAAAGGATCACTATTGATCCTCTGATTCGCTTCTATAAAGGTGAGTAAATGACAAGGTAGAAGTGACATAATTTCTTAAAATAAAGACAAAGACAAGTCATACCTTTGAAAAATATTCGTCGACTTTACAAATCTATTAGCTGTTTCAATGGTTATTAATAATTAGATCTCTCATTGAATGTATAAATTACAATTAGCCATTATTTTTTGAAGTGAATGAATAATGTATATCAGCTAATTTCAAGAGAAAATGCAACGTGGCGTTTTTATAGTTTTTAAACAGCAAATATCTAATGCGGGAGAAAATAGGTAAATCGTCGTCTAACATACTGATGTTGATAAATTATTTTGAATGGAAATAAAAGCGATGAGCTTAGCTTCGTTGGCTATGCGAGCTTTGTTAATTTTTTTGCATTTAAAAAATTGTTACAGTACTAGTGTGGTCAGGTCAGGTCAGGTCAGGTTGTTAATTTTTTTGCATTTAAAAAATTGTTACAGTACTAGTAGTCAATTTTTGAAAAATTTTAGACTTTTTGAGACCCATATATAGAAAAGATGCAGAGCAAGTAATGGAAATAAAATAGATTCATAATTTAGTAAATTATTTTAAAATTAATGCTATTTACGTTTTTTGATCAAACTCTGAAAGTTCTTAAATTAATTCAATTTTGTTACTGGATATCACTAAAATATCAACCAACAGAAGAAAAATAGAGATTGAAACACAAAAAATATTAATTCAAGCGTTAATAAACAGTCGTCATAAATTAAATTATGAAAAGAGACCAAATACAATTTTTGCACAATAACGCGGATGTGAAATTATCTGAAAAACACATTAAAATTATTCATGTAAACTTATTGTTAATGGCGCTTGAATTATACAGTGTATATCAGAAATACGTGTCTTAATTTTAACAGGTAACAGAGCGCAACAAATAAAACATTTTTTCTATTTGTAACTTTTCAATAAAAAATTCGTAAATTTACTTGAATTTAACTACTGAAACGTGTACCCGCCTATGAGTACAAAAATAAAAGGGTTGAACTATTTTTATTGTGATAGAAACGGGCGATTTAAACAATTTAAAACAACAATGAAAATTGTTGCTATGAATACAAACTAATTATTAAATACTGACAAGCTTGTTTGCACAAAAAAAATGAGAAAAACAGTGAAAATTATAAATAAGAATTTTGCAAAATATCATATAGAAACGTTGTTCCACTTGCTGAGTTTTATTACATGGTAAAATTAACACACGTATTTCTGATACACCCTGTATAAACATTGATTGTCTAATAAGGTCAAAGGTGTGATAACGAGACGCCATCCTTGTGTTCTTCGCCCTCTTATCTGTGCTAGTGTGATTAATAGTGGTAGAAAGTATTAATAAAAGAGATATTTGCATCTCTATTCTTTGAGTATCAGTTTTGTTTTTCTTAAACTCCCTTTTAGAAAATACATAATTTCCTAAAAGGAAGATGCGTTTACATGGAGGAAAATCGATAAATCAAAGAACGGACAAAAACGAATAGAACAGATCAATCTTATATTTCAAACAAAAGAAGAAAAAATGGTTGCCTATATAAACCTTAAGCGCAAAATAAAATTTTGTAATCAAATGTAGTGTTACGTAAAAAATATCTTGTGCCTTTACGACCTGATGTAAATAAATGGCTTTATAAAGATGAAAAAAACTTGTAAAATACGTTCCTCTAATGCAGTAAATTATCAAATTTCTCACCTCAACCACTTCCGTCTCTTGAAGTAATGTATAAAAAAAATTTATATTACCACCAAGTGTATCAAAAAAAATGTTGATTTATTTAACATTGTGAAACTGACATCCTTCCAAATTTTATTAATCTGAAGAAATGCAGACGACTAACAGTTTTATCTCCAGTGTTTTGAAGTATTTCATATTTAAATCTGACTCTGCTTATCTAACCCTGTTATCCAAATGATGTTCTAATCAAAATAATTTTCCACACGACGATAATTTCCTAAATCCTACGGAGACAACAGTTTTGTGTCGAATATTTAAAATATTTCATAATTGACCCTGTTATTATTCCAGAATTTAAATTTTATTGTGGCATATTTTTAACTTTAAGAGTAAGTTTGTTATTGTTGTTAGTACTTTACACAAAAACCTTTTTATCTTTGCATGAAATTTATAAGATTTTTTCTTCAATATCCCTATCAAAATTAAGTAATTAATAAGTGTAAAATTGTTAAAAAATATTCTTTTCATTATTTTTTATGATATTCTGGGAAATAAAACTGCAAAATACTTAAAAAAAATGTGGTTAAACCAAACATAAATTCATCTGTTGTGGACCTCACATGTTCTGGCGCAGATTTTTTATCAAATTCCGATTCGCCATTAATTTGATTTTGCTAAATAAATGATAAATTAATTAAAACTAATTAAAACTAGTTTAATTAGTAACTAATTTAATTCTTTGTGTTTAGTTAAATTTAGTTCCCATTTACTTAGCGAAAGTCAAATTAAGGGTGAAAAGTTTCACATGCATTGACAAAAAAAAGTACTTGTAGCTATTTAATAAGCAGTTACCGATTATTTGTTTTTAAGATACACTAAAAATATGAAAATCCACTCTGTACAACACTGAATAAAGTGTCATAGAAACTACACAAAATTAGCCAAGTAATTATAATATGGAATAAATAAAAACTTACCGCATATTTTAACAGCCAACAACATAACAAACTCTGATCGATTATCTTTAAAATATTACAAGTCCGGTAAACAATCAGTCAATCACTCACACTACAACTACTTACTTCCTCAACCAGTGAACATTTAGTGAATGTAGCACGAGCAGCTACGACTGTTTTAGACTGTTGTGACTGTTACCAGAGATAAGACCGATAAGAGTGCACGCACATGTGTAAGCAAACTTTCAGGAATCAATCCTTGGAATGTATGCACGAATATACAGAGCTATTCGTATTTAGGCAGTAACATCTGACCTTCAAAAGGTCAGATAAAAAAGCAATAATAAGATAATAAAGCTATAAAAAAGATGCTAACTTAAGTACTTTCGGTTCACTTTTTTAAGGTAGAACTCCTGTACAAGCGTCTCATTTGTGCGGATGCACAAATTTGAGTCTCATTTTTTTTAGTTATAAATAAAATTGTTTTTTTTGAGTGTCACTTTTACCAGGGATGTTGACGAATTCGTTACAGGACGGAGCTTTTAGAAGAATATCAGATTACATACACACATGTGCATTCCTTTACAAGAAATTGTAGTGTAATTAACAATTTCTGAGTCTAATCAAAGTCAGATCACAAAACCGGTAGTTTAGAAAGACAGGCGGAATTTTTCTGAAATTTTGATCTAAAATTTAACCCTATATTGCAGCCGTGGTATTTCGGTTGTGTAAATCATTTTATTTAATTGTTTTATTGTTAGCAAATTTTGCATGACACGATTGCTGTCCCGTTACTAACATAACGTTAGGAGGAAAGTATAAAAGAAAATCTCTTAAGAAAATTGGAGAAAAACGCGAAAATGTCAAAATAGTACCGGTGCAGTACTGGAGGCGACATCTAACAAGGGGTAGTACGACCAAAATTACAGTTTTCTCACTGGGTTCTTTCATTTAATTTCTGTATTATTTAAACAAACAAAATTTGTTGTTACCCAAATTGCACTTCATTGAGTTCAGAAAACAACTTCAGATCTAACAACAACCAATTTTAGAGTTTAATTTATCTTTCAGGATATTTGGGGTAATTCCATAGCGTTATTGTCGAGGTCATTGTATTGTATTCATTTTAAATCAACGATTACCGAATTTAGTGTTAAATAATAATAAAATTGCCAACCGGAAAACACCCCCAATGTTAATTAATAATAATATTAAGAAAGTTTTGATCAAATGCTTAGACATCATAAGAGTCAAATTTTCATAATTCCGCAAATGTGGAAATTAATTTTAACAAGGGAAGGGAGGTAGCGAGTTAACGTAGATTAGCCTTTGGTTTGGAGGAGGATTCGATTTTTGACTTTCTTCTGAGTTAGTCGATTTCGTTCTGTTTTTTAAATATTTATAAATTTAAAACAAAGTCTTCTTTTACATTTCTGTATTCATAGATTTAAATAAGTGAATTTAAACATAATTTTAAAATAAATTAATTTAAATTCTTTAAAGGTAGGCCCTCAAAAGAGTTAATTAATTTTACTCATTTAATGTTTTGAATTTCCTTTACGCCGTTTATCGTTATCATTTACCTCATAACTTATCTCGTAACTACAAACTTATGGATCAACGAAAATTCCGAAAACAAACAATTATTTAAATTTTCGTGCTTTGCACTGAATCAGTTATTTAAATTTTTAAATAAATTGTTTTAAATAAATAAATCACAGCTTTGAATTGCAATATTAAAATTTGTTTCTCTTCTTCGCTTCAAAATTATTTATTGTTTAGAACAAAAATTTGAGTGAAACGGCATCCAACCAATATTAAACAACAATCAAAATTTAAACCCAAAACCCACGATGCTTATTCAAACTGTTATACATAATTATAATTTTCGTAGTCAAAACTCGTAGGAAGTAGAAATATTTGTTGTCAGCAAGGAGAGGTTTAGAATGAAACGACATCTCTTCCGCAACGTGTTAGGCACGTGAGTCGGCCATCGTCATGGGAAGGGTCGTAGTCCTTGGGGACGCTCTTCTCCAACTTTAACAAGGTCTAAGACACGGTGGCAGGTAGATTCCGCCCGTACTTAGAATGGACGTTGTAATTCCCGTCCCAATGGCAAGTATAGTCTTCCGACCAAAATAGTGAAGATTGGCTAAAGTAATTTATCATATACACCTTAGGATAGAAGATAATCAATCTACACTAAAATGCAAACTAGGGTTTTATTCCGTACCGGCGCATTCCAACAACATCTGTTTTAAAAAATGAGACGAACTGAGCAATAAACATCTTTATGCGAGGAAGCCCTATTTTGCATTTTACTGCAGGCTAATTATTCAATGATTTATTATTTCAGTCAATCTTCACTAATCCAGTTGGAAGACTACTTCCGCGTACAGCATAATCATAAAGAATGTCACTCACCCCTATAAACTGGTCCGGATAAAAAGGGGCTGAGTGCTATCCACAGCAATAAATGTTTTAGGTCATAAATGATGTAAATTTCATATTAAACATTCCTTCGAATGTTTTCTCGACATGGATTCATTATTTAATTTTGGACGTCAATGATATTAAAATCATACAATTAATATAATTAGAGTCGGTGTACGGAAAACGAGTTAAAATTTAATTCAGCATTAATTGATTCAAAGTAAGTTACCAGTTACCTACTTTGACAAAAGTCACATTAGTCCCCAATTAAAGTTTGATTGCAATTAGAAGTTCTGTAAAGCGCCTTAATTAATTAAAAATGGCTTTATCAAGTAAAGTAGGTAAAGAATAATTTGATGTTCTAACAAGAATATAATTTTAATAATTTAATACTTAACTTATGGAATTATTCTGCGGTAATTTTAAACTAAGAAGATAATGATTTATTAAATTGCATTGCTCAATTGGTGACTATAACAAAATAAATAAATAAAAAAAATTAACTTCATTAAAACTTTTCTAAGGTGATTTTTTTGTAAACACAATGGCAATAACGGCAATTAATTGTAAATCCCGTCAGTAATAAATCTTTTCTTTGTCTCTCTTTACTTATTGTCAGTATTATCAGTTATCACCAAAGAGTTGACGAAATGTGATGGACAAAACTATTTATTTAAATTTTTAATTAAGAATCGTCATTTGCACTTGCACAGCAAATGATGGTAAAAAGTATTATCGTCCTGTGTTGGTTGCCCTTTACCTATATTTTATTTATATTTATAATTGCAATAAATAAAGTTTCCATTTATTTTGCATTAACAAACGTCAAGTTAAGCGCACTTATCAAAGATTTCGCGAGCATGTTATAATAATGCGACTCTGGTCAGGGTTGCCAGATGGGGATTTTTATACCCAAAATGGGGAAAATCTTTCCTGGAAGGGAAAAATTTGGGGAACGAATATCTTAGGGGAAATTTATGGGGAAATCATTTTTGCTTGGAGAATTTTTGGCGAAAAAATTTACTGTCTCAATATTCAATAACAATTTTATTTGCATAATGAAAACAATTTATGAACAGTCCTAGCAGGTGTCAACGTGTTTAATTCATTCTTTTCTTTTTCTGTTGTCAGTATTATTAAAAATAAATTGCGAAATAGAATACATGTAAGAACAGCAGATCTATCATGAGAGTTAGATTTAGTTTGAAAAGTGATGGTTGTGTCAATTTTGTTCCTACAAAACATATGTTACTAAAGTTTAATTCAGAAATATACGTTAATGAAGATTTAGAAGATAATAAAATTTTGGAAGCATTTTCAGATGAGTTTTAGAATCTTGTTTTTTTTTGTTTAGAATTTTCGATTTTTATGTCTTTCTTAGATCTTTTATGTTATAAATACAACTTTGAAAGTTTAATGTAATTTTTGATAACATATATTTTCATGTCACTGAATGTGGTTAAGTATTTTTGTATTTGCAATTATTATTTTATATTGCAAGGTTAATAAAAACTCTTAAAACTAATGAAGATTTAAAAAAAAAACACGTTTTGGAAAATTCTTAGAATTGGCAGGGGGAAATGTTGCCGGAACCATCTGACTCTGGTACAAGTAATTTAGAAACGCGCTTTCAACTGCCTGGATCATACGAGATCGAACAATATCGTCTGAAACGTAGGTTAATTTGTCGGTCATTATTGAATTAAATTAACTCACAATAAACATTAAGAGGATATCAAGAAACTGTTCTTATTACTCAACGACTTCAAAATTATTTTATTTTGATTCCAAGCCAATTATGGTTACGACCCAGATACATTTGATGATGACGACATTGTTATATCCCCTCACACCACCCCCATATGATTGAATCATCATTCACTCATCATCGCCTTTCATATTTCTGGATTCAAGTCCATATTTGTTTTATATTGATAATTTGTAAACCGAGCTCATATAAGCATCGAATCCATTCCATTTTATAATAATTAGAGATTTAAATTAATTACATGCAACATTGTATGTTTTAAATAATAAAAGTTGTAGAATCTCTAAATTCGTTTAATTATACTCGAAAGTAGAACATGTCCGACCAAACAATAGAAGAGTTCCATTACAACATTATCATGCAATCACAAATATACAATTGGCCAAATTTGACCAAACTTTCATAAACATTGATTATTGTAATCCATCCAACGGAATATTAATTTTTCTTGTAACTTTGGAGGAAACTTGTGGTTTAAACTTCTTTTCTCATGTGTTTTGACATTACTTTGAATTCGGACTTGAGTTACGGAAAAGTGCTGAACCCTTTTGATAAGGGTGTTAATAAAAAGACCCATTATCACTATAAGAATGATATCGGATGCCTAAACACAACGTAGGTAAATAAAAGAAACATTTTGCAAATCAATTAACTAGACGAGCCAAATAATTTCGTGAATAAAAAGTAAAATTCAAGATTAATTAAATAAATAAGTTGTAAATTATTTAAATATCAAACAATCATCAATCACGGTCTCACTACGGTACTAACATTTTTTTTTATTACCTTATTTTGACAACTTTTTGTTGTATGTAATAAACTGTGTCTATTGATAGTTGATTTGTTAAACATTTTCTCTAAGTTGAAAATTATTATCCCTCACAATCATAAAGTACTCGTACATATTTTGATTCTTATTGCAATTACCTACTTTTAGCTCGCTAATGGACAGATGGTTATTGTCATGATTTTATGGGGCTTATAGGAAAAGAGCCAGCTAATCTCTCCCTGTCCCTGGTGGACAGGGTACAACATCTGGTGCGACCGGGTGATTTGAAAATGTCATGCCAATAAAACCCAGCACTTCGCACATGAGATCGGTAGGTAGGTACTCCGACCGCAACCATCTGTGGCAATAAACTATTTAGTGGTAAACTTGAGAACACGAAATAATTTTAGTTTTCAACTTGAATTTTTAGTAAATTTTAAAATTAAATTTCAAATCTCAATGATGCAACTAATAATCAAGCTAATTCCAATTACAATTGTCATTTAATTCGTATGGAGAATAAAATTAATCAAAAATTAAAATTTTACTGTTATTTGTTGATTCCAAGAGTTGACTCTTGACATGTTTTAAGCAGTTGACAACTGCTTAAAAGATCTGATGTTTCCAATTAATTAACCGTCGAAACCCTTAGCCGATGAAACCAATTTCAATAAAGATTATATTTAATTCGCATTGCAAAATAAATTTGTTATTCTTATTGTGTTTAGCGAAAACTAATGGCATACCTTTTTGTAACAAAAACCCAAACACGATTACCGAAGTGACAAACTCTAAACCAATTTCTGATAAAAATATGCAAATAACAAAACCGTTTAGTTTTTATTGGACCCATCTATTTTTTTAGTTCGAGAATAATTTTATTTCACAATGAGTATTAAACGGCACCTATTAACATATTAGCTGTTTCAAAACTATAAAAAACCATCGTCACATTTTCTCTGAAAATTAGTTAAATTATTCAGGCACTTCAAAAAAATAATAGCCAATATAATATACACTTCTAATTATAGATCTAATCATTAATAACTATTTTCTAATAATATCAATGTTATTAAAAAAAATGTAAAATGCAACCTAGCGTAAATATAGTTTTGAAACGGCTAATAGTGATTTTTAAAAATTAAGCAGTTGGATTCCAATTGAACAGTAAAAACAGTAAGATTATTTCGTGTACCCAAGTTTAAGTTTATTGCCACAGATGTTTGCGGTCGGAGTACCTACCGATCCCAAACCGGAGTTTATTGGCATGACATTTTCAAATCACCCCAAGTTACGCAGAAACTATTTATATTTCATTTCGTCTTCTGCCATCCCATGAGACACTGGGAGCCGCGCGTATGTACGTTCGTCGCTGGAATTTGATCGTAGCTTAGAAAGTAGAAATTTTTATTTGAACTTCAGCAGTTCTAGAGTAAGCATGTCTCGTAAAAGCCACCAATTTATAAATATTTTTTTTTTCAGATCATTTATTGAATTTTAATTACAACACCTCGACATCAGTCTCCACCAGTTCTAGTGTAAGCATGTCCCGTAAGTACCACCTATTTGTACATATTTAAATTTTGAATTCAGATCATTCTGGATCAATTAAATTTTTTTTTTGAAATTATTCAACAATTTTTTTTCACAAAATTTTAAATTTTTTGCTTATTAATTTAATTAAATTATTTAATTAATTTTGATCAAAAGTTAATTAATTTACAAAAACCAAAATGTTTGGATTTACTTTCTTATTCTTAATTTCTTATTCGATTAAACACAGTTTTAATTTGCTTCATTTTTAATGTTGAATTCTAGTCGAAACAACTTCTAAGTGACTTTAATTTTTAAATCTGCCAACTCTATTTAACATAATAACTTTGTGCCAAAATTACAACATATTTTCTTATTTTGACTAAAAGTGCATGTAATAAATTGTGCCTATTCTTAGTTGATTTGTTAAACATTTTCTCTATGATTAACAACTTTGTGAAAATTACACTAGTTTACAATTTTTTTTACCAAGACATGAAGTCGAAAAAAAATTAGGACAGCAAGTTTTTTAAATATTCATTATAAAGTATCAATATTTAAAAATGTTTGCAATAACAAAAATGTTACAGATTGTTACAGATTCTGTTGTGCTATCAGGGTCAGTTTAACTTAATCTAGACTAGTAGTAACCAAAAAATATATTTTTATTCCAAAAACCTTAATACCTCTCTTCATAAGACTTTAAATTTTGATGGAAATACTCATCATGTTCATGGCGTAAGCTTCCCAGGTTTTTTTTGGAATAATTTCAACACAAACACAGAAAAAGTTGTTTGGGTTTAATTTACATGCACATCATGCACATGATGATATTTTAAAGCAAATAAAATATTTAACAATTTATTAATCACGTCAATCTCATATAAATGAAATATCTTGATTTTCATTGGCTTTTATCTACTTTCAGCTGTCTATTGGCCTGGTGGATTTTGCCGAGATTTTTCGGGGTTGTTGATCGTCAAGCCCCCCGAGCTTTCTTTGTTTTTGGTTAATCGAATTCTACAGATGGTTCCTTCCTACGTGGTGGAGGACATGGAGGTTCTTTTTATTACCTACTCCACTACTAGGACACAGACCTGGACGAGGCATGGGTGGAGGCGTGGTACTCCCCCATGTCCATGGCCTGACGGACCATTTTTTTGTTTTAGATTAAAATTTTTAGTATTTAGTATTATCAGTTATATTTATATAATTATTCATTATGAATAAAATACCATTTTGTACCAGCTTCCCTGTTTAATTTTTAAGTCTAATCTTTTTCTTTAGTTACCTGGATAAAATTTGAAAGTTTAAAAAAAAAATAAAAAAACAATAAATTTCAATCATTCTATAAGGCACAATTCATAAAAATTTTGACAAGCTAATGATAACGAATTATTACAAAGTTTTTAAAGCGCGAATTTTTAAACTTTTGACGACAAACACATGCTGTGACGTAGTTTTGAAGTTGTTTCTTCATCAACAAATTTTTACGAAAAAATTTTCTTTTATTTCTTAAAATTCTCTCAACATAACAAATATTCAAGAAAATCGTTTTTTGTTTTCCTCGAATTATGTTTTTTTATTGTTAAACACCTATCTTAGTATGACTGAACTGTAGAGACAAGTTATTAAAAAAATTCTACCAAAAGGAGAAGATTTTTCTAAGTCAATCCTATTCTCTGAAAGAAGCCACCCTCAAAAAGAAGATTGGCATCTTACCTGTGCGATACATTCGCACGCAACAGATCAAAGAAATTGTTTTAATTAAAACAACTAACAATAAGAAAGAAAAAACCACGGCCAACTCTCCAAGTACAAACATAACTTTTACTGATAATAAAAAACACTTCCTGGTGAAAATAGCATTGACTGCATTTAGACAAATATTCCAGAAAATTATTTTTTGTTTTTCTTTTATTTTGTTTTTTATTGTTGTGGTGGTTTTTCAGTCCTCTGTGATATGGCACTGCAGCTTTCTACTTACGACTATAAAATTTCTATTCGGAAATAAATAGTCGTATTGTAAATTTGTGAGGCAGTTGTGTTATTAACTCGTAGACAGTGCAGTTATAGAACTTATTGTTCCTGAAATATAGTGTGGTGAATAAAGTGTCCTTCGTTAGTGAAGTATTTCTTATTCCCTACACTCCATTAATTACAAGTGAAACAAAATCACCGAACGTGACAGTTCGTGAAGTTTTACCTCTTAGTGATAAGACTTTGTGAAACTGAAGCCACCAATCCCCTTTTGGAAAATGAACTGTAAGTGTTAAAAAAAATTTTCTTAAATCCGAGTGTTGAGTGTTTCAAGAATATGATTAATTGCATATTGTTTCGGTTGTTAAAGCTACGTGAATATTCACGAAGCAACAGAAGAAGCGAAAATTTAACATTGAAAACATTTTTTTCTGGTTTAAAAGAACCTTTGGGAACAAACATCCGGTGTATGCGACCAAATAATTTAAGTGAAGCACTGCAACTTGTGCTTCAAGAGGAAAATGTACAATACTTTAAAAACCTCCCCAATAAAATTAATACATTTGATCAGATAAGTCAAAGTCGACCATGCTTAGAACGAACATTTGATAATGTTCCTCAAAATTTTTCTTACGAGTACTAAACAACCCATTACCGCCCTATGTTTCGTCAAAATTCCTTTGTATCTCAACCGGTATCTTGTGCCCCTAAGATCTGCTTTACACCGTAAAGTTACATTTACAGAGAAAGTAACTCTAATAACATAAACACAAGTCGCTCTTATTTTATCACTGCTAGAAGAATGATTGTTACAAAGATTGCTTGAAAATAAGAAAGATGCTTCGAACTGTTAACAAATGGTGCTCAATAATGACACCTTTTCCAGTTTGGAATGTAACAATAAGCATCTGACAATTGGTACAATTTATCCCGAATCGAAAACTCTGTTCCCATGGTCTGCTCCATATGTAATCAACGTCTAGACTTTTTAATGAGGTGATAAAAACTTGGTATGTGAGACCAAAGAAGAAAGGGAAAGAGTAAACGCTTGAGGCAGCACCCCAGGCCCGGGATTCATTCTCGTAGAAGCACTTAAATAAAGAATTGACGTTTTGTTTTAAATCAATGACAAAACTCTTTTATTGTACAATATTAATTTCACATTACTTTGTAAATAAACTTGCGATTTGAAGAGTTGCATATCATTTGATTCAATTATTTCTAACATAATTGATAAAATATACAGCCATGTAGATCCCAACATAGACATTTAATGTGAAAAGTAAGATAAAGGATCACTATTGATCCTCTGATTCGCTTCTATAAAGGTGAGTAAATGACAAGGTAAAAGTGACATAATTTCTTAAAATAAAGACAAAGTACACAAGTCATACCTTTGAAAAATATTCGTCGACTTTACAAATCTATTAGCTGTTTCAATGGTTATTAATAATTAGATCTCTCATTGAATGTATAAATTACAATAAGCCATTATTTTTTGAAGTAAATGAATAATGTATAACAGCTAATTTCAAGAGAAAATGCAACGTGGCGTTATTATAGTTTTTAAACAGCAAATATCTAATGCGGGAGAAAATAGGTAAATCGTCGTCTAACATACTGATGTTGATAAATTATTTTGAATGGAAATAAAAGCGATGAGCTTAGCTTCGTTGGCTATGCGAGCTTTGTTAATTTTTTTGCATTTAAAAAATTGTTACAGTACTAGTGTGGTCAGGTCAGGTCAGGTCAGGTTGTTAATTTTTTTGCATTTAAAAAATTGTTACAGTACTAGTGGTCAATTTTTGAAAAATTTTAAAGACTTTTTGAGACCCAGAAAAGATGCAGAGCAAGTAATGGAAATAAAATAGATTCATAATTAGGTAAATTATTTTAAAATTAATGCTATTTACGTTTTTTGTTCAAACTCTGAAAGTTCTTAAATTAATTCAATTTTGTTACTGGATATCACTAAAATATCAACCAACAGAAGAAGAATAGAGATTGAAACACAAAAAATATTAATTCAAGCGTTAATAAACAGTCGTCATAAATTAAATTATGAAAAGAGACCAAATACAATTTTTGCACAATAACGCGAATGTGAAATTATCTGAAAAACACATTAAAATTATTCATGTAAACTTATTGTTAATGGCGCTTGAATTATACAGTGTATATCAGAAATACGTGTCTTAATTTTAACAGGTAACAGAGCACAACAAATAAAACATTTTTTCTATTTGTAACTTTTCAATAAAAAATTCGTAAATTTACTTGAATTTAACTACTGAAACGTGTACCCGCCTATGAGTACAAAAATAAAAGGGCTGAACTATTTTTATTGTGATAGAAACGGGCGATTTAAACAATTTAAAACAACAATGAAAATTGTTGCTATGAATACAAACTAATTATTAAATACTGACAAGCTTGTTTGCACAAAAGAAATGAGAAAAACAGTGAAAATTATAAATAAGAATTTTGCAAAATATCATATAGAAACGTTGTTCCACTTGCTGAGTTTTATTACATGGTAAAATTAACACACGTATTTCTGATACATCCTGTATAAACATTGATTGACTAATAAGGTCAAAGGTGTGATAACGAGACGCCATCCTTGTGTTCTTCGCCCTCTTATCTGTGCTAGTGTGATTGATAGTGGTAGAAAGTATTAATAAAAGAGATATTTGCATCTCTATTTTTTGAGTATCAGTTTTGTTTTTCTTAAACTCCCTTTTAGAAAATACATAATTTCCTAAAAGGAAGATGCGTTTACATGGAGGAAAATCGATAAATCAAAGAACGGACAAAAACGAATAGAACAGATCAATCTTATATTTCAAACAAAAGAAGAAAAAATGGTTGCCTATATAAACCTTAAGCGCAAAATAAAATTTTGTAATCAAATGTAGTGTTACTTAAAAAATATCTTGTGCCTTTACGACCTGATGTAAATAAATGGCTTTATAAAGATGAAAAAAACTTGTAACATACGTTCCTCTAATGCAGTAAATTATCAAATTTCTCACCTCAACCACTTCCGTCTCTTGAAGTAATGTATAAAAAAAAATTATATTACCACCAAGTGTATCAAAAAAAATGTTGATTTATTTAACATTGTGAAACTGACATCCATTCAAATTTTATTAATCTGAAGAAATGCAGACGACCAACAGTTTTATCTCCAGTGTTTTGAAGTATTTCATATTTAAATCTGACTCTGCTTATCTAACCTTGTTATCCAAATGATGTTCTAATCAAAACAATTTTCCACACGACGATAATTTTCTAAATCCTACGGAGACAACAGTTTTGTGTCGAATATTTAAAATATTTCATAATTGACCCTGTTATTATTCCAGAATTTAAATTTTATTGTGGCATATATTTAACTTTAAGGGTGAGTTTGTTATTGTTGTTAGTACTTTACACAAAAACCACTCAATTTTTATCTTTGCATGAAATTTATAAGATTTTTTCTTCAATATCCCTATCAAAATTAAGTAATTAATAAGTGTAAAATTGCTAAAAAATATTCTTTTCATTATTTTTTATGACATTCTGAAAAATACTGCAAAATACTTAAAAAATGTGGTTAAACCAAACATAATTTCATCTGTTGTGGACCTCACATGTTCTGGCGCAGATTTTTTATCAAATTCCGATTCGCCATTAATTTGATTTTGCTAAATAAATGATAAATTAATTAAAACAAATTAAAACTAGTTTAATTAGTAACTAATTTAATTCTTTGTGTTCAGTTAAATTTAGTTCCCATTTACTTAGCGAAAGTCAAGTTAAGGGTGAAAAATTTCACATGCATTGACAAAAAAAAGTACTTGTAGGTATTTAATAAGCAGTTACCGATTATTTGTTTTTAAGATACACTAAAAATAATAAAATCCACTCTGTACAACACTGAATAAAGTGTCATAGAAACTACACAAAATTAGCCAAGTAATTATAATATGGAATAAATAAAAACTTACCGCATATTTTAACAGCTAACAACATAACAAACTCTGATCGATTATCTTTAAAATATTACAAGTCCGGTAAACAATCAGTCAATCACTCACACTACAACTACTTACTTCCTCAACCAGTGAACATTTAGTGAATGTAGCACGAGCAGCTACGACTGTTTTAGACTGTTGTGACTGTTACCAGAGATAAGACCGATAAGAGTGCACGCACATGTGTAAGCAAACTTTCAGGAATCAATCCTTGGAATGTATGCACGAATATACAGAGCTATTCGTATTTAGGCAGTAACATCTGACCTTCAAAAAAAGCTATAAAAAAGATGCTAACTTAAGTACTTTCGGTTCACTTTTTTAAGGTAGAACTCCTGTACAAGCGTCTCATTTGTGCGGATGCACAAATTTGAGTCTCATTTTTTTTTAATTATAAATAAAATTGTTTTTTTTGCAACTGAATGTTGTTTTTAGGTTAAATCATGCTCTACTGTACAACTCTACTGCGCGAAGACGCATTTATTTAAATGCGATAAGTGAACAAAAGCCCGCCGTTGAAGTTTGTTGTCGAAAGGAATGGAAGGGAGGAGCGTGGGGTTTCAATACAATCATTCGAGCGTGGGCGTACGCCACCTCCGCGTTTATTTGTTTGCTGATGGAGAGTAACACTATGCAGCACACTTTACTTTACTTGACTGCAACTTTTATTAAATTTATTAGTACTTGATACATTTCAAAATCTTCTTTTAATCTTTTTAGATTTAATAAATATAACTTGAACCGATCACTATACATTTTTTTTAAGTTGTTATAGTTCCTATCCTTTATCACGTTGGAAGTCTTCTTTTTTACTGACTTCATAATTGTTGTTGTTGTTGTATTGACTTTTTGGTGTTGCTGACTTTTCACTTTAAGTCTAATATCTCTCCTATTTCTTTCACTTTGAATTATCACTTTTTGATTATGACTCATTTTCACTTAAATTTGCACAACAGTGAGATGAATGAATAATCTACGCATACAGCAAGTTCGCAGTTTTATAGATACATCTTTATGAGATCTAAGCTGACTGAGGCGTCAGGGTTTCACTTAATGAGTCACAATCTAAAAATAGCAATGACTTACCGATCCAATAATAACTATGACATCATAATCTAAACTTAGTCATGATGTCATGTTCCAAAAATAGCAATGACCGCAGGGATTCCCATAATTTTCAATGTGGGATTTCCCAGGAGATTATTATCCTGACGTCATGATCCAAAAATAGCCATGACATCTTGATCTAAAAATAGCTACAACATCAGGGGATTCACATAATTTTCAATGTGGGATTCCCCAAAGTGACGCATGCGCAGACAAAGACAAGCCATGACATCATAATCCGAAAATAGCATCAACATCAGGGGATTCCTATATTTTGCGTCGGGGAATCCCTGAAATAGCGCATGCGCAGACGAAGTGAATCAGAACCGGCACAGCATATCTACTGTCGAAAATTTACCCGTTGAAGAATTTCTAATCGAAAACAGTTGCCTTCAAACAATAGATAAAAAAATAGTAATAAGTAACTGGTACAGAACTCGTATATTTGACTATTGCAGATGAAAAAAAACAAAAACTTCGCTATAGTTATTATGATTATCGAAAAATTAAGTAATAATTGAAGTTACGTAAATATAATATAAATATAAATTTACAGGTACACCTTCCTCGAACTTGAATAATACATTGACTGTGTGTCCCGCTCACTGGGTTAGTACTATAAATAATAATGAAACACAAACACGCATTTCTTTGGGTTTTATAGGCACTTATAATATGAAGAACGTATTAGATGTAATTCTAAAACAAGTAATAGTAAGAAATTTGTTAGTATGGTGCAGCAAACATTCAGAAATTAAACGACGTTAATTACTTTGACTTGTGGTCAAACATTTTGAAGATACGAGTTTTTGAACAGACCCCTACATAAATTAAAATTGATAAGAGATAAGTGAAAACGACCTTTATAAAAGTAATACGTAATCTAACGTAGAATCCAAAATCAAAGTAAAATGAGTAGATTCTATTTAAAAAAACATAACTTTTAGCTTATTTTAATATTATTTATAGTTAGAACAGCCTGGGGACTGTTTTAAAAATTACAAGTTGATTTCTATAAGTGACAAGTTTACTAGTTACATAAGATTACTACTATACAAAAAGTCTACAAGTGACAAGTAAATCACTTGTAAATAGTTTTATGAAACTGGCCCCTGTATGTGCCTGACTTGTTTTTATAGAAACATTACAAATGAAACATTTCTGATTGTGGACACTATGATTTTCAAACGCATCTGGAAAGTAACAGTCTTACAATGAAATATTTTATGTAACAAAATAGTAATTTTAGAATTGTTTTTGAAACGCCAGGATGTTTACAGGGTACGTTTTGAGTATATTTATAATTTTATTACTAAGTTGTTGCTTGGTGACGTAGGTTCAAATTTCGTCTACGGCTCTATTTTTTCTAAAATTAAACAGGTAATGAAACAAATATTGATATGAACTAAATGAAGGTTAGTACCTTGATAATATTTAACACAAAAAATTACACAACAATTAAAATGAGAAGAAAGATAAACAACAAACATAACTATCTGTGTTTAGACGATGTGGCAATACATAAAGACCGAGCAATTTTGATTCTATAAGGCCAGCCCAAATGTTAAGAAAAAATCGATGCTTCAACGGCACCTACATGTGGATTTCCCAGGCTCCCTTTGGCACCGTGGCGCGCTCCATCTAACTTTGTCTTACCAAAATAACTCAACTTTTGTATTTTTGATTGGAATTTTCACGAAACAAACGCCTTAATAAGGTATTTTGTCCCGGGAGATTCCATCCTCGGAGCCAAATGTGGTAAACAATTTGAATCCGGCCTCCACGTCTTTACGTTTCGTCCTCCTTTTCTGACGAAAACATCTGATCGTCGTACTTCACATTTTTTCAAGTCGTTGTACTTACATACAGCATCGGCAACGGGAGCGCGAAGCCATGATAGAAAGATCTATCCTTAAAAAAGGCGGAAAGACCTCAAATTCTCCCTCTCTTCACCCTGCCAGGACCAGCCCCCAACCTGGCCCCAGCAGCTGCATGGTTCTAATGCCAACTTTTCTCAGTTTTTTCTTGACTGTGTCATGTCTCCCATATTCATGCAAAGAAAATTCTTCGCTTAATGAAGACACAATAAAGGTATCGAAGCGTCGCCACAAAATCAATAGTTTTATTTCCCTTGTCTAGTATACCATCTTCGAGAAATTCAAACAAATTTAAAACCATATTGAAAAAAACAAGCAGGCCAGATATCTCCATTGCAAAATGAACTTTGCCTCATTTATATCGGTGCACCAGCATAAACGACGGCATCACCGAAAATTGTACATGAGCGATTTGCAGACATCCGCTAAGAAGCCCGACGTTGAACTAATGACCATCTGTGCCGACGTCGAGGCTACTGCTCCAAGGAATACTCCTTTCTTGCGCAATTTGATGATCACCATAGGAGCTACAGAGGACGTGGTTCGACATCTCAGAGTGAAAACTGTTCCGTCAAATAATGACTATATTCAGTTCACTTTCATAAAAACCATGGTGGTGGAATTAACTAACCTGTTACCATGACAACTCATATAAAAGTTAATGCCAAGAGTACCCAATTTCCACCACAATGGTTTTTATGAAAATAAACCGAACGTATTATCTATTACATCGCACATAAAAATCTTGTGTTCGTTAATATGTCTGTGATGTCTATTAAAGCATCAAAAAATGGCGGCAGATTATAAAAAGTCTAGAATCCGCTCGTGCTATTATTACTTTGCTACATATCTAGCCTGAGATCAATTATTTGTAAATCCCGGTTAAGTATTGACCAAACTAGTAATCACTTTGAGCAACTTCTTCAACACACCATTAAGATTAAGAAACTTCGTTCAGTTAATAATTTATTATTGTTATTTTAATTTAATTTAATACTCATAGTATTAGTAAAATAGTATCAGTTGGAAAAATAGGTTTCACTAATTTTATTACTCCGTTTATTATAGACGATTTTTTTATAATCAACTGTTGAAGCTGATTACTATAAATAGAAATAATTTTGAAATACGACTAGTACTAATTTTTACCTGGCAAATTTTATTATATGATCTTTAAGTTACAACCACGTAAACACATGGAGTTATTATTTTACAGACTAACAAATTCCAAAAAAGAGATATATGCCCCTAACTTTCTACTGTCAAATCTGGTCAACAATTTCATGTCACAAATTCAAAACAAGACCCCGAGCCTTGACAATTTAAAAGGAAAAATTCTGAACAAATTGCACCCCAACATTAAGCCGCTAATTAACAGAATTTACAACGCGTGTTGGACCCTGAATTATTTTCAAACGACCTGGAAAAGAGGAAACTTTGTAATAAAAATTACCGCCCAATTACGCTTCTTCCAGTACACGTAAAAATTCTCGAGAAGACAATACAAAGAAAACTTGAAAAAGAATTGTCGCCCCTACATTCTCCACGCTAATTTGGATTTATTAAATTTGTTCGACAAATGATGCACTCCACTCACTTGTCTCAACAATTCGTGACTGCCAGGCGAAATATGTGGCAACAATTTCTTCCACATTAAGCGCGCTTTTGATAATTTGTGGTGGCCGTCCCTTATAAAAACTCTAAGAACTCGAGCAGCGACAACAAAACTGACAGCTTTGATTAAAAGCTATTAGACCGATCGTGTTGTGCAATATACTCAAGGAGATTTCACGGTTTAAAAAACCTGCACAAAAAGCTGCCCTCAAGGATCCGTTTGGGGTCTCACTTTATAGAATTTGATCATTTAAATTCAAAGTGGCCGGGCTTTGCAACTCCAATTGCTTATGCTTTGGTGTGTTAAACTTCTCCAACTGTTCTGCGGTGCCTTTGGCGACTTATCCCATGTTCTACTTGAATAACAACTGCTTTCTCACACTCATGCAAAATACTTTCACTGGGCTTTAAAATTTCACATCAACCTTCTGGCAATTTCCTCAATACTAAATGATTCCCTCCCCTCTGCTTGGCCTCAAATTTTGAATTACCTTCATTGACATAACATCTCCCTATAGCTTCTCCTAGACCTTCACTAATTGGTTTTAATTTGTGGCAGCCACTATCTCTATCATCGCTCCTTCAACCGAGGCACCCCTTTGTCTCTTTGTGACCAGCTCTGCTGGTGCCACCGGCGGAAGAGTCCACTTGAAATTTGTACCTCTGTTTTCTCGACCTGTGCTTCCCGATTTCACTATGATTTTGGTGCTATCATCAATTAGTCAACAAGCTTATGGGAGAAGAGATATGGGCCCGCTCCAGACGCGCCGATGATGCACCTCCTCTCTGTCTTCCCTGAGCCGCTAGAAGGAGCCACGAGGCGCGAACCTGGCCGTATATATTCCTTCCCCCAGGAAGGAAGAAAAAGAATTTATTAAATTCGGTGGCGCATGTCCGGGATTATAAACCCTTATCAAATTTTGATAGAGCTATATGTAAGTAAATTTTATAAAGCTAGACACCAATTAAAACTCGAATTTTGTTTGCACTTTTTTTCCAAGTAAGAGAGGCAATAATTTTTGTTTTGGCTACGTATAGTTTCATTTCGAAAAAGTGTTAAAACCACATGCAAACAATTTTCGTTTTGTAAATGAAGTTCTAATATTTCAAAGCAGCATTTATTTAAAAATAGTATAGAATTTAGTGTAAATGAAAAGCGGGAAACAGAATTTCATAGAACCTGTGGCAACCTACTTTTACGAAATCAAACAATTAATCCTTTCCTGGTGTTTTACAACAAGACTTAATCGGTGAAGTACTAGTGAAACCCCAAAGAGACAGTGATGAGCTACATAAAAATATTTTATCCACAATCACATTAAAATTGGAGTTTTATCCACACTTATAAAGCATATAAAGTGACCTAGTATCAGCTAGTAGAATAAAGTAAGTTTATTCCACTTTTGCCATAGCAACTAGTAATTGTGACTTATGACTACCAGACAAAACCTGTGAAGTTTTTTAATTTAACTTCGTGGTGATAGTGGATAAAACGTTGTATTGCATTTGTGTTTTAGTCGCATTTTATCTACTTAAAAATAATATTAATAATGACGCCCTCGTGTTTAAACATTCTTGTGTGACTAAAATGCTTTCTAAAACACTTATACAAAAAATAATTATTATTGCTCGACAAAATGAAAGAATGGTAAATCAGCGAAAGCCAAGAAAAAGAAGATTTGAAAGGGACGGAAATTGAGAAGAAAATTATTTTGAAAGAAAATGCTTCATATGTTGAGAAAAGAATATGTTGCAGCTACGTATGAAAATAAACAATTGCGTTACAAGAGTAAAAAAGTGAGACATATCACGAAAAATTGTGCCATGGAAAAAAAATCGACAGTTTACATACATTTAGGGATGTAGACACAAGCCCAGCGTATGCAACACCAGTCGAACGGGACCTTAATTTAATAACTACAAACAGTTTGAAATTTGTCTAATACGAAACACAACGGTAAATTGACTATTAAAAGTTTTATAGTAATTTATTGTATAAGGTTCTTACAATCTAATATTTAATCTTCGCATAAAGGTTTAAATGCTAGAACAAAGTTCGAGCGATTAATTAAAGGAATTAAATACATTTAAGATCTGTATGCAATACAACGTTTTATCCACAGTCAGACAATAAAGATTAAATTAATATGTTAGAAAAATTTTATTTGACGTTTTGAAGTGACGTTTGTCGAATTAATTTTTATTTAGAAGTGATCAGGGCTAGTCATGAAAAGGTTCGATTGTTTATTGACTCCATTTTGTAATTTGCAATAGTTCAGTTGAGTTCACTCAAGTTCAGGTTTGAAAAATGGAAACTATTCAGATGAAATTTTTGCTGAAGCAAAAAACGCAACTTTAGAACTACTACCAAAAAAGTCAAAAGACGGTTACGGAAAGAAATTTGGTGTGTTTATAAATTGGATGTAAAAACAAGAGGATGTGAAAACTCAGTGATTACCGAAGACTTGCTTTTGGAA
Source organism: Tribolium castaneum (assembly GCF_031307605.1). Lineage (NCBI taxonomy): Eukaryota > Metazoa > Arthropoda > Insecta > Coleoptera > Tenebrionidae > Tribolium > Tribolium castaneum. Next base: position 10,661,920 of record NC_087400.1, read on the forward strand.
TACTTTTTGAATATTAATAATTTCAATGTCGACGCTACGCCCGCTTTTGTAAGGAGCATCTTTAACATAATGGAAAGAATAGGAGGAGAGAAAAAGGAAAGAGAATATGGTACAGTGTTCATCTTCAACAAAACGCTGTCCTTAAGGGCAAGAATCTGTGTTTACAATTTCTCACAGATATGGATTTTGTTGTTTGTTTTATGAAAATGAAGTTTTGAAAATGTACATAACATTTGACAGCTTTCTGCTTGGGTGTCAGCAGGTTAACAGTGCTCAATTATAAAAATGGTCCGCGGAAGAATCGAAAAAGATTAAGGACCGGTTAACAGAAGCGTCATTAATTTAATTCGTAATTAATTGCGTGATTAACTAATCACGACCAAATTGAACAAACGTGATTGGTCCATTCGCGTTGTTAACTTTTAAAAACGAATGAAATCTTATCAAAACTTTCTATAACCGGCTCTAAGTGCAATAGTGCAAGCGGCCAAAATATGCAATATCAGTGTCAAAGAGGAAGTTCGCCATATTCTATGTGAAATGGTCCAAACAAGTAGGTAATATTTGAAAACACCTTTTTTCAGTTATCGATTTGGGGTTCAACTAAACTGAAAAAATCCCAGAAGTGTGGACTTCTGTAATCTTGGTTAGGTCAGGACAGCCCCAAAGTTGTTTTTTTATACTCGAAAAATGACAAATGAAGAGCATTTATGGAAAACCCCATATTGCAGCGTTTGGGCGAAAATTAAAAAAAAATTACGTTGACAATACTAATATACCTAGTAAGATTTTTTAAATTTTGGTCGAATATCGTAAAACGTTGTTGTCTTTCTCACTCTTCGAGAAAGTAGCTAGGAGCAAGTAAGATAAACGATGGGCCGCTCTCGGCTCAAGCCAGGGATTTTAAAAGAGACAGGAAACTTTCGCAAGCCCAACTACGTCACCCACCAAAAATATAAAAATGTAACTTGATTTAAAGCACTTTGCCACATTTGGAAAATAGATTCATCAATTTATCATTCATCGTAAAAAAATAACCATTTTCATCTCAACGATATTAAATATTATTATATTATATTATTAAATATCTCTAGCCATTGTTGCAAAGTAAAAAACACCGCAGTGCGGGAAAGTCCGTCTGAAAATAGCTATCTAAACGCTATGAGTACAAAAAAAGTTTTGCTTAACGCCTAAACATGCCCCCAAGTTTTCTTTTTTAGCTAACAAAAACTTAACAACATGTTTTATTAATTCGCGACACTGTTTATCAAAGAATAAGAGAATAAGAGACAATTCTGTTTACAAATTGTTTACATTTAAAACTCTTTCAAAAACCACTTTTAAATTGAAATTCATAATTAACATGTATATGTTTGCTGATAATAGTAAACATTTTTGACCACGCAAATAAACAAAAGACATATTAATTTATTTAACAAGAATAAACATAACAAATAACGAAGTGGCATCCCATAGTTTGGGAACGACTGGTAGATCCTCCCATTTTCCGCTTACGCTTTTTACGCATTTTACACTTCACGGTTTGTATTTTGTTTCACTCATTCGCATAGTAACAACAAAGACAAAACTAGTAGCATATAGGAAAGTATTATTTGATACATTTATACGACATTCCGCCAATATTAAAAAAATTATACTATAGTAGAGACTGTAACAGCTCGTTTATTTAGATGAAACATGGGTGTTTTCCAATGGCACGGTTCAGGACAAAGTTGTTCTATGTTCACTTAGAAGGCTGAAGGGCGACGGCGGTCAATTTTTAGTCAGTGTCGTTGTTACTAACTTTATTTGTGGCACATTTTAGAATGATATGTGGTTTTGCATGCTGGAAGCAAGAAGACTGATATAGAGGACCCAGATTTAATTTTTAAATCTAGAAAAACCACCCTCAAAACTACCACTCTGAAACAAATGCAACCTTTGAGAAGTTACTACAAACCATCTTACTTTCAGCTCTAAAAGAGGCGCTAGCATTATATTTTAGGTGACACTTTCGTACAGAAATCAACAAAAGTCTTGTCAGTACCAAAACTTTGTCGAAAAATTAGATAATGTGGTAAACAAAGTTATCTGGTCACAAAGATTTACGCTTGTCTCCATAATTGCATTTCTAATCCTATTAAAATAGCATGCTGTCAAGCGAAAAGATTTTAATTCTGAAATTGTCAGACTCAAGAATCTTGTCAAAACGTGGAAAAAAGAATAAAAATGTGACAGCAAAACAATGAAAAATTTACTTCAAACATACAGATAAAATTAGACGTGAATATTGGGAAAAAAACTGGTTTCATCAACAGCCAGTCTATTATTAGTTCATAATATTGCTTTTTATGATATTAATAAATAAATAAAACCTATAGGTCTTATGGAAACACTGTAAGACCAGTAACCAAATTAAAGTGCATTTCTCACATTTACCTTTATATTTAGGGGAAACTAGCCTAAATTGACATATCAGGGTAACTCAAAATTTTTCTATTTCCCGCCCGTTCATCTGAGTTTTGAGTGACCTCTGTAGTGCATTTTCAAACAAAATCAACCGTACTCTAAGCACAACATTGGAGGAAGGATGTGTATGAGTGAGAACCATTAGTTCATTTTCACAGTCGCAGAAAGACTTTTACGATTTTTGGGAAAAAAATTAGCAGGTAATGTTTCTACAATTACAAGTTTCATAGGTGCATGTCAGTAAGAAGAGTTTTGTGGATGCTTGCCACTAGTAAACAAGTTTCTATCATTACTCCAAAGAAAATTTTTGTTTGCTATGGATTGAGGCAAGCTTTCTGGGTGAAACGACAAACCTATGTCGTTTTAGGCAAATACATGACACTTTTGCGGTTTTTCAGACATGGTTGGAAAGTACAAACGAAAAACTAATCGCCAAAGTTGGAGTGAAGCTGATGTGGCAGAGGCCGTAAATGCTGTTTAAAATGGTAGTACGAGGTGGTTAAAGGCATCTAAAATATATGGAGTGAAACAAGCTACACTTAGAAGAAGGGCAAAGAATTTAAATAAAAAAAACAGGTACGAAGAAGGACTACATTTTCAGAAGAATTTGAAAGCTAGCATGTTTGGGTTGACTACAAGTGAAGTGAGGGCCTCACAGATTTAACAAAAACAAACAAAGAGCTGGCTGGGATTGGCTAATAGGATTTAGAAACAGAAATCCTAACATTTCTCTTAGAACTCCCGAAGCCACATCCGCGGTTCGTGCACAGGCGTTTAATAGGCCCCGATTTGAACGATTGTTTAAATTATTAGAAAGAACAGTAGTCGAATAAAATATTAATTTTGATCGTATCTACAATGTAGATGAATCTTCTCTTTCTATAGTGCAACGGCCACAAAAGATTTAGGCTACAAAAACAGTTTGTTGTATGAACCCTATAGGCGCTTATATACCACCAGCTCTTTTATTTGCAAGAAAAAGGTAGAAGTTGATCGACGATGCACCAGCTGGCAAGCTAGGTTTATGCCAGAAATCGAGATGGATGACGGGAGAACTTTTTTGCAAATGGCTTAAACAATATATCAAATTTTCCAGTTCCTCCAAAGACAACAAATCTTTATTATTACCTGATGGACATGCAAGTCACAAAAACCTAGACGCATTATTGCTTGTCAAACAAAATGGTGTTATAATGCTTTGTTTACCACCCCATTGCACACATAGATTGCAACCTTTACACGTTTTATTTTTCGGCCCATTGTCAACATTTTACAACCAAGCGGTTACAAATTGGCTCAAAAATAATCCTGGACGCATAGTTACGGCATACCAGGTAGCAAAATTGTTTCGTGAAGTATACGAACGTAGCGCCACAATAAAAAATTCTGTCAGTGGATTTAAACATACCGGAATTCACCCGTTTAATGCAAATAGTTTTCCTGAATGGATGTTTGCTGCGCCTCAAAATAATTTTGAAAAAGATTTGCTGCTACTGCAACCCCAATGAACACAACATACTGATTTTGTAGAAGTCGAACAACAAAACAGTGCTAAAGATGAATTGAACAGTCGCCGAGTTTCTGTTGAAAGTATCAACTTCATCTAAAGTATCAACATCTATTAAAAGAAAAAGGAATTGTCGTATTAAACTCAACACCAAATATGGACGAACTGCAAGCAAAAGCGGAAGCAAAGCAACTTTGTTTGGAACGCCGTGCAAAACGTTAGACCGTAACCAAGAATTTGTGGATAAGCAAGCAGGTAACACTCTGTATAAACGCCTCCTCAAATTACGGTCCCGAATTTGCTTCCCGCCAACCTAAAAACTTTCGTAAAGATTAAGACATTGCAGGCGATGACGTTGCAATCAGTCACCTAAAAGTTATAAAAATAAATTTATTGATTTGGCCTTAAGTTGTAATTTGCCTTACATTACTAAAATACCATGCGATCATTTGAACTTATAACAAGGCGGTTTTGTGTCTTTGTGATTGAAAAACTAGTACAAAATGAGGGAAGAAACGTATTTTAACTGAATATTACGATCAAAAGCATTATTATTTCGCCCTTTAGCTTGATTAATTATCACATCACAATCGGCGTTTTCAATATAAGTTAAAAAACTTAGAGCCTACTCTAATTATAAACTCAAATGATTACATGGTATTACTGTAATGCAGATATTAAAAAAATTGTTTTTAGTCCATAGGTGTCAATAGTTATATAGGGTTTAAGGGCGTAAAGAAGCAAAAGAATAAAAAATCTCCAGGTCATGATAAAATAACAGGAAATAATCAAGAAAATGGAAATTAAAGGGAAACAAGCACTTTTGGTAATGTGAAAAAGTAGATATAAACCAAGGGATCTTTTATTTCGCAAAAAATTGTTCTAGACCCCTCAAAATTGAGTACTTTCTGAAATATTTTCCTAGAAAAATGGGTGGTCTATTTGAAAAGTTTTTTTCCTTATGTGGGTAGTAACCGCGTTAAGAACTTTTGTAACTCCAAAGGAAAGAATACAATGGGATTAAATCTGGAGTTTGTACAGATCAACTGTGATAAGTCCCTCCCCCCAGAAGATCGTTGATTAACGAAAATGTGCTTCGACAAGGATATCAGCGATTTGGAAAATGTATATAGACCCTCTGCTTCTCTAATGTTGTTTCTTGCTTCCTCATAACTCATACGTAAGTGTATGTATGTAGGTGTTTCAAACGTAACTGGCTCCAGAGGCAAAACAGCTCATTTGCGACTAGGGGTTTATGAGAATAAAGTTTCGGTTTCAATGGCCACTATAAAATCCTAAACTTTGAAAAAAAAATTTAAACCAGCCTGTATATTGCAATTTTCAATTAACGTCATTTTTTAAAAAGGAGGTAATAGGAATTTAAATACAGTTATTTAGTAGTACTATACGTGAATATACAAATTAAACATGCATATAAAGTGTATATTTATCACCACCTCTTATCACTTAAGGACTTTAAAATTGACAAAAACAAAAACTTGTTATCGTTAATGTAAACACACATTTAAACTTGGTCAAACGAATAATGTATTTGCAATGAAATAGAAAAGTAAAAATGGAGCATAAAACAAATTTCGTGAATAAAGCAACTAATCCGAGAAAAAAATTCAATTTTCTGTCGCACGTATTTTTTAGGTATTTGAAAATATGTCGTCATCAAAACGATTTTTTTAACATTACTTTTAGTTGGCAAATACCGCTAATTATAAAAACCTGGAAGCAAAGTGGTCAACATGAATCGTACTTCAATCTTGATGAACATGACTCTGAACAACTTGGAAATCGTCTGGAATTCAACTGGAAAAAAGAAGGTTCCCAGAAAAAATTTTCATTCAAACGTGCACTTATCAAAACATTTGGGCATGAACTTTTGACTTGCAATACTTTATTTCTGTTAGCAGACGTGGCTTTTACGTAAAGATAACAATTCGTAAGCTCCTTTTTAAAAATAATTTTACAGCTTAGCTCAACCGATGTTAATCAAGCTACTTCTTGATGAACTTGCTGCCAAACAAACCGACAAAGTGCTTTTTTATGTATTGGGATTATTGGGAGTGCCAATTCTTCGGTTCATGTCTTTTCATCTGTTTTGTTTGACGATAACTTCTTTGGGTCTCAAACTTCGAATTGCTTGTAGTACCCTCATCTATCGGAAAATACTAACCATGAGAAAAACCGCTTTGGAAAAGATTTCTCTGGGAAACATTGTAAATTTATTATCAAATGATACTGAAAGGTTTGACAACATTTTGCTTATACCGCATATTTGGTTGACCCCCATCAAACTAATAGCTGCAACTTTGTATCTAGGGTTGAATTTTGATTATTCTGCTTTGACTGGGATTGGACTTTTAGTAATATTGTTGATCTCTCAAAGTAACTACTTCTTCAAATTCCTTGATATTTATTAAAATAATAAATATTATTCCAGGTTTCGTATACAAAAATATCGCTTCTAGAAGAATGAATGTGGCAAAGAAAACCGACCAAAGAATTCGTTGGATGAATGACTTTATTAACGGCATTCAAGCAATTAAAATGTACACTTGGGAGAAATTGTTTGAAAAATTTATATTTGAGGCTCGAGAGTTAAGACATTAATTTTTTTAACAGACATTATTTTAATAACGTTTTTTAGGTCTGAACTGAAGGAGATAAGCAAAGCAAATTACCTTCGTTGTTGTAACAACAGTTTTAGGTTATATTTAGCGAAGGTTTCTGTTTATTTGTGTATTATGGCATTAGTGTTAGTTACAAAAATACCACTAACATCATCGTACATTTTTGCATTGATTGCAATTTACGAAATTTTGAGACTTTCCACTGGAGAACTTCTTCTTGTTGGTGTGATACAACTTGCAGAAATAGGAATTTCTGTCAACAGAATTGAAACATTTCTTTTGAATGATATAGCCAAGTCTGAAACTCTTTTTTCCAAACAAAGAAATAAATTGCTAGGTGTTTACGTTCAAGGGTTAATAGTTAAGCGGGATACGAAAATTATTTTAGAAGATGTTAATTTTGAAGCTCTTTCTAACCAGCTAGTAGCCCTAGTAGGTGCTGCTGGTGCTGGAAAATCAACATTTCTTGAAACACTGTTAAAAGAAACTGAAATCTATAAAGGAATTGTTGACTTAAACGGAAGTGTTTCCTACGCTCCACAAGAACCTTGGATTTTTTCATCCTCAGTGAAACAGAATATTATATTTTGCGAGGAATTTGACGAGGACCGGTATCGCCAAGTTATCAAAATTTGTGGACTGGAGCACGATTTAGCTCTTCTTTCTCACGGTGACAACACATTAGTTGGTGAAAACGGAGTCATGCTGAGCGGAGGGCAGAAAGCTCGCATTAGTTTAGCTAGAGCTGTTTATAGAAATGCCGATATTTATCTCTTAGATGATCCGTTATCGGCTGTTGATGTTTACGTAGCTAAACAAATTTTTGAGCAATGTATCGTAGACTTTTTGAAAGGAAAATGCGTTGTGTTAGTGACCCACCAGTTACAGTTTGTCAGAAGTGTAGAAAAAGCCTATTTCGTGGTTAACGGAAAAATAGTGGCTGCTGAAAACACAAGACAGCTTGATGTTCCAAGACCAGAACTTAAAGTAGCAAGAACTGACGACGATTTTCTTAAACACAATGTTGAAAAACTGACATTAGAATCCAATATCGCAGGTTCAAGTGACGCATTAAAAAAGTATCTACAAGCTGGAGGGACATTTTCATTGACTTTGTTATTATCATTTTTATTTATTTTGACACAAAGTTTGAGTATTTTTAATGATTATTTTCTGGCAGTTTGGGTCAATTTAACTGAAACATATCAAAAGTCTTCAAACTACTTCTATGTCTATAGCATAATTCTATTTTTTCTTGTTTTAGTAACTAATGTTACTTTTCTTAGTTTCGTCAAATATTGTATGAGAGCTTCAAGACGTCTTCACGATACATTGCTTAGACAAGTTATAAGAGGCTCAATGACAATTTTCCATTCTTATACTTCAGGTCGTATTTTTAATTTATTTTCTAAAGATATTGGCGTAATTGACGAGTTCGTGCCATTATCACTCTATCTGACTTTGACACAATTTCTTCTAATCATTGGATCAATTGTTTTTATTTTTATAGTAAATTACTGGATGATTTTGCCTATAGTTGCACTAATATTAATGTTAAAAGTCTGCAGTGGGCCATTTCGAACGACTATAAAAAGTTTAAGACGATTGGAAGCCATAAGTACTTTTTTTCAAAATAAAAAGTAGCATTATTTATTTTCAAATATTGTAGGAAGGAATCCAATCTATAATCATGTTGTTTCAACAATGCAAGGAATCACAGTAATTAAAAGTTCCAACTCCCGGAAAATGTTAGAAGCAGAATTTTCCAACTATCAAAATGATCAAGCGTCCACGTTTTATCTGTTTAAAGCAACTCATTTTGCTTTTGCTTTTTGGACAGATATAATGTCATTTATTCACCTATCATGTGTTATTCTATTCTACTTCACATTTACTGAAGGTTTTTATCTACAAATATTCACCCAATTACTTAACTACAACTTAGTATTTTTTTAGATATTTATTTAGGAAATGCTGGGATGATTATAACACACGCAAATTTATTGAATTGTGTTATACAATATTTTGTCAAGCTTTGGGGTGAATTAGATGCAAATTTGATTTCAGTCGAACGTGTGTCCAATTTTCAAGTAACACAGGAATTTGACGAAGGGGTTTTTGAAGTACCGCAAAACTGGCCTCTGACAGGAAAAGTCGTTTTTGATTCCGTTTCTATGCGTTACTCATCAGATAAAAATCTCGTGCTTAACAAAGTTGACATTAAAATAAAAGGGGGAGAAAAAGTTGGCATAGTTGGTAGAACCGGTGCAGGAAAATCATCACTAATTTTGGCACTTTTCCGTTTGTTTCATTTCGACGGCTCAATTCTAATTGATAATGTCGACACCAAATCAATTCCTCTTCAAGTTCTGCGTTCGAACATATCGGTTATCCCTCAGGATCCTGTTTTATTTCAAGGAAGTTTACGTAAAAATTTAGACCCGTTCGATGAATTTAGCGATGCAGAAGTGTGGACAGCTTTGGAAGATGTCCAACTGAAAAAAATTGTTAAAAGTCTAGATATTGCGGTAAATGAGAGAGGGTCGAATTTTAGCGTTGGACAGAAACAACTGTTGTGTTTGGCTCGAGCTATTCTGAAAAAAACCAAAGTTATAGCAATTGATGAAGCTACTGCTAATGTTGATTACGAGACTGATGTATTTATTCAAAACACTATTAGAATAAAATTCAGGGAGACAACAGTTTTGACGATTGCACATAGGGTGAACACTATTCTGGATTCGGATAAAATTTTGGTGATGGAGGAAGGAAGAGTTGTGGAGTTTGGACCGGTCGAGGAGCTTATGAAGAATGTACAGGGACAGTTTTATCGAATTGTTAAATGTAATGACAGTGAATAAAGTGCCTACATTATTGTATAGGTAAATAATTTCTATAATTATAATTTATATATGTAGTTGTTATAGCGTTTAAGTAAAGTACTTACATACTTGTACCTACCTATTCGTGTAGTGAAAACCCCCATTCAAATGAATTTGTTACTAAAGTATTAAATTGCCAATAAGTTCATACCTCGCCTGTATGTTTACAAACTTTTGATTAATTCATTAATTTTATAAATTTAGATGCAGTTTAGATCAGTAATTTCAATTGTCATAACACTCATAACACATTTGTGGGGCTGGCTGTGTGGTCTTGCTCTTGTCTCAAGGTTCGAACTAAATAAGCTTGGTTTTTGACGGCAAAATTAAGAAAGTTTTTATCTGGTTCGGTGAAAAAATAACTACAATCCTTATTTAAGCTTTGTTTCAATGAAAACGGAGTGCCATAACAAGTACTACCAGCCAATATCGTCCAGTTATTATGAAGCTTGGAAAAGAAGTAAAACAATTTCGTCCTCTTCAATAACCTAGATACATTTTCTATACATTTTCAGGTATTAAATAGTCATATTAAAATCACCACAAATTATTACATTTTTACTCGTACGACTTATTTCATCAAAAAGATCACTAAAACACTTTAGAAACAGATTAAAATCACCAGCTGGAGCACTGACATCGGGGATTCATACTCCCCAAAGTGACGCATGCGCATACAAAACATGACATCATCACCCAAAATAGCATCGACATTGGGGGATTCCCACAAAGCGTTAGGGCTTACTTTAATGAGTCACAATCTAAAAATAGCAATGACTTATCGATCCAACAATAACTATGATATCATAATCTAAACTTAGTCGTGATGTCATGTTCGAAAAATAGCAATGACTGTAGTATATGTATCTCGATGTTCACATACAAGTATGGAGAGTAGCCGAATCACTCGATGTTGAGGGCACGCGCTACAAGCAGGAATGTAACGAGGTGTGCAATAAAACATGTTTCTCCTGTGATAGTTTCATTATCAAAGGATAAACCCAAAATAAAGAACACAACAATGACAGCAGGGAAACTCCATAATTTTCAATGTGAGATTTCCCAAGAGATACTCATCCTGACGTCAAGATCTAAAAATAGTCATAACCTCAAAATCTAAAAATAGCAAGAACATTAGGGGATTCACATAATTTTTAATGTGAGGTTCCCCAGAAGATACTCATCCTGACGTCATGGTCTAAAAATAGTCATGACCTCAAGATCTAAAAATAGCAACTACACCAGGGGATTCACATAATTTTCAATGTGGGATTCCCCAAAGTGATGCATGCGCAGACAAAGACAAACCATGACATCATAATACGAAAAAAGCATCAACATCAGGGGATTCCCATATGTTGCGTCAGGAAATCCCTGAAATGGCGCATGCGCAGACGAAATGGATTTGAACCGGCACATCATATCTACTGATACGATAATATAAACGAGTACAGATATTACAGTTTTAATAAATCTGGATTGAGAAGGAAGCGTAAGTAGCAGGTACGTTAGTTACTGCTCTCTCATTTGAGACTTAATATACTCTTAATAAAGATGTAAAACAGTGTTACAAGTGCTTAGAATTTACCTTATATTATGCCCTTTAGAAAAAGTTAGCGCTGCACAAGCAAAGAGATTGCACAAAGTGCAAATTTCGAAATTTTTTGAAAACCCTAAAAACTGTATAGAAGAGTTACAAAACTCAAAAACCTAGTGCAAGTTTTTCAAGCGATTTGCGAAAACCCAAAAAGATGAAAGATGAGCTTAATTATATTCCTGAAAATTTAGCTAAAGAACTACTAGATTATTTAAAAAATGTGGTTTTAAGCAATTTTTGCAAATCAATATTAACATCGTTTAATTAAATAATAAAAAAATTGAATACAAATTCGTACAAAGAAAAACAAGAAGAAAGCAAAATTATTAGGGTTGGTCGTTCTGAAGATCCACAACCTTAACAAAAGAATATTGAAACAAAACAAAAAAAAAGAAAAGAAATTAGAAGTAATAAGTGATCTCCTTTTAGGTTTCACTTATTGAGAACAATAAAAAACAGAAAACCGATAGAAACAACAATGTTATCAAGAAAACCGCAAGGCAATTAACGGAAACAAAGAAAAAGGCTAATAAAAAGAGGAAGATAAATCTACAAATTTTAATTGTTTGGCCAGCTTGCAACGAGACTCTTAGTGCTTTCAAAAATTGATCTCATTCAGTGAGATTGTGTGTAGCGTGTAGGTTGTCATAGATGGTTCCATAAAATTTACTTACCTAGCATATGAAAGGATAGGAACTTTCCGTTCTGATTTATGAAGTGTTTAAATGGAACTAAACAAAGAAAAAACTATTCACATAGTTCTCAACTGCACTCTTGGAAGTGTAAACTGCGTAGGGGAAACTGAGTATAAATGAAACAATGGACAGTTGAAATAAAGTTTGCGTCCGATAAGATGGGGGTTAAAAGAGCCAACCAAGTGGAAAATTAGTCCGAACATGAACTTGAGTATTGCGTCGCCTTGCGTGATGTAATTAGTTGACACATTTGAAATTTTCTATCGGAACTTCGACCTCCGACAGTATTGTCACCATTTTACAAATGAATCGTGATTGGTACATTCAAAGTACATTCACACCAAAAAAATTCACAGCCCTCGAGGTAGAGAGACCACCAACGGCAGGTAATTCAGCAAAATTTGGGACTTTAATTTCAAACCAATTTTTTGGGAAAACTAGGGGGACGTGGGGCACATTGATAGACGGGACACAATGATACACCACTTAAATCTGATTATTAAAAAAAGTTCTGCTGTGCTATGTTGTGGTTGTGTCGTGTTCATCTACGGATGGCGTTTTTCAGTTTTGCGTCTTCGAAGTGAGTAAATTACACCCGCAAGGAGAAAAAAATTCTCCGTTTTCGGTGGTTATAAAGCAAGTTTTTATTAAATTTGCTTTACGGGAACTTTTGATAAAAATACACCAAAAGATTTCAACACTTTAGTATTCCAATTAATTTTATTCACTTCGAACCTTCCTTTTTTCCATTTCCCACTTTCAACTTCTTCAATATTCAATGTTTTCCAAATTTCAGCTCCTTAATCTTGGTTATTGTCTTATCGTCTAGATATAATCATGTTATCGAGGACAAAAGCAATAAAGCAAGGGCGGTGCAAAAAAAAGTTGAAGCTTGGGACAAAAAATTTAATTGTTTGGCCGATTCCGGTGCTAAAACAGCCGAGCAATTAATTTTTTTACGAAAACCTGAAACGAGAGATGCGCAAAAGTGTGGCACAGAACCATGTAAGAATTGTATAAAAACTGGTATATTAATTGATAAAATATTTCTTTTTTTTCACTTCGTAATGGTTTTCTATTTTCCATCTTCAAATCCTTAATTCTTGTTATTGTCTTTTACACTAGATATAAACATGCTAGGAAAGATAAAAGCACCAAGGCATGAGTGGTGCAAAAAAAAACATAAACCTGAAATGAAGTCGACACTTAGTATGGCCGAATCCGGTGCTAGATCAGCCAAACAATTAAATAAACATATTATTGAGGATAAAAGCATCAAGGCATGGGTGGTGCAAAAAAATCAGAAACCTGGAATGAAATCGCCGAAAAAATTAATTGTGTGAACGAACGCGATGCTAAATCGACCAAGCAATTAAAAAATTTCTACGAGAACGAGAACTGGTACATTAATTGACAAATACTTATTTTAACAAGAAAAAAGTCCGAATAAAATGTGGGGCGAAGAAAGCCGCTGCTCACGACTAGATAATTATAAATTCACACAATACTTCATGTCTTATTTGATATAAATTCTATAAAAAAGCACAAAATAATAAAGATAAATAAAAATATTTATTAATAGGGAAAAACAATGAAAACGGGCGGAGGCATTTTCAACTTGGAAATGAGCTCTTAACAAGATACTCCTGGCCACTCTCAGGGAGCCAGTCGTGCTAGTGGAGAATCCGTATGATAGTGCGGCGGATTATTTCAGTAATATACACGTTTAAATAATAAAAAATAAATATAAATATTTAATTTTTTATTATTTAAACGTGTATATTACTGAAATAATAGTAAATAAAAAATAATAAATAATAAAGAGAACAAAAACTTTTGATTCTTTACGTCTTAATACGTAGTCTTAATAATAAATGCCTATCTCCAAAGCTGTTCCCCCTGAACATTCTTTCCTGCCCTTAGAACTTGAATGCACACACTCTGCTCTGGCGAAATTAAAATCTACCCAAAAACTTTTAGAGTCATCGAGAAATCCATACATTAAATGTTATTTTATATTTTTAGACTATGCTCTTAACTTTTTTAATGAATTTAACGCATTATAGTTGTTGAAACAAATTGCACAGAATTTTGTTAAGTCTCAATACCTGAACAAGTTTGATTTTCTTAAAATGAATTTCAATCATCCAGATTAGTTTGGTAGAAATACATGACATTTATTTAGGACCATCTGACCATCTGAATTCTTAGAGCATTTGGGTTCAGATTCTGAAAAAGCAGACTTTCTGAAAAATTGTTTAAATTTTTATAAGAGAACAGTATCTGAAATGCAGTCGTTTGCCTCTAAATAATGTTTTTCAAAAATTTAACATTCTTGTCACCTCAAAATGTGCTTTCGCAAAATTTTAGACCCAAAAATGCTAATGAGATGAAAAATTGTATAAAACAGTTTCAGAACTGTAATGTTTATGAACCTAAGCAAACTGGAGTAGAATAGTGACTACTGCCTACTAGAGTTGATGGTTCTTCATATTTATCATTGGTGCCAGCAGAAGAATTTTGGGCCGAAGTAACGAATCTTAAAAATGGGGAAGGCGTCGTGCTTTTTCCACACATATCTGCCTTGGTCATATTAGTTTTATCACACCCACACAGTAACGCAGATACTGAAAGGATATTCTCAATCGTTTATTGAAGTGAAGAAAAAGAAACAGAACTGTATCTATCAGGAGTCACTAATTGCAATGTGTGTTACACGATCGTTTTTTCAAGCCAAAAACATTTGTTTTAATGAATTCAAAGTACAGAAAGCTCATTTAATAGTATATTACATAACGAGAGTTGTAAGTAACATATTACGTACAAGTGGAAGAAGTCGCGCACGAGCTGCTAGGTGAGTTCAGTAATTCCACGTGTACGTAAGTGACTTACAATTCGAGTTGTGTACTATACTTTTTCTACGACCATCCAATACTAAGTTTATGTTTTACTAAAACACTTCGCAGTTTCAAATCAATGGCTCAAAGAGATAATGGAATGAATTGCTTGCTCATTTCATTAAAATAAAGTAACAACACATTTTCCAAAATAGACTACACACTATTGTTAAACTCAAATCCATGAATTTACCGTAAAAAACTTCGTAATGCACTTTGGATTTTTCCGGAAGAAGATCCGCTGTTGTATTTTCTGCTAGATGCCAAATTACTGGCGAAGTTCAAACAATTTCTTCTCTGGAGTCCCTTTCACACATTTTGACAATGAATAAATTAATTAATAATAATAACTAAACCAAAATAACGCCAATGAGACGCTTTGTGTATTCAACAACGATAGATGTCAAATTAATTTTTCTAGGCTACTTGATAGAAGCTTTGTTATAATAACTGTTACGTAATATATTACGTGCTAGTTTTTCCTTCATTACGTGCATGTATCATAATGCCATGGTTGCTAGTCAGCACACGATTGCGTTCTTGCCTTCTTACTACTAAATTAATGAATAGCACAGATTTATATCAATAATTGCTTCCTGTATTGATACTTAAGTTTAGAACTTTAAGTATTGAGATTTATAAGACTGCAATAAGTGAAATTGTTTTGTTTTAATGTTTAATAATGCCATGTTTAAGTGTTAATAGAACGCTGTCAATGTTGAGTTTTAAGACTGTAATCATTTGCATGTGAAAATTTAAGTTTTGTTTTAATTCTTTTAAGACTGTAATATTTTATCTGTATAATAATTTAAGTTTTGTTAATTTTGATATAATAAAATGTATATACCATTATTTTAAAATGTTTTTTATTTAAATGGACATCGTGGGAGTATTTTTTCAAAAAAAGATTTATTTTCGCCGAGTTTGTGCTTTGCGACATCTACTATCACTGGCGGTGTTATCTAGAAAAAGTGCTCCGATCAGCTTTTTAATAATTGTAATGACAACACAAAATATTCTTAATGGGAGAGTAAACCATCGCTGTGTGCGATTAGAGAACTTTCCCCGTATACTGATGTTTGGATAAACCTTTTGGCAAAAATTAATAATTGGAAAATAGTAATTAAGGCAACTGTTAATAATAAGGCAAGACTGTTACTAATGTTGAGAATAATTACAAATTTTGGGTTCGTCGGAGGTTGGTAGTCCTGCTACTCCCTGAGACAATATGACGATATTATTATTATTATTATGGCGCTTGTGTTGTTTGTATACTTGTCTCTTTTTTTTTAAACCGCGATGACGAGTCCCCAGGGAATTACGGCCGGTCGGGTCCACGTAAGTTTCATACATTGTCGACCAAAGATGAGTTTTTGAATCAAAATCGTAGCGCCGATTATTGAACTCATGGTTGGGGCTCTTCTGGCGAGCAGGATCAAGGCCAGGAGGTTTTATTAACGATCGTTTAATGTTGGAGAGAATTTGCAAAACAGTACGATACGCCTACATAATTGGCCCCTAAAGTTTATGTTCGAAACAGCTCAGACACACTTAACAGGAGCGGCACCACAATGGTTTGAAGGACGAAGAAGATAGATTCAAGATTGGTACAACTTTTGGTATCATTTCAAAAAAACTTATATGCATGCAGCAAATACGACTCAGCTTTAAAAAAAATAACATCACAAGTTGGAGGCCCTAAAAATACACTGTTATGTATTTTCACGTAAAAGTCCAGTTAAGCAGAAATTTGAACCTAACATTTCAATAGATCAAGGAACAAGTCGCTAATTAAAAGAATTAGCTGGTATGATAATGGTGCGCTTTCATCAGGTAGTAGACCACCTAATAAGTTATGAGGATATCAAATCATATCATATGAAGATATCTTATGAGATTGTCCGCTGAAAGAAAAGAGAGATTTATAGAAGTCGTCTAATGTCCACACCTGCACGCTAAAGACAGGTAAAACTCCTGGTGCCGATAACATTCCAGTCGAAGTGATCAGAGATATGGCCAATGGCGAGAGAGGAGAACTGATGCAGAGAGTGTACAACAAGCTCCTGCATGCAGGAATTTTTCCAAAGGAATGGAAGCAAGCCAGATTGGTATTGCTAGTGAAATCCAGAAAGGAGGGTAGCAATCCCAGGAATTACCGACCCCTATGTCTTCTGAACGTGGTGGCGTAATATTTTGAGCAGCTGATTCTGCTCAAACTTCGCCAAGAGATAGGTGAAAGTGTCGGACTGAGTCCAGATCAGTTCGAATTGCAGGAAGGAAAATCGACACTTGATGCGATAGACAAAGTATTGAAATTGGCTAAAGAAGCCAATTCGGAAAGTACAAAATCTAAAAAATGGTGTACACTTTTTACGTTTGATGTTCGAAAATAAAAGAACAAGCATAATTATAATAAGAATAAACCGAATGATCAGAAAACCGTAGCATTAATCCGTAATCCGATATTGAACGACCCGGGCAACCGAAAGTTCCACAAGAATGCTTTAATAAATGAACAACTTACCCGTGCGTACATAGACTTGGGAAGCCCGTGCACCACCATCACAAATAAGGAAATCCAACGACTAAAAATTACCAAAGTGAATACTACGCAAATTTCCACTTTGCGGGAGTATGGTGACAGGATCGTCATTACAATGGGTACCGTGAAAATCACTTTAAAAATAGACGCCCTACAGTCCAAAATAATCGCTGATGTTGTCTCCGAAGCTGTTTAGAACGTTCCTGTTCTGGTTGGGCGCAACTTTACCGAGCTGACTATTGTGGGCATGTTGAAAGACGACGTGTGTCTGCGTTTCTTTACTCTCCCTCCGATGGAAACGCGTTCAGTACAAGCTGCGAAATTATTTGTGGCTAAGGAAACTATAGTTCCTCCCATGCATTACGGGCTCATGCTAGTCTATAGCGACATTCAAAACGGAGAGGGTTTTGTTGACTATAGCCACCGACTGGAACCTGAACACGAGTACGAAATACCAAGCATAGTTTTACAACTACAAGAAAACGCATGTGTACAGCTCCCTGTTATAAATTTCTTCAAAAACAAAATTCGATTTAAGAAGAATACGACGATAGACATAGGACGAATGCGTCGTGAAGAAAGATATGAGCCAACCATTTTCAAAATTTCCAAAACTCCTCAGCCAGAGTTGCCATTGGATCAGTTGTATGTGGGCAATGGGGCGTTTCCCGCGAAGCGGACAACAAAAAAAATGAAAGCATGATTGTAAATACATAAAGATTTTTTTGAATGACACTTATTTACGAAGATATTGACTTCTGAAAATTTAACGAAATATGAAACACAGAGTTTTTTGAAGCTTTTATTCAAAAAACTGATGCATACTAAAATATTGAAAATAGTGCCTCATATAGAAAATTCTCTCTTCTTTTTGATTCCGAAATCAGATTTAGAATTTGAATTTTTTTTCGTGAAGAAAACCGGAAATGAAGTTTAAAATCCGAATTTTAGTAACTTGGACCATTTTTTAAATTCATTTTTATTTTTATTATTATTATTGTTTCGCACGTACTGTAAATGAGTTGGGATGCGCCAAAAACGTTGAGATGAACATTCGCCTAGAAGAAGAAAAACCCTTTACATTCAGACCTTACCGACTAGCAGCTAGCGAGGTTAAAAAAGTCAATGAAATGATTACTGAACTAATACAAGCTGAGATTATTTAGGAATCGGAATCAAATTACGCCTCACGTATTGAGCTGGTCGAAAGTGAAAAATGGAGAGAAACGATTTTGTATCAACTACCGTAAGTTGAATTCGATGACGGTCGAAGATAGTCGTCCTCTTCCTAGAATCAGTGATCAAATCGATCGGTTGTAAGCTGCTGAGTACTTTACTAGTCTGGATATGAAATCTGGGTATTACCAAATACCCATCAGCGAGAATTCCCGCCATTATACTTCTTTTGCGACACCAAGCGGACAGTACGAGCATTTGCGTATGCCATTTGGATTGACAAATGCACCCGAGTTTTCCAACGATTTATGAACAATCTGCTTCCCTCTGTTTCCAAAATTGCTGTTGTGTATCTAGATAACGTGCTACTGCATTCAATAGTGAAGAACAAGCTTTATGTGATTTGAGAGAAGTTTTGAATGTCTTAAGAGCTGAAGGCTTGACTTTAAACTTCAAAAAGTGTGCCTTTCTCAAAGAAACCTTTCATTTTCTCGGATTTGAAGTAAGCGACAAAATAATATGCCCTGGGCTTGATTATAATCAGGCAGTAATAAATTTCTCCCCACCGAAAAATGTCAAGCAAATTAGACAGTTTATTGGACTAAATGAGTACTTTCGATAGAATTCGTCAAGAATTATGCACTCATTGCTAGAGCATTAACAAACTTAACCCAAAAACGTGTAAATTAGAAATGGGACACGAAAGAGGAACTTGCGATTGAAAAGCTTAAAGAAATTTTGACATCGAGACCAGTGTTACCCATTTATAAGCTGTCACAGAGTTACACACAGACGCAAGTTCGTTGGATGTCGCTGGTAGTTTGCTACAATATCAGACGGATGGCAGACTACACCCTGTAGCCCATTACAGGAGGCAAACAAACAAGCATGAGCGACATTACCATTCGTTCGAGCTTGAAACTTCAGCAGTTGTTGAAAGTGTCAAAAAGTTCAGGATTTACTTCCCCGACCTCGAGTTTACGATCGTTACTGACTGTAATGTGCGGAAAGCAACGTCAAACAAGTCCCAACTTATTCTAAGATTTGCCAGATGGTGGTTGCTACTCCTGGATATTAGATTTACAGTGAAATGCAGAGCAGGCACTCAAATGAGCCATGTTGACGCCTTAAGTCGCAATCTCAATGATTCCAAAACATCTAAAGGTGTCTTGGCTCTAGATAAAGCGGATTGGGTACTTGCAAAACAGTTGACTGATGCCAAAATCAAGGATCTACATAATATTTTGTCTAAACCGCCATCTACCGAATACGAGCAAAATGTTCATAAGAATTATGCACTCCGTGAAAAAAGGGTATATCGAAACACGACGAAAGGCTTGCAGTGGGTGGTACCAAAAGGTATGAGACAGAAAGTGGTTAGGACCGCTCATAACAAACGGGGACACTTTGCCGCAGAAAAAACGTTAAGCCGAGTCTCCGATTGTTACGAATTTCCCAAAATGCGAGACTACGTCCCCGATTATATTGCATGCTGCATCCCGTGCATAATGAAAAAGAAGCCGTCAGGGTAACAAGAGGACCTCCTTCACCCTATACCAAAACCAATCAAGCCTCTCGATACGGTACATTTGAACCATCTTGGGCCATTTCCAAGAAGTAAAAGAGAGAACGTGCACATCATTGGGTGCATTGACGCATGCACAAAATTTCTCTTTATGCGTCCCGTGAAGTCAACGTAGACAGTTTTCGTCGTCAACTTCCCAAACGAGCTGTATGTCACCTACGGGAAGCCAAGGGTGATTATTACCGACCAGAGAAGTTGTTTCACTGCAGTCAAGTTTAGGAAACACTGTGATCAAAATCAAGTTAGACATGTAAAAGTCGCGGTAGCAACTCCCAGAGCTAAGGCCAAGTAGAACGGCTTAACCGAAGCATCCTGTCGGTGCTGATAAAGAGGACCCTGGAAAACAACTTATGGGATCAAAATGTTCCAATAGCTCAATTTGCTATCAATAACGCGGCAAATGCTTCGACCGGAAGAACCTCAAGTGAATTGATGTTGGGGTACAAACCCCGACACGGTACTGACTCGCATTTGGGAAATGAGGTACAGAAGATCCAAACGATTGTAGACGACCCCATTAAACTGCGGTTGGAAGCCTATGAGAAGGTGGTCCAGGTGTAGAAACGTTAGAAGGAACTTACAAAAAAGGAAACCACCCAGAGGGTACAGAATGAGAGACGTGGTAGTTGTCCAAGAAAGGGAGGCTGCAAAGGGTGAGAGTCGAAAACTGATGGCTCCGTTTAGCCGGCCATTGATTGTAAAAGTAGTATTGCTGAACGATCGGTACCTGGTCACGGACATGCCCAGCTCACAAAGAATCCGTACAAAGGCAATTTATGAGCGTGTCATCGCCGTGGACGGGATGAAACCGTAGACTAAACGTGGAGAAGTTTTAGACGAGTCTGATGGTCCTAACGAGGACGATTAAGGTGAGGTTTAAATCGAAGTCGTCTCGGGTCGAAACGAATATCAGGTTGGCCGAATGTAGCATAATTGCCTATTTTAATAATTAAATATTTTTGACAAGTAATTTGCGTTATTTGTTTCGGACTTATTCTTTCGATGAAATAACCTTCCGGTCGTACCGACGGAGGTGCGCAACCCTCACTTGTGTTCTGTCAATTGTCGAAACAATAGAACAAAGAAATCAAGTGTGGTAGCATGAAGACGCAAAAATTAGGTGAGTTGTTCTTACAGAGTATTTATCGTTAATATTCAATCTGATGTGACTGGTTGGCTGGCCACCAGGTATTAGTGATATCTGGCCTTCCAGCCGATTTCTCAGAAGTACTCCGGGAATAATCTGGCTTGGCGCAGCACCTCTTGGCTCACCAAAGTGCTGGAAATTGAGAATTAAAATAGCACAATTCAATTCAATTCACAATCCAAATAATTCAAGAAGAGCAAATAGACATTGTTCTAGGACAAGAACCCAACAGAAATAGTGTTAAAAATAAGTACTGTGACAAAAGTTGTGATACCTTTATATGTTTAAGATAAATTAAACAGTCATCTTAATTTTGTAATTGTGGACTTAGAAAAGTTTTTTGTGGTTCACGTTATTTTTTGCCTAACAAAACATTGTAAGAATTCGGGGTCTTGGATAGTTTCTAAGAGTAACGAAAAAAGATCAAATTATTGCCGGAAAGTTTAATGCAAAATCTAAAATGCTTGTCTCTCTAATAGAAGATGCAAGAGAAAAAATGTTGATTTTGATTTTGATTTTTGATTGTGCATAACAATGGCTTATAGACATAAGAAATAAAGAAGAAATTAATGTTATTACCCCAAAAAAAACCTGGAACTGCTATAAGTAGACTGGTAGTGCTACTGAATGAACTAGGTATCGAAATGCTAAGAAATACAAAATGGATCAAAGATGGATGTGGGCAATAACACATAAAAAGAAACTGAGGCCTGGAGTTGACGGGAATTCATTATAATAAAATTAAGAAAGAGACGTGTTGTCTGAACTGCCAAAAAACCTCATATATTTCTAAAGATTGTGACCAATCTCCACACAGTTATGTATGCAAAATCTATAGACAGCTATAGCCCTACGTACAAAAAGGCCATATTGAAGCCCAAAAATCAAAGCTCAAAAGAATCGCCCCCACAGAAGGAGAGGGAGACGCCACGACCAAATGACAACTACTACGGGGTGGTGGCACCCATCCACTACCAGCCTCGTCGAACTACTGAGACTGAAGGAAGGGGGCAGCCCAGCACAAATGTTAGAACACAAGAAGCGACTGATAGTACTGCAGGTGAACCTGAATAGGAGCAGCGCAGGACATGGCTGTCTCCAGAATCTGGTAAAGGCTGGTGGACATACTACTAGTCAATGAATCCAACAGACGTGTAACTGGAAAGAGTGGACAGCTCATCGACACGAGAGGAGACGCTGTTATTCAAGTCATCAACAGACAAATTGTGTTAGAGAAAATAGACAGGAAAAAAGGATGGATGTCTGTTCGTGTTTTTCAATTTCAAACTCATTTTCCCTCTAACCTACTCTTAACTTACTCTGTCTCTCCTCTTTTTAATTTGAAAATTAGAATTTTTTTATTAATTGTAAAGTTTCATGTGAAGATATCACAGCTGTGAAATGTCTGTTTAAGACAATTCTGTTTTTGTTTTATTTAATATTTAAATTCAATATAATTTTAATTTTGTTTAAAACCGACACTTTATTTTAATTTCAACTAAGTCAAATTAAATTTTTTTTGTTTCACTTAATGCCTTTTCTTTTATCTGCAGCAGTCAGCAGTCACTCAGTAAAATCTTTTCTATAAACATCTTTTTCCTTATCTATTTTCTAGCAATTTTTTATAATCTTCATTATGGACCCCTCAGATATTACCGTTATCCCGGATTATTTAACAAAATACGAGGTCGCTTAAGAATTACTGATTCGACGAATTAAAACCATATGCCCTCTCAAACACCGACGAAGACTATTCGAACGGGAAATAGAAAAAGAAAAAACACGACCGGTACATTTTACCATAAAACATTTGTCGTTTGAAAATGAAAAACGATAAATTACTGTATCACCTTAATTTTAGACGACTACTTACGTAAACGAATCTCTTTGCGAATCAACCATGTTCGCGAATCTTAAGGATACCCATCCCGTCTGAACAGAAAGATCTAGCTAAAGAAACGCGTAATGAATTTTACGCCACTTGCCTCACTGTAGAAGCTGATCTACATGACCGCACTTTTATGTCACCGGATATTTCCATGTTATCTCTAGAAGAAACACCTCTAGCCAATCGGGTACCTAATGTAAAGTCAGTTCTAGTCTATAAATGGGGTGTCTCATTTGGTGGTGAGCCCAGCGAGAGCTTAATTCAGTTTTTAGAACGCGTATCCGAACTATTTTCTTCTGCAGTAGATCTGTTTTGCGGTAAAGCTCTTATCAAATACCGTTGCGTTCGTTCCCGTATCGACAATTGGAACGCCCTAGTAACTGAACTTAAGAAAGAATTTTTGCCTTTAGACTATGACGACCTCTTGTGGGACGAGATTAAGAAAAGACATCAACATAAAGACGAACCAACAGCTATTTACGTTGCGGTTATGGAATCGTTATTCAATTGTCTTTCAGAACTTCCCACAGAGACCGTCAAAGTTCGATACCTCGCGTTACATGAAATTTTGAATGTCAGTCATTTAGTTGCCTTATGCAAAAATTAGAACAGTCTTTTGCTAGTATCGCATCTATGTCCAAAACAAAGTACCAGTTAATAGAATCGGAGTTGTTAGCACAAGAAACACCATCCACTGCAACCCATCACTCAGAACGTGAACCATCCATCCAAACACCAAATACACAACCGAATAAGTCGAACATACAAAAGACTCCCTCCTTAACAAAATGTTTTAACTGTGACGGTCCAAACCACACTTACGCACATTGTCCTCAGAAAAGAAAAGTCTTTTGTTACCGATGTGGCAAACGAAATGTCACTGTGGCGAATTGTCAAAACTGTGCCTCAAAAAACTAGACAGGAGGGCGACGGCTTCAATTGGTCGTAGTCACCCTCCCATTTTAAAGACCAGACACCAATCGTCACCGGATTGGATTGAGTGGGTCGATCACGTCCAAAACTTTTTACGACCCCACTCAACCAATTCGATATACAGGGTGCTCAAAAAATGGCGCACCAACTCAGTGGTACGTTGTTGAGAAGCATGTGTAGATCACGGGAAAAATCTTGAAAAAATTCCTAAAGTCATATTTTAAAAAATCTGGAGCTACAAACTTATTTTGTTAACTTCTTCAGTTTTCATTATTTTTTAATGTTTCTATGTTTCACACTAAGTAATCGTTCCCTAACACAACGATGAATAACTATTTTTAAATTTCCCATAAGACTTTAGCAGTTTTTTTAATTTAAAAAATTAAAATTCATCAAAAAAATCACAGTTTGTAGATGTGCCAACGCTGGGAGTTATTTCCTAGGAAACCATTTCAAAAATAAATTATTTTTATTGTTGATCAAATTTTATTGCGATCACGACTGTTAGACAATGTTGCCACATATCATTTATTTAAAATTCGTTGTTTATCAATAACTTTAATGCAAAGAATTTTTTTACTATTTTTACCTTTATATGTAAGCAATTCTTTACCACACTCCATTGAGTTGGTGCGCCATTTTTTGAGCACCCTGTATAGTAACTCTGTTATTCTAAATAAAGTAAATGATAATCGCCCGTACCTTGCCGTCAACGTAAATAATGTGCCTTTATTGCACTGGTCTACACGGGTGCTTCAAAACCTGTATTGGGATTAAAGGGACTATCTTGGATACAACATTTCAATTTAGAAAGACTTAACTCTATCTTTAAATTTGCGAATACTGCCGACGGTACACAAGATTTAGTAGAATATGAGGTCGAATTGGAAATCTCATTAGATAACGTAACAAAAAAGGCTTCAGTTTTAATCGTACCTACTCCCAATCTCGATTTAATTCTGGGTAGTGATTTTTGTAGCGCCTTTTCTCTTTGCCTAGATTTTATTTCCCATACCTGTACGCCACAAAATCACGCTCGAATTTCTGTTTTAAACCAGAAAGGATCATTTAGCCCCGACCAATTACCACCGTGCAAAACGTCATTGATGAATTTAAAGAAATTAGCGGGGAAGGATTAGGACGAACCGACAAACTCGCTTTGAATAAATCGGTGATTCCGCTCCATTCCGCCAATATCAATACCCCATGTCCCCCTACATGCAACAAATTCTCAACAAGGAGGTTGACGACATGTTAAACCAGGGGGTGATAGAACCATCGCAGAGCCCGTGGTGATCATCGGTACTTCTTGTCAAAAAATCGTCTGTCGAATACCGTTTTTGTTTTGACGGAAGAAAATTAAATCAAATAACAAAACACAATTCCTACCCGCTACCTCGTATTAATCGAATCCTTAGTTTATTAAGAGACGCGACATTTATAAGCTCATTGGATCTCCGCAAAGCTTTTTGGCAAATCCCTTTGACCGAGTCATCTAAAAAAATAGCTTTTGCCATCCAGGGAAGTGGCTTGTTTCCATTTAACGTTATGCCGTTTGGACTAAGAAATTCCACACAAACCAACAAAGGCTAATGGATGCCATTTATGGTTTTCAATTTGAACCTTCGACCATATATCGTATAGACTCGCCGCAAATCGAGTTTGTAGGCAGGTTGTTTGAAGCCAACATGTAAGGGCGAGAGGAGTGAGGGGCAAGAGAAAGCTTACTGTTTGTTCAATGGCAGCTCGTAGTCAAGGGGCAAACAATTGAAAAAACATTACAAGTTTCAGAAATAATTTATGTATACGAGTTTTAAATAAATTGCCTTACTTAAAATACTTCTAATTCTATCTTATGATATGCGGTCAGAGCTATAATATTCAAAAATATTTAGTATTAAAGCAGAAAATCAGAATACGTTACGACGCCACTAGTGTGTTTCCATATTTAGGTTAACACGAGTAATTTCTTACTTACGGATGACATTACCGATGAATAAGCCGTTGTGGATACTTTCTCTTGTATATTTTGACGTAAGAACCAATTTTTTTCCCTTTAATCACAATCGTGAAGGACGAAGTTAGACAAATATTAACGAAACACTTAGAAATATTTTGAATAAACCAATCAGAGAAGGGGTACCTAAGGGTCAAATCGCGTACCAAGCCTCATTTCCCCTTGCCCCACCTGGACATGTTGGCTTCAAAACAAATCTCAATTTGCCCTGTTTATACAATATATGGTCGAAAATTTGAACCCAACATATTTGTTTACCTCGATGATTTGATTATTGTTACCGCTACCTTTGAAGACCACTGCCGCCTATTAAATGAAGTTTTTAACTGTTAATTTAGACAAAAGTTCGTTTTTTCAAATATCATTAAAGTACTTGGGTAATGTCATTGATTCAGCTGGGCTACGTCCCGATCCCGAAAAAATATCCTCGATGGTAGATTATCCTCGCCCGCGAAATGCGACTGAGATTAAACGATTTATAGAACTATGCAGTTGGTATAGGCGCTTCATTCATAACTTTTCGTCCTTAGTCGCGCTGATTAACAACCTGCTTAGGGGCAAACGGGAAAACAGGATGTTCTTTGGAATGAACACACTGAAAAGCAGTTAAAGCCGCGTTAATCTCAGCTCCGGTCCTATCTACCCCCAATTTCTCGCAACCATTCGTGGTCGAATGTGATGCCTCTGACGTGGTCTGGGTGGAGTCTTTTCCGAAGTGTGGTTTCTAATTACGGTTTTCCTTTAATTAGCCCCGACTTTGGAGTGAGTCGGACCAGGTTAGTTTCCTCTCTGTTTTCCAAAATAGTTGTGTTGTCTGACTGTGAAGGGGCTATAAGGAGTGGGCAGCTCAGAGTATTACAAACCCTCCCCTCGGAGAAGTGTGAGCATCTTACTCCGAGTAATTTTAGTGCTCACGTGCCTATTGTGTTGTCGTACCAAGTTGTATGGCGCCTTGGTACGGTTTAAACGCCCTTTTGTCCCTTTATGTTCTAGTGCAAATGTTCTCAAAAGCACAAATTCCCCATGTTCTTTTAATTGTTACATTTTTCTTACTTACCTCTCGATCACTTAACCATCGTCGTAATATCGACCTCTTTCACGCAAGTCACATCCTCGAAATGTAAACACACTTAACCTTTTCCACTTGCCATGACATGACACATGCGGCTTTTTTTTTAGAAACTAAGTGCGCGCTTTCGGCAGATCCTACCGATAAATTAAAAACTTTCACTTTCTTACACATAAGCCGATATTGGCACGGTTCGCGCCACGAGAACGGGCAGGGAGAAGTCGTCTGAGTTTTCAACAACCTTCCTTTTCTGCAGCGGTACTGATCGAGTACGGACGCTCCAGTAACAATTTCGTGAAAACTTACCTTATCTAAATTTACCTTTCCGGATCTCGAAACTACCGATTTGCACATTTTCGTACCGTCCGTGATTCAAGTACCGCACCAATTTCCTTCGTCGTCCCTCACAGAAGTAATGCAAAATTTCCTTATTTTCTTTATTCCTCTGTATCGTTACTATCTTAAAATCAGAGATCTACGCTGAGGTCGGACTAGTTCCGAAGTGTTTCTATATCTGTACCTATCGAAAATCCCGGATTTACTCAAGCTTCAAAGCGAGCACTTGCACCAGCACCTTGTCAACCAGTAGAAACTCCTGGGCCACTCGTACCCCTCCACCTTGATAAGAAACCATGTACGATAAGTACCTCGTATTTTTTACATCGATTTCCTCGAATTCGCGTTGCGATGGTCCATAGTGTGGAATTTCAAATTCATTTTCCCTCTAACCTACTCCTCACTTACTCTGTCCTTGTTTTAATTTGAAAATTAGATTTTTTTTATTAATTGTTAAGTTTTATATAAACATATCAGGAGATAACTAAGAGAATATTCGAGAGTAAGAAGACATGACTTCAGCGGAACGTATGTGTGAGGAGATAAAGCGAGTAAAGGAGGCGGATGAGAGAAGATTGAAGGGTGGAGAAGAGATCATGCCGTGAAAATAAGACAGAGCAAAAGGAGACTGACGGCCAAGTAATATCATAAGATGGTTCCGGTCGTCGGTATAGTAAAGACCAAGTTGAGGGGGTGGGGACAAGAAGAACGAAAACGCTTTAAAGATCTAACGACAGAAAAGCCAAGTATAAGCCATATAGTAAAGAAAATCTTTAAAAACGGAAATGCATAGGAAAGGGTGGAGATTCTGTGTAGAAATATTTTGAAAGCTAAACAAGAAATGGTAAGAGAAAGAGAAGCAAAAAAAAGATGAAAGCATTGGGCGCTCAAGAGTGACAAGCAAGTGGTTCCCGGGTGATTCCACTAGCGACGGAGAGGTGTTAGTGAATAGCAAAAATCACACATTCCCTCGCTCAGAGAACTCACAGTCCTTATACTTTACCGGTTACCTCATGCACGGATTTTGGGTGAGGGACGAGTGGCGTGTGTTGAACAGTTTGTGACGTCAGCGTTAGTGCTCGACTTACCAGGGCTATGAAAGTAAAGCGACGTTATTGGTCGATTAAAAATAAAGCTTTCAGCCCACCGCAGGGGAGCGCATTAGTAGTAATTAGTAGGCAGCACAAATTACACTGCTGTATTCTTTGCCCGGCATTTTGGTGTCGTAGCCTGTAATACCGACAGCACGCTTTTCAAATAATTTCAAACAAAAGTCAATTTAAACCGTTTAATTCTGTGACCGTTTAATAACAACGAGCATAGAAACAACGAGTTTTTATCATCGTTTCGTTGGTTTGTTATTCTGTAGTTTTAATCGTCAAAGGTAAGCCAATATAAGAAATTAACGTTTTACAAAATTCGACTGGATTGTAGAAAATGGAACAAGGACCTAGCGTCTGTGCTATGACCTCGGGGCATGTTTGTTCGGTACCAGGGTGTACCAACAAGCATGCACCCATGTTCAGGTTTCCCAACCCTAAGAGAGGGTTGGACATCTGTTTGAGATGGAGGCAGGCCGTCAATAATCCAAAGTGGCCTGAATTGTCGGACTGTCGTCTCAACAGAATTGCGTAATACATATTTTTGATTTGCTTTATATCTTGGAATTTTAATATATTTTTTACAGGCGTGTTTGTTATAAACATTTTATAGACGACGATTTCCTGTCCGGGACCAGACGTTTAACCCGTTTTGCTGTTCCTTCCCTCAACTTACCAACAGGTGGAAGACAATTACTTCAATTAAAATTGTTTATTACTTATTTTTATCAGGTCGTCGGGACAGTACACCAAGTCCAAGACCGTTGGAGTTGGGGCAGTCATCTCCATCCGAGGTGTCACTTCAACCCAAGTTTGTTACTCCCACAAAAGAGTTTCCTTTTTGGCTAGGAGCAGTGGGAGTGACACCCAGGAAGAGAGAGACACCTATGAAAGGAAATGTACCTGCAAAACGTGAGATTTTCGTTGAAGAAAAATAAAATTTTATTATCGGCACGCTGAATCAATTCAAGTAGGGGCTGCGCTCCTCGTGATTTAACATTTTCGATCCGCTTTTCGATAAAATAAAATTTTATTATGTTCTATATAATAAAATAATATAATATAATAAAATAATAATTCTATATAACTATTTTTAATATTTTTTTATTTGACAGGGGTTAAAATGTTATTATATCCGGAACCGGACCAAAATATTGTAGCAGTAGGTGAAGCAGGGGAAGGTGTTCGTTTTTTGATGGGTGACGGAGGTATTAAGACTAAAATTTGAAAAGTAGTAAGCATGCAGTCAGTAGCACGTCTCAGTATTATTATAATGTTCTTAGTGCACTCTATAAGTCGTAAAGGTGATGTTTTATCTTTATTTACAAGGGTCAGTATACAGAAAGCGAAATTAAGATTTAATTCCGAATTAATCTAATTCGACGTTAAGTCACCAATTAAAATGCATTGACAAATATTAAGTTAATCTCGAATTAAAATTTGATTGCAATTAAAATATTCTGTAAACCGGTCCTTAGTTGTAGGCTGTGGTTTGTTATTCTTTTTTCTATTATTATCTGCTTCTGGATCGTAATTTTGTGCTAGTGAATGTTTTGAAATAAAAACCAGGTTTGAGGAAAAAACCAGGTTTTTTAAGAAATGGTGTTTATGTTAAATCTTCTCTTTATGCAAAACTATTTAGATATTTAGTACCTACTGCTTCTAGATTTGTACAGCGTTTCATGAATATTGTAAGTATAATGTTGTGTTTTACTGATTTTTTTTATTTTATGAAAGAGTACCTTTTAATTTTTTTTTGGGCAGGGCAGCATTGTGCCGGCATTAAGTTTTTTTGTTTTGTGAACTACTTAATTAATTGCTTGTAGACACATCAGAGCAACCAAATGCTCAATTAGAAGTGTCTCCTCCCTGTCTTGAACGGCGAATTCCTTCTGCTGGTCCTGCTACAAGTAAAAAGGGAAATCGTCATCGTAAGTTTATACCAGCTGTTGGTTATTATTTGTGTAAAATGTTTTTTTAGCAGTATTATCGAGACTGGGGATAAGCAAGAAACCCCACACATTTGGTGAAGACGAAAGAAGATTATATAAATTTGCCCAACAGTTGAACGCGAGAGTTAAAAGGCTGGAAAAATCGAAGAATAACTTGAAAGCAGCAATGGTTTTGGCTAAGGATGAGCATGTGCGCCATTTAATTGAAGATCTTACTCCGGTACAACAAAGATTTTTTGAAAGTCAGTTGAGAAATTATAAGTATAAACCACAGGGAAGAAGTTTTACGTTTGAGGAAAAGGCTGATGCCGTTGCCATTTACAAGAGCAGTCCTCGAACGTATAGACTTCTTTCTAAGATGTTTATACTGCCGTCAGAACGCACACTGAAGGCAACTCTTGCACAAGTTTCTATTCGACCGGGTATTTCAAATCATTTGTTCAGTGTTCTCAGTCGGAAAATAGGCCGAAATAAGAGGGATCGTATTTGTACTCTCATCTTTGATGAGATACAAATACAACCTCACTTGGACTATTTACCGCATGAGGACAGAGTCATAGGATTTGAGGATGACGGTACGAAAAGGTCTGGAGCGGTTGCTGACCATGTTGCTGTCTTTATGTTGCGAGGTGTTTTCAAACGGTGGAAGCAACCTGTAGCTTTTGCCTTTTGTAAATCCGCAATGAAAGCCAATAGCATTGTTAGTTTCTACAAACAAATTGTTGCTGAAGCTACTGCTGTGGGGTTTAACATTATCGCCTCCGTCTGTGATATGGGTAGCAATAACGTTAAGGCAATTAACGATCTATTAGACTATTCTAAAAGATTGCAAACTTCAGAAGATGATGTGGTGCCAGACAATGTGATGCGGATTCCACTTCGTGATAATCAATATCATGATGTGATTCCATTGTTTGACCCACCTCATCTTCTGAAGGCATTCCGGAATGGTCTTTTAGAACGTGATTGCCAGTTTTCTACCCATGGAGCAAGGGGGCAACAGCAACGGGTTGTTGCAAAGTGGGATCATATTAAACGGGTGGTTGACATTGATAGGGAAAAGAACAGGGTTTTCCGCCTGTTGCCAAAGATTTCGGCTAAACATGTGGACAAATTCAAAATTCCAAAAATGAAAGTTTCAATAGCGGCACAGGTAATGAGTCAGCGAGTAGCGGCAGTGATGAATGAGTTTGCCAGTCCAGAAAGCGGGAGGTTACCACCGGATGCTCAGTACACCGCAAAACTTTTGTTGAAGATGGACCAGATCTTTGACAGTGTCAACGGTGGCTTTGGAGGAAAGTCTGAAAAAAAAAGACTGCGAAGAATGGTAACCTCAAACAGTTCTCATTACAGGATGTGGTTAGAAGGGAAACAAATGTTTAGCAATATGGAATTCCTCCCAAAAAACGCTGAGGATCGCCCACGTCCAATTTTGTTTGATGGGATGGCAGCGAACTCTTGAAGGGTTTTGTTTGATTAAAAATTCTTTGCAAAAGCTTGGTTTCACGCACTTTCCAGCAAGGGCGTTTAATCAAGATCCGCTGGAGAACTTTTTTGGTCAAATAAGACAGTATGGAGTTCGTTATACGAATCCCACTTGCAAGGCATTTGTTCCTTTTTATAAGTCCTTGTTAATAAGAAATTTTTCATCTTATCATTCTCGTGACTCTAATTGTGAAGGAGACAATGACGGCCTGCTGGTCACAATTAGAGACTTTCTTTCTGAGCCTCCAGAGCCAGTTGATCGCGATGGTAGTGGGGATCAGTGGCATCCACCACCACCAGTACATGATGATAGTGATGATCTTGACAGGTATGCTGTGGGTTATATTGGTGGATTTCTTATTCATAAACTCTCTTTGGAGGAATGTGAATGTGACATCTGCCAACGTAATCTACAACATACTGGCGATCCAGATCACCGTCACCACCGGCTGGTGGAAATGCTAGAATATGATAGTGAAGAGCACAGAAGGCTGAAGTATATAAATGTGAATGTAATTCTGGTGTTACTTCACATTTATAGTCAGCTAAAGGTACTTGTACCGTCAGTGCTCTATCACAATCAAATTGTAGCAAGGATAGTCAGCCACCTAAGACAGTCTTTGGATTTTGATTTCGATTGTTCACATTCTGAAGCAATTAAAACTCAACTTTTTGAGAAATTTGTAAAATTTCATATTTTCACATATCTCAAAAAGTTGAGTTTGATTGTTTTGGGTAAAACGAATGACTCTGAGATCGATAATCAAGATCCATTGCAAAAGGAAATGCATGTGTTATATTCACGTTACAGGAGTCGCAATAGACGGTCTTAATCTCCAAATATCGTGAATAAAATATGTGTAAAGTACTCTTAGGAACCAGTGAAAGTACATCGCTCATTAAATACAACAGCAATAAGGAATTTTTGTAATCCTATAATAAAAATGTAAAAAATGACAAACGAATAAAATTTAACTGCTCAATTTTGTCAATTTAGCTTAGCTTACGGACCCTAAGAACATTTACATTAAAAGAACTCACACAACCATCTTTGGGATGGTATAAAACAACCTTTTGCGTATGCGGCTTAATTTTTTAGACTGGCTTTCAATTTATCTTTGGATGTTAGTAGTAGCCTTTAATTATTGGTCAATGCACAATCCTCATTATTAGCTCAAATATTGCTTGTAAACAAGTTTTTCTTCCACTTTCAGTCTTTTCATACTCCAAAAAACTGTTGGGTTGATTTTGTATAAACTTCTTTCGTTCTTATGGGGAAAATTTCTGATATTTATTGTTATTTATTTATTTATATATTTATTCATTCTTAATTTTTTGTTAAGTTAAGAAGTCATTGTTTTTTTATTTGTTTATTTATTCAGGCATACACTGAATATTATATTCATATGTTATAGAACCGTTCCTATTTATTTTATTTAGGTCCAGTTTCTGGTACCATTAAAATTCAGTTAAATTTTACCTCTGTTAGTTGATAAGGTAATGCTTATGTGATTGGTGTTGCTATGTTTTAATTGCTGTTCAGATTTATTTCTCCGTTAAATATGTTACCAGAAATTGGCTTTAAACAGCTAAGAAAAATGTTAAACATTACTGTAAAATTTGTTTCTCCCTGTTTTTCTTTAACTTAAGCCGTACTAACTTTCAGAGAATCACACGGAAACACAGTTCTAATTTGTGACCTATTTCACTCCAAATAATGTAAGTGTGCTAGTGTTTGTTTTTTGGTTTTGAAACAGCAAGTTTACTACAGACTGATCCAGAAATACTGAGTCTGTTGACAACACATTTGAAAGTATTTGTGCTCGTAATTTGCAACACTGTAACCGAATTCGATTTCTCTTGACAATTATTTGACGTACAACCCTACAAGAATGTTAAATTGTTAACTGGAAGAGTACTCCATTGGTATCCTTAAAAATTTAAGTCCAGTGTTCCCAACAGACTCAGTATTTCTGGATCAGTCTGTATTTACCTGTGTATTTATAGTTATTTTAATTTAGGACTGCTTTTACAATCGTCGGATAACTTTATTCTGGGAATAAATTTTGAAAAATACATTGTAACAATTGCAACTGTAGTAATTATACCACAAATAACTTATCCGGGGTTTATCTGACGATTGTAAAATCCACCCTTAGTCAACAAACATTGTGTTTAATTTGAAACAGTATAGATGTATGTAAAAAAATCACCAATAAATTTTTAAAATATTGCAATTTTTTATTTATGCTGCATTTGCGTTTTCTTTGCACATGTTTGCAATGACAGTTTTTAGTATTTTGTTACTAAAAGCTGTTGTTGCAAACATTTGCAAAGATTACGAAAAATTATATTATTTTATGACTAAGTAGAGGTTGGAGCCATTTAAATTTCCCGCCATTATGCTCGCGACCACTTAATGATGGCGCTGCAATCTCTCAACCGCCACCAACAAGGAAAGATTCAGTTCTATCTATCTCTTATTCTATGCGACATACTCATTAGTCATTGTACACAGAATCGTAAACAAAACCACGTTCTGCAATCATTAATACGGCTGTATTGACATTGTTTTCGCGTTATTTTTGACCACTTATACAATTAAGTAAGTTAGTGATTATGTTTATATTAGATAATTGTAACGAAGTTACTACAAACCGCCAATGGGAAACAACCGTAGGCAACCAGCTGTTAATTAAACCGGTTTGCGGAACATAACTATAGGCAACCATTAATACCAAGGAAGAGAAGCCAATCAACAACAGCCGTCTTAACAGCCAATCAGACGAAGGCTGAGATTTTGCGCGCCAAAACCGGCTATAAAAGGGCGAAGAGGAACCACTTCTCTTCAGTTTTTCCCAGCGAGCTGAGAAGAAGACGAAAGAGCCTCCAGGGAGCCATCTAACCGAAGCAAATCAGGAAATAAGTACCAAGAGGCGAGCCCGAAGAAATCGACGACCCAGAGGACCTATCCACGGTGGTCAACTGTTCACGCAGGCACCACCAACCCCACTCTAGCTGATCTCCTGGTGGTTTGTCGGATACGCTTGCCTGGTAACCCTGCGCTTGCTAATTAACCTGCTTGCTTTGCAACTCGCTGCCTGGCTTTATAACCCGCACTTTAGAAGTTGTAACATTGCCCCGCCGTAGACTAATTAATAAGTGTGTAAAGGTTACATCGGTAAAAATGTGCCCAAAGTACAGTGTAAAGGATGCAGTATTAAAGAACATACAATGTGTTTCGATTATATATGCAAAGTTTTTGCAATTGAATGTGAAAATTGGGCATGTAAATCTTGATATTTACATGAACAGAATCCTAACAATGTGCAAGAAAATACTGTGTTGTTAAAAGATAAAGTGAAAATTCTGGAGAAACTTGTAAGTGAATTGGAAAATGTGAACGCCTTACAACGCGAAAAAATTGCGAATCTTGGAAAAATATAGGATATCAATATTTCGCCGGGGTTTTGCTTATAATATCTATTCATTCTACAATAGAGTTCCTTTGACGTTAAAAAACTCTAAAATTAGCAATTTTAAACGCAAATATAAAATGTTTCTTTCAAAATGATTTTTCTGTTTTTCTTATTTTTCCTCTCTGTAATATTGTTAAATAGAATTAGATTATATTTTTTTATTGTAATTTTTATGTTTCATTAATCACATTGTTTATTTTTATTTTTTATTATTTTTCATTTATTGTCTGGGCCAAAACCTTGATCAGCTTTGCTGCCTTTTGGTCCAATTTGTGGTAGGAGCAACTTGTAGGGAATTTTGGTTTTGTTATCGTATTTTTTTATTCTTGTTGTAACTGGTTGCATTGTAATTGTTTTACTGCCACAAATAAATTATTATTATTATTATTATTATTATTATTATTATTATTATTATTATTATTATTATCCGTCTTATCAATTTCCCCTTGTTTACCCGGCCACTGGACCTCTGGACATCACCGTCTCCACTGGAATACCTCGGCAACCGTCATCGCAGGTGCACCCCCCTCACAAAACTGGGTGCTGGCGCCCGAGACAACCGCCCCACTAGGAAGCGTCACATAATGTTATATTTCTTCGTTATTAGATTACGAAATTAGAAACATGCCCGGCACTCACTGTGCAGTTTCAACATGTAAAAACACGTACAATATAGATAAAGGCTTCATTTTCATCAATTTCCGAAAAATGATGAAGTACGAGCGATATGGATACAAAAATGTCGTCGTAAAGACAAATTTAATCCAAAAACATCGCATATCTGTTCCGAGCATTTCATGCCAGATGACTACAAAAGGGATTTAAAAGGTGAGTTACTAAATTTCCCAACCAAGCCTATACTAAAACCAACGGCTGTACCATCTTTTAATATACCATCAAGACCCGAAGGAATGACATCGCCATCCGCTCGTGAAAAACGTATAAAGAAGAGACAAAGTAAAAAATTGGTGACCGAAACTCTAGCTGAACCACCTAGAAAAATACTTCCCGAAGTTGAATCGTTACCGTTACCAGAACAAAAGACTGAAAAGGACATTTTGCTGGAACGTCACACTACTCTGCAAAAACAGTACGAAGACTTAAAAAAAATGTTTGAAGAGCAAAATAAAACTATCCGAGAACACAAAGCCCAAATTGTGAAATTAGAAAAATCTTTAGAAAAACTTTTGCAAGACTTTTCAATTGAAACAAAGTATAGGGAGAAATTAGAAAACTCCTTGAAACATTTTTTCTCGTGAGCGGAGATACAGTTAATTCTAAATGAGAAAAAAAAAGTTGTCTGGAGTTCCGAGGATATTTCGAATGCATTTGCGATTAGGTATTTTAGTAAAAGATGTTACGTTTATTTACGCGAAAAAAAGAAATACCCTTTACCTTCAATTTCCTTTTAAGAATTATGGAAGTGACGCAACATGATCATACCGACATGTAACGGTCTTAGAATTTGATGAAGTGAAGATTGAATCTATATACGAATATGATAAAGTTTGTGATAAAGTTGTGGGTCGACATTCGCAAATGCAGGTGGGATTGGTTAGAGGACTATTTGCTAAATTTAAACAACCCGTGTATTTGGCATTTGATACGAAAATGACGCCTGCAATTTTATTAGATATTATTGAGAAACTACATTCAATCAATTATACCGTTGTAGCTTGCGTATCAGATTGCGAAGAAGGTAATTTGGGCTTATGGAGAGATCTCAATATCACCATTGATAAGACATATTTTTTGCACCCCGTTACAAATGAACAGACTTACATTTTTGCGGATGCTCCTCATTTATTAAAACGTATTTGAAATTGGCTACTTGATTCGGGATTTATTTTGCCAGACGGAACGAAGTTAACTTCTGATCCTCTTAGCATCTGTTGGCAATAACAAACACGGAAGTTAATGCCTGTTATAAATTAACTAATCTACATCTAGACTGCACAGGTAGTCAAAGACAAAATGTGCGTTTAGCGGCCGAATCATTTTCACATACGACCGCTACAGTATTACATTACTTTAAACCTGGCCCATGCAAAACTTCTTTTACAACTCTTTTACAACTTCAGCCGCTGTATACAGAAATGAATCAATAAAAATAGATTACAGATCTTCCAGAAGAGCATTTTATTATCCATTTTGTCGCTTAAATGCCTTTTTGAAAATCTAAGAAAGAAGTTTTCAATTTCTTATATATTGACCCATTGGCTAAATCAGGATGCCTAGTAATTTTTTTTTCCCAAATACGCGGAAGAGGATTCAACAATCACCCTTCTCCTATGGATGCCATTTACCGGATACGAATGATTATTTTGGGTAAAAATCCAGGTGTTGTTCAAAAAAATCTGAACACTTCGGATTTTGATGCAGATGAACACATAGTTGCTAAAGTTTTAAACCAAACAATTTCACTACCATCAAGGAATACCGATGAGCAGACGCAGACGGATTTATCTGACACAATAAGTGTTTCTTCGTCCTGTTCCACAACAACAGGAGCGGTAATCACTCCAGAAATTATTCGTCCAGCAACTTCTCAATGCTCAGAATCCGATGGTTTAGAGTATTTAGCCGGTTGGGTAGCAAAAAAATTTAAAAATAAATATCCCACATTAGGGACATATACTTATAAAATGCAAAGTCAACATGTTTCTAAGATGCCCAGTTGAATTCATAATTTATCGCATGGTGGTTTAATTAAGCCTTCAGATGAATGGATTAATGCTACAAAAATATTGGAGAAAATTTTTGTTACATATAATAAGCAAAACCCTCCATTTGGACGTTGCAAAGGGAACTACTATAGGGGCCCCTATAGCACACAGCACTTTTTAAGATAAAACACCCCGATTTTTCAGGTAGTTAAAAAAGTAAAAAATATCAAGCAAAATAACTCGGTTTTCAAGGTAATCTAAAAAAAGCACAAAAGCAGCCCGATTTTCAAGGATAAATAGAATACACCCCCGATTTTCAAGGGTAAACTGAAAAGCAAAAAAAAATCGTGAAAACACCCCCATTGATAAAGGTATATTTTAAAATTAACATTTTTCAAAGATTTTACCCTCTTTTTCTATTGGGCCACAGCACACCTGTGCACTACAATTTTGGCCAAACAAATTCGGACAAGATTATAACAAGATACAAAAATAAATAGTTGTAATTATTATACAAGCACCAATTACTAATTAATGGCTGTGTCGCTAGAGGGCTCCGTTCAGGAACGACTCTAGTGGTAATGCAGGATAGGCAATCCAAAATACGCACGCGCAGCACATGGAAATTTAGAAACACCTGCAGCCATCGATACACCATTCATTTCTCTCATTTATTAGCGGCCAGTAATCATTTGTGTCATTATTAGTGTTACAAATTTCAGTTATGTGGATTTCATTAATAAATAGAGTTTATAATAAACTTCCGTATAAACTTATTGACATAACAGAAACCTCCGTACGTCGTTGTTCGGTTCAAGAACCAAGACAAAAAATGGTAAATTTTTTACATTATTACCTATACCTAATTTATTATAATTAAAAATTGTTATGTGCCACCAGGAGATTAGTAACATCGATACTGTAGTGTCCGTATCAGACGAACATAGGAAAATAATTTTACTAGAACGTCAACTGCTGGAGAATAAGCATAAGCTTGAATTAACACAATTACAATTAAATGATAAAATTCAAATGCTGAAACTAAAATTAAATGATGAAATTCAAATGCTGAAACTTAGACACGCTTTTGATTCAAAATCATCCTGCCAAGGACTTGTTTCTAATTTAATTTTCATAAACGCTTTCACATATCCTTTAAATAAATATGATGATTTTTTGTAAAAATGCAAAACCTCATCAATAGTTATTATTTTGTACCCCTTTTCAATTGCTTTTTTTACTTCGTTGGTACACCAGGTTCCTCTGATAATTCTTTGAGATTCCGTATGAGAACATTTATCTTTTTAATTGTTTAATTTTGCGCACAATTGACATAATGGAAATGTTAGTTTTTTATCACCAGATTTGGTTTTATTCATAACAGGTAAAACGGGGTGATACAAACCTTTTGGTGGTAAAATTGCACATTTTATTAAACCATACCAATCTGAATTGTACGTACGAGGTTTGAATATTTTAGTAGGATGTCCAATTGGATAATCATCGTAACATTGTACTGTTGGATATAAACTGCAAATATCTATTTATTTCAATTTCTTTATTTTAACGCGCAATTTTGTTGCATTCGTTCTTCCACCAAAGAATGCGTTTCTAGGATTAAGTTCTTCCAATTCCTTAATTTCTTCTTCAATTTGTTTCATTTCTTCCTTATATTCTTTTGACTTTGTCCACTCACATTCCCACATTTTTATTAAGTTATAACCAGCTTTTTTATTTGCTCGCTTCTTTCTATTGTTTTCTGATAAAGATCTTCCATAGTTGTTTTATTCTTATTATTAATAAAATCTGAATTATAACATTTTGTACAACCGTGACAAAAACAACCGTGATATTGGTAAACAGTATTGGATTTTTCATCAAACCCGTCAACTTTTGATCCACATATTTTCACTTCGTCTTTGGCTCTGGAGTGGCTTTGCCACGCTTCACCATTGTTCAATGCGTGTTTTATATTTGGATTATAAAAACTATTTAACCATGAAATAGATTGTTGAGAATATTGATCTTTTTTCAGATTAACAACAACAGCTATTGTATCTTTCTTAATATATTTTGATCTATATATAGCCATACAAACACCAGCAATAGTAATATATCTAAAAGGGTCTATATTAGCAATTTCTAGAAACTGCTTCCTTAATTCAAGATATCCTCTTCTTAATATATCGACATCAGTATTACAACAATCATAAAGTTCTTTTTTAAAATCAAACAAATAATTTTCTTTTCTTTTTTGTTTATGCCATTCTAAAAAGTGGTTGCGGAAACCATCATCTCTGTATGCCTTAGAGTTCGCCTTTGGCTTACTGTTACCATAACATTTTTTACATTCTATCACCATATTATTTTGTATCAGGTATTTTGCCAATATAGCTCTGATTATCCGTTGTATTAATAGAAATGTGTAAAATATCCTTTTTTAAGTTCTTTTAGACCGAATGTTTTGGGGAAGTTCTTTAAAGGTCCTTGCACAAAATTATTACTATCAATAATTCTTAAATTAATTGATTTTCTTTCCATTAACATTATTTTTAGATCCATTATATACACAGAAAGGTTTAATACCGTTTTCAACGCAATATTTTAGAATAAAGTAGGTATCATAACCTTTAGAATAATGTGCAACAGCTGTGTGACGTCGATGATCTCTAGAAATTAACCATTTACAGAAGTCTTCGTTACTCTTAAAAGAATTAACATTTCTGCTAAAATCGTGAGATATAAGCGATGTGTTTGCCTGTTTCTTGCATCGCTTCATAATCAAAGAATAAATATTTTTTTGTATAGGTACAATGATTTGTATGCCTTGTAGAACCACAGTTAACACATTTAAACGGTTTAGTATCATTCAGCGGTTTTTTATTACAATTTTTGCATTCACAGCATAGGTAAACCCAATAGTTTTTGTTTTCAATTTTTTCCTTAAGTATATTATAGTACAACCTTTTTCGTTACAATTTTTACAACCTTTTACTGTGTATTCCTTGTCATTTTCTTTTATTTTTGTTTGGCAGATTCCACCTTTTTGTCGTTTCCATTACATATAACATTTATGTTTTAATATTTCAACTTCTTTACAACAATTTTGACATTTTTCCCATCCACATCTGTGTTCTTTACTACCCTCTTCCATCATTTTGTTACCTTTTTTAATGATTTGATTACCCTTCTTGTTATTTCCTTCTTCAATTATTTTATTTCCTGCTTCAATCATTTTTTTACCTTCGTCAACCATTTTATCACCTCTTTTGACTATGTTATTACACTTTAAGTATTTATGAAATCTTTCACAAACTTCTGAATGATTTTCTAAACATTCTTGATTAAAACAGTATCTACTGCATTTTTCACAATATATTCTTTGTTTAGAGTCTTTTTCATGTTTGGGGTTAAAACGCATTAAGCACGTTTTCTTTACTTTTAAGCATTAATGGTCATCTTTGATTTGATATGGTTTATCACATTTTTTACAATAATAAGACTGACCGTAGAAACCTGTCATACTATTGATTGTATCGAAATGATTTCCATTTTTATATAAATAAACTTTCACATCTTTTATCTGGTCCTGAATATATTATAGAATTAAAACATTCGGCTGCTACGATTTTTATTTGAATATTTAATAACCTTTCTATATTTGCAATATCATCTAAAGTAAAATAATTTCTATTACATTGCCCAAGTTGATTACATAGTTCTTGAGCAAATGTAGTTTGTAAATTTCTTCCCATTCTTATGTATCTTATATCATTATGATCATATTCTCTACCAAGTATGATATATGTATGAAGTTAATCCAACAATAACAGCTCTTGGGCAACATAAATTATCTTTGTTTTTTATCGATGTTATGATTTTTTTGTTCGTGAGTCTTCTGCTATATTTAGCAATCTTTTCGCATTAGTAGCGCCTCTAAACATATTAACTATTTCAGCATTAAACGTACAACCGTATATATCTAAATCTTGACTTGAAGTTAAGATACTTTGAATATTGTTTAATAAATTATTAATATCTGAGGTTCTTGACATACCTGTTGAAATAGGATTCCAAAGATCAGGATGATTAACCACTACATTCATTAAATCTCCTTCTTTGAAATTTGTTTTCTGTTTTACTATTTTTTTCTACTCCCGTATCTTAAACGTCATTTTAGGCAGTTGCATTTTGTACACTAAGTCAGACCTTAGCCACATGTTGAATAACGATGTTTTAATGTTCATTAAAGTATTGTTTTGTCACGTGCAGTGTTTTAATATCAAGGATGGATTATATCAAGTATGTTTGGAGGCAGGTCCAAATGTCAAATTACACAAATTTAATTTGTTCAATAGACAACATTGTTGTTTGCAATTTTAGATAGTGGTTTGAGTTGAAGATTGAACTTGACATGGATAGTGGTGAAGAAGACGATTTTGTGGGTTTAGAGGGTACGCCACCAGAAATACAAGAAGCTGCAGCCGCAGCTACCGCCAATCTGATGCCACAAAAGTCGAAAAAGCAATATGAAAGACAGTATAAACTGTTTATAAATTGGCGACAAGAAAAGCAAACTGAATCATTTTCCGAAAATGTTCTATTAGCGTATATACAACAATTATCAACACGTATGAAACCCTCATCATTGTGGGCTATTTACTCTATGCTCCGAACAACACTTACCTAAAAAACAACATCGACATCAGTATTAAATATCCAAAGTTGTGTGCATTTCTCAAGAATAAATCCAGTGGGTATAAGCCTAAAAAGTCAAGAATTTTGACACCAGAACAAATCAAAGAATTTTTGTGTTCAGCACCAGATGAAAACTACTTATTTTCAAAGGTAAATTAGGTACTTACCTAAATACTTCGTTATAAATTTTATTTTAGGTGGGGTTAATCTTTGGAATAATGGGAGCTTGTCGCCGTGAGGAATTAATGAAAGTAGAAACAAATCATGTTGAAGATCTTAGTACAGCATTATTAGTTCATATTCCTGACACAAAAACCAAAACAGAACGTCAGTTTGTTATCGGAGGCAATTTTTATGGAATTTGCAAAAAATATATGGAACTTCGTCCGCAAGATGTACATACTACACGATTTTTTTTTAAATTATCAACGAGGAAAATGCACAAGACAGCCGGTC
Organism: Tribolium castaneum; assembly: GCF_031307605.1. Classification (NCBI taxonomy): domain Eukaryota; kingdom Metazoa; phylum Arthropoda; class Insecta; order Coleoptera; family Tenebrionidae; genus Tribolium; species Tribolium castaneum. The sequence continues at coordinate 10,705,138 of NC_087400.1, forward strand.
GGTATAAATAAGTTCGGTAGTCTTCCTTGTCAAGTTGCAACATTCCTCAAACTACCAAATCCAACTTCTTATACAGGCCATTGCCTTCGCCGATCCTCTGCTACTTTATTAGTAGATGCGGGGGCTGACATTACTGCCCTCAAACGCCATGGGGGATGGCGTTCAACAACAGTTGCAGAAACTTATATTGATCATTCGTTAAATAATAAAATTCAAACGGCCAATAAAATATCAAACATTACTCAGTCTGAAAGTTCAAACATTATTCAGTCTGAAAGTTCAAACATTATTCAATCTGAAAGTTTTGACATTGAAAACACTGTTGACAAGAATATGAACTTAGAGTTTTCAAGTAACACACATGACAAAACAAGAATTAACAATAATAACACACCTCTTATACAATTCAACCATTGTGACAATATAAGTAGTTTAACAGTTACTCTTCATAATAAATAATGTAAATTATAAACTGTATAAAGTACCTAATAATAAATTTCTAAATGTTGTTACTTTGTAAAAAAATATTTAATGTATATTTGGTCTCACCTTACGGGAGTAGAAAAAATAGCATAAGCAACGCGTTTTCTAAACTCGTCTAAACACTCGTTATAAACACTCGCTTCGCTCGTGTTTAAACAAACTCGTCATTAAAATCTCGTTTATAAAACTTGTTGCTTAATATACTATAATCATTTCATTTAATCCCTCTCTAACAGCAGTAATTTTTTTCATAATTATGTCTGAAAGATCAGACTTGGATGATTCTTCCTCTTTCAATAATATAACTTTATAGTAAACTTTATGATTCCTCCATCTTTTGGTGTATTCAGCATTCGTTTCTATTATTTTAATTTTAGATTTTTTTGAAAACTCTGTAAAATAACTATCTTCGAAAGCGAACGGTGGGTCGTTAATTTTTTGTAATAATTTCTTCCTTCTTCATTTTAGAGTAACCCTTGATATTCTTTTCTTTAGCAATTTTTCTTAATTCTTTTATCGTTGTATGCGAAGCACTAGCAAGTTGAAAGGACTAATACCGTAATCAGAACCTGCGCATTTAGTAACCCTGGGTGGCGAAGTAGGATACGTTTGCGAGGAATCCTGACCGGGACAGGCTGGCCGGCCAGTGAGTAACAACCTCTCTGAAAGAATCCCAAGTCCAAGTGGCCAGTTATGCTTTCTAGTGCCAAAAGGCAGCATCTGTCTGTTGATACTGATGTCGATGAGGACAAGCCCACCTCCTTACGAGAAATCTAGGCGTACCCGCTTAAAAAGCTGCATTACCTAAAGATAGAAAATTGTCGAGAAGATCGAAGAGTCGGATCGACAGGGCCCCGGTATTGGGCCCGACCCAACGGAATATTCCGTATGATGATGCACTTCGGCCGGAATTGCCGAGAGAAGCGACACTAACTTCCTATGCAGATGATCTTGCACAGGTTGTAAAAGAAAAATGTACCAAAGACTTGAGTACGACTTGCAGAGTATGTGTCTTACCTCATATCCAGTGAATGAGAACAAAAAGCCTAGAGATGACCCCCGAAAAAACAGAGATTGTTATGCTAGCAGGTGAGAGACTTCCAGAGGAAGACTTGTTCATAAGAATAGAGGAAGTCACTTTATTCAAGTACTTAGGTGTCGACATAGATCAAAGACTGTCATTCACTCATCATGTGACAAGAATGACGTCGAAAGCGGGAGCGGAAACGTTACCTTAAGCCATTTGATGTCAAATGCTAGAGGTCCGTCACCTCCAAAGAGGAGAGTAGTGCTGATGGAAGTAACAAATTCTATTTTGCTTTATGCTGCCTCAAACTGGGGGAGATAAAGCATTGGAAATGAAGAAATACAAGCAGAGAGTTGTAGCGATACAGAGGAAGCAGCACTGCGGGTATGTTCCGCATACCTGACTACCTCGGCGGAAGCTGCTCAGGAGATAGCAGAGGTCATTCCAGTTGCCCTCAGAACCAAAGAGAGAAAGAAAGTTCGTGATAGAGAAAGCAACAAAAGCGAGGCGCTAGCAATCTATCACAATAACAAAACAGATGAGACAGAAGTTCTAAAGGCCGATGGCATATCGTCGATTTCCAAACATTAGGCGATGGATCGAGAAAAACAAATCCGTTGGAGAGGTGAACTACTACTTGACACAATGCCTGACAGGACATGGTGTTTTCCGTGCATAGCTACACCGTATGCACCGAAGAGATGATAGTTGTTGCATTTACTGTGTTGACCAGCATGTGTTGTTTGAATGCCTAAGATGGGAGATTCCTCGTCAAAGACTTGAGTTAGTTATGAGGATTCGACTTAGCCCGATAACTGAATAGAAAAGATGCTAGAAAACAACATTAGAAAACAAGCATTAGAGAAGTGTACAAAAGTGCACAGAGAAAATTCTTAAAACAAAAGAGATGAAGGAAGAAAGAGAGAGAAATTAGATCCTGGAGAATCCCTACCTGAGTAGAATTTGAAATAGAAACATACCCATTAATAGGCTACTAGGACCAGGAGGCGGCTAAAGCGTGTATGACTCAAAGCTAAGTCAAGAAGAAAAATCTTTAAAAAAAAGACAAGCCCTTTTCCTGAAGTGATGCTTGATGGCGATTTCAGGAAAATGGGTAGAAGAAGTGCGTCACTACTCCAGGCGGAGCGAAACGCAAAGCCAAAAAAAAGGTCAGGTCAGGTCAAGTCAGGTAATGGGAAGCCACCTTGTCGTGGTGGAGGGGCTTAAGGGTGTGTCGGAGTACCACAACCCTTAGCATACCGTAAACCCTCAAAGATAGCCGATGGGAAGCTTCAGGGTGAGTATGGAAGTATACGACTCCCTGACAACACCGAGAGACGGAGATACAGTCGTGGTACTGGGTCCCCAACCAGCAAAGGAGCAACCGGTGGCAACACTACTGGCTGCAAGACACCCCAAAATGATGAAGTACCTCGAGGTAAAAAGTTTGTCGTACGCTGTGGTTTCCACGGAACGTACAAAAAACAGGCAGATGGTGAGGTGGGATTGTGCTTGAAAAAGGTAAGACCTTGGAAACTTAGTACTTCGCCCTTGAAGAGATCAAAGAAGCGGTTAAGATCTCAAGGCTTAGGGTCATGCTTCCGACCAAGGTGAAACCGATCTACTATAGGCAATTACTGGACATCGTGTTTGGCAGAACCCAGGTACTGATAACATTATGTTTGCCTACCACCTACACCGAAACCACTTAGCCAGGCTGCCACCACAAGGACAGCCGTAAAAAGGGCGGCTACAAGGCCAATTGCGTTACCTGGAAAAGATAAGGTGAGAACACCAATAAAATACTGATCAGCAACAAGGACCAAAAATTTCCGGAGCTGCTTACAATAGTAAAAGAAGCACTAAAAAAACAGTACGTTAGGGTAGAGCTAAATGCGGCCACAGCGACTAAAAAGAAAGAACGTCTTTCTTCTGTCGGTGAAAGACGGAAAAGACCTTTCAAAAATACAAGAGGGGATAACCAATAAAACGGCAGGCAAGTAACAGCGACAGGCAAGTAAACCAAGAAGTTCTGCACAAGCTGCAACAAAAAGGGACACCACGCCAGCTCCACTAGATGTCCACTGTACACCAGTACAGCAGTATTCTACGGAGGTGCAACGAGTATAGAAGCGGAAGGCAACTTCGTCAGCCAAGAAGCCATTAGGACCCAACAGGGGGTGGGTCTGATATGCTAGAATAGGAGGACCAGGTGAAAACCATGGCTGTGGTCCTCCGTAAGGGCGAGGAGAGGCACCTTACACCCTAAAACTTTTATATTTTTAACAAGTGATAAAGGCCGTAAAGAAGACCATGTTGCGATGCAGGTCAAGAAAAGTCGGAACGCGGTCAAAAAGGGAGTCCCTCATACTCCTGGCAGGTATGAAGGGAAAAACAGATACTGTAAACCTCTAAGGAGGAACGAGGAACCCTGTTCCGCGAGGAGTAAACCTCTATAAAAAATCAATCAAAAAACATTGGAAAGTCCGGTGACAGGGTGTGGCGTCCTTGGATGAAATCCTACGTGGGAAGGCTGAGTGCCAGTCGCTCCCTAATACCGCAACGCCAGAAGCCGATTTAACGACTCTGCTCAAGGCGTGATGTAGGGAACGTTTCAGTTGATGGAATCAGGAAGCTTGCCTTAATGGCAGGCCTACGAGGATGAAAACTTCTATAAAAAACAACTCGCTGGCGGCTTTTGCAGTTTTCAGACCCAGCGGGTTGTGGCTGTTAAATGCAACAACCCAATGAAAAAATTATGGTGGGATGGTGCGTCCCCATAGTATTACAAATCGCCTTGTCCTCTAGCGCCCGTACTCGTGGGATCCACATGAAAAAAGTAAATTTGCTACAGGAGAAGGAAGCAGGGAAACCGGCTAGAGAAGGTACTTTAAGAAAACACCTGTCGAAACAAATGTCCTGAAGGCAGCGGCGCAAAACAAACCGCCAAATTAGACGAGGCAGACAATCCTAGAACTGTAGGAGAGGACTCGAACTTGAGGAAAATTAACCCGTTCGGTAGGTCAAACATGACGCCTCGATCTCCATAAAGAAAAGTGAAAATTAGCATGACAATGGGACAAACACCAAAGCTATACGAAGCTATCGAAACGAATAATTAATCCTAGATAGATGTCACATTCAGCACCGAAAATGCTGCACGATGGGTGAGAAATTGGACCGCTGAGGAAGAAGAAACCCCAACGATCGCCAGTTTATTACGTTTCAATTCAGACTAGATGAAGTAAGAACCGGGAACGGACAGAATTGCGGGCAGATGGAACACTAAAGGCTTTAGTAATTGGCCATAGCTTCGTAGAAGAGATGAACGCAAAACAAAACAAAGACTGCGTCAGCACGGTGTCAGCAAGGGAGCATGCGACAAGCATCTTCGAAAGAAAGTTTACATTTTACCTTGTCCAGCGTAGATATAGTATTTATTATTTTTATAATTTTCAACGTTTTTTTTATAATAAAATTCTCTTACGTATATAACATTTACTCTAATCTATTAAAATTTAATTTCGAGAAACAACCTTTTTTTGTTTTTAACCCTTTAGTTGGGGTTATACAACTAGTGGCGTGGCGCCCAATAACTTCAATTTGGATTTCGTTCTGGCCATCCACGCCCAACACTCAAAGCCGGTTGGCACCGACTTGTGTTAGGCAGGTAACAAATAATACTATTAATCGGAAAAGACTTCCAGATAACACTTTATCCAAGAGACCAAGAGTCAGCGAGTTAACTCAAGCAACCATTCTTTTAATAAACCTCTGCCAACGGCAATGTTTTTCAGATGAACTGAAGTTCTGGCTAGTTCTTCGTATAAATCTTTGAATCCATATGGTGAATAATAGTTGTTTATGGGTAACGCCTTCAACAAGAAGCTCTTTGATTTTGCCCAAACCATAAATTAACTCTTTTGATTCTGACTTATTTTCATAAATAGAGCTCATCAAGTACATGCTTTTTAAGAAAATGTTATTGGCCACTTATTGGAAGATCTCGGGAAAAGAATTTTAAAGCAAACCCTAGTACTACACAAGTTGAGCGTTCCGTTTGGGTATTAGCAACCCAGCCTTTTGTCACACAAGTTTGGACTATGTTAGACCAGTCATGCTTAAAGAAAAACGAATAGGAAGAAAAAAATTATTTAGGCTTATATTTGTGTATTTGTATTCAACTCACTTACAATGAATTAATGATTTAACACCTGACTCGTTCATTAAAATGCTGGAGAGCTTTATATCTCGTCATGGTAAACTCCAAACTTTGCATAGTAATAATGCAAAACATTTTTTATCTGCAAACTCACAATTAGAAGAATTTTTTACCCAAATTTCTTGAAGCAAATAAAGCTCATATCGAAAATTATTTAACAAAAAAAATGAAAATTTATCAATTCATGTTCGACTCAAGAGGGTAACATTTGGAAAGGTTATGTAAAAAGTACAACGCTTCATTTGAAAAGTGTGCTTGGAAACACGTGACTTGATTATGAAACATTTTATACTTTATTGTCTTTGTCTTTGTGCTCTGAAGAACGTCTTCTGCTTATTTCATAATGCTGGACATACGTTACGTCTCAGCAAATGATTGTTTTTCAAAACCCAAGTAGAATATTTGGGGCACGAAATAAGTGGATAAGGCATCAAACCAGAAGAACGGAAAACTGAGGCTATAAGCAAATTCCCTACTCCAAGCACGGTGCACCAAGTAAGGCAATTCATAGGACTAGCGAGTTAATTCCGTAAATACATCGAAAAATTTGCTGTCATTGCTAGACCACTGACATCATTAACGAAAAAAGATGTACATTTTATATAGATTGAAGAAGAACATCAGGCATTTGAACTCTTGAAGAAAAGGTTGATCAGCGATCTAAAACCCATTAGCAGAAATTGAAGTACATACTGATGCGTCAAAATACGACAGAGGTGAAATTTTACTTCAAAAGCAGAGCGAGGGCACACGCCGGCCAGTGATGTACTTTAGTAGATAGACCAGTAAAGAGGAGCAGAGGTACCACTCTTTTGAATCAGACACACTCGCGGTGGTAAACTCATTGAAGCAAATTTGGTCTTATTTGTTGGGCCTATCGACATTCAAAGTAGTTACCGATTCTAACGCCATCAAGACCACCTTGACAAAGCGTGATCTTGTTCCGCAAATTAGACGACGGTGGTTGCAGACTTTAGAGTTTAATTTCACGGTTGAGTACAGACCAGGTAAGAAGAAGTGCCACGTAGATACACTCAGTAGAAATCAGGTTGAGCCACCCAGCAATGTTGATGATATTGACTTGTTGCGGGTAGAGTTGTCCGAAGAAGATTGGATTTTGACGCGCTCAGATGCAGAACGATCGTTGCAAATACACTGCTCAACAATTGAAGTGGATATTGAGAAAAATTCTAAATTTTGGTAATTCATTGTATATTAAATAACAAAAAACAATAGTAAAACAGTAAATACCCACATAGCACCATTATTCCCCAGTACTTCCTATTTTAGTCCCACATGGGATATCCCTTTAGGATGATGTTGAGAAACATTTGAGAATCCTATGCTAAGCCCATTTGGAATTCCTAGGGAATAGTTCGGGGACCAGCCTAAGGAAATCCTATTGAGAATCAAGCAAAATACAAAATATTGCTGCAGCTAAACTGACTCATTTCTATTTTTAATGGTGCCATGAATTTAAACACTTTCGAATTAATCATACTTGCATAAAAAATGAATAAAATTTTACTTTTAAAATTATATGTTATACAACCTTTCTGAAAATTATTGGCAGCAGAATTTAAATGTACTAAAACTCAAATATCGTCCCAATTAAATATTATTTTTATTGGAATTTTATTTTAAGCTGAACAATTTTAGCGCCAATATTTAAAATAGGGATCGGTAATCATCGAGATTCAAGGATCATTTCATCGGATGTTTCCGTTTTGAGACGTTAGCGCAGTAATGTGTTGGCGCCAATTCACCAATTTATATGACGTCGTGATTGTGTCACCGGCTTCGCTTTGATTTTGCAATTTGCATGTTTTCAACGGCCGTGTAGTGCTGATATTCAAGAATTTGTCTTCCTCCTACCTTAACTTCAACGTCATATTGACTCTCACAGATAAGTATTTACATTAAAATACTAATTATAGTTTTTGTGAATGACATAACCTCACTTTACACAATGCCTAAATCCCGCCCAAATAAAACTACTTTTTTCAGACGTTACGGAAAATAATAATGTTTCAATTAATTCTGAAGCTGCTTCTTCTACTAGCTCAGTAATATCTAAATGCAGTCATGAACCCGAAGTAGAGCACGTCTCTGTCTCTGATTCCTTTGATGATGCCGATAATTTTGCATCTTTCACCAACTCGAGTTCTGACGATAGCAGTAGTAATAACGAAATCAGTATACTTTTAACTCATTTCACACTGACGAGAAAAAAGTCGAAGGCAATTTAACCAATGAATTGAGACAATGGGCCATTATTAACAATGTACCCCATAAAACTCTGCAGCATCTCTTACAAATTTTGAACAAAATTGATCCTAACTTACCAAAAGATTCAAGAACTCTTTTAAAAACGCCGCGTCAAACGATTACTCAATACATTGCTCCTGGTCGATACTATCATTTTGGATTAAGAGATGGTCTAAATATCTTACTGTTTAAAAATAAACCTTTGTCTCTTAATCAAGTAGAAATTTTAGAAAGGTTTATCCAATTTTGATTTCCAATTTATTTTTGAGAGCTTTTGTAGATGAAGCAAAGGATCTGGTCAAGAATGGTATTGTTTTTGAAGGTAAAAAGTACTCTTTTAAAATTAAAGGGTTTGTTTGTGATGCGCCTGCTAAATCATTTATTAAATGTACAAAAGGTCACACTGGTTACTATTCATGTCAAAAATGTACTCAGAAAGGTGTTTATAGCAATAATAGAATGTGCTTTCCGGAATTACAATTTACCAAACGAACGGGTCAAGAATTTGCTGATCAACTCCAAGAAAAACATCACATTGGAACAACGATTTTAACAGAGATACCTAATTTTGGCCTGGTTACCAATTTTCCTTTGGATTATGTGCACTTAATTTGCTTAGGTGTAATGAAAAAATTGCTGCTTTTGTGGTGCAATGGTAAACCTCCAAATAAATTGTCGTTTGGGCAAATTAATTCTATTTCAAATTTGTTAGTTGCACAGTCACAGAACATTACACGTGATTTTTGTCGCAAACCCAGATCCTTGCTTGAAATCAAACGATGGAAAGCAACTGAATTTCGACAGTTCCTACTTTATACAGGTCCTATTGTATTGAAACAAATTTTACCACCAAAAATGTATCTCAATTTCATGGCACTTCATGTTGCGGTTTTCATCAACAAAAGAATGGAATTGAATAAGGAATATTTTTCAGGAATTATGTTGGATGGCCATTTTTCTCCACAGTACAGTTGTTCTCTACTCTACTCTTTTTCAAATTTTGTATTAAAAATTGTTCCTCCTGATAATTGTTGTGGTTTAAAAAATGGCGAAATTGTAAAGATAGAAAATTTTGCTACAAACATCGATCAGCGAGTGGTTGTAATTGGAAGAAGATTTTTAAATGTAACTGACTTTTATGTAGAGCCCTGCTCATCTTCGTCTATTGGAATTTTTAATGTTAGAACATTAAATAACCATCTTGAAAGTTGGGCTATAACTGATGTTAAAATAAAGTATGTAATGTTTGAAATGAATCACTCTTTTGTAGTAGTTCCTCTTCTCCATTGTATATTTTAACATTTTGAATATACCTAGTGTGAATTTTTTAATTTGAGTTATGTTTATGATAGTATTTATTGCAACTATTACAGAATAAGGCCCACCTATATATTACATATCATATATTTTATACCGGGAGACTAATAAATATTATGAGTCTTGTCATAAAATTGGCAATAAATTTGAAGTCTTAATTTGGCAACTTTGACTATCAAATTTAAATGTCAAAATTTTATGTTCACTGCTAACAAGCTGGCAGGAAGACCAACAATCACGGTGTTGCCAATAGATTTTTTTTACTTCAATCTTTAATAGTCATCTGGATTATCATGAATTATTGAAAGATTTTTCTACACATTGCAGAATGTGGGTTGTGGTCATTTTTCAAAAAGAAAATTCTGTGTCAGTTGTTCCCCACTGTTGGGTCATGAGCAATAATACATTATGTTGCTGGCCTTCAGAACCTAACATAAAAAACTTAATAATGAAATGCAAAGAACCCGATGAAACCTGGAAATTTTTTGGGGTGAGTGTTCTGGGTAATGGAAAAGTTTATGGTAAGATAGTGGGAAAAGGATTATTGAATTGTACAATGTTAGATAGCTACTTAAAGGCTCGAGCAGCTGCCCAAAGAGCAGAAGAAACATCAAATATTAATTCGGATTCAGAAGAAAAAAAAAGGAAAAGATATGCTAAAAAGAGATTTGAAATTGAAGAAGCTAAATTCTCGGATGACGATGAAGAAGTCGAGTTACAGAAAGAGGACTTTCCTTCACTACCTTCGACAAAAATACTGGAATTACCCAAGTTTCAAATATCCCGCCAAGTATATACATTCTACCCATAAATTGTAAAAATGTCATAATACATTTTATAATTTTTAGGAAAATTCATCTACCCCTGCTTCAAGTTCAAGTTAGTCTACAAATTTAGTGTAATGTTTATTTTAGCTTTTAATGTTTTTTAGAGAGTAACGACGATACTACTGACTTCAAGACTGACTCTAACCCCATAGAATATGTGTTGAAATGTTGGATTGTACTTTTATGCTTGTTTTAGATACAATCAAGCAAATTTTGCGGCAACAGTGCATAATTAATCTCAAGTTAAACAATATCCAAGGCGACCTGACCACCATTCTGCAACAGATATCTTTGAAAAATGGAATAAATGTTGAGGAGGACTTAAAACACCAAGATCTTCCCCTTAAAAATATTCGAAACTTGGAGACCTTCGAAAAATTTCTCGGAGAAGACGATAATTTACAAAAATTTGTAAGTGTTCTTAAAAATTATTTTGCATTTTAAAGATATCTATGGGTTATATAGACGACATTTGTTAAAAAAATTGGAGGTAATTCTCCCTATGTTTGCGTAAAAAGATTTCTGTCGAGAATTATGAGCGACGAACTTGGCAACAAAATTGGCTGGCAGTGATCAAAAGCTAAACTAGCTTTATCATCTACAAAGATTAAAGAAGGTTTAGTAGGTAAAAACGCTATAGTCACCCTGTTTCTTGTTTTATTTTTATATTACTATGCAGCAGGAATTCAGGCAGTTCTAAGAGACACCACTGAAAGAGCGATTGAAGATAGTGTCAGAAGTTGGCTGCGGCATGCCCAGTCCAGACTAGACAAAGTTAAAAATGTCTAACGATTTTATGGAGTGGTTTTTTAAATTTGAAGAATTTGTTTTTTGTTTTTTATTAATATACCCACCTTATATTACGTTTTTGCAGATTGTTTTTTTTTTATTTTTGATATATTTTTAGTTATTTCATATATCATATATTATATTTTTGTAGTTTATTAATAAACCTCTATTTTTGAAAAGCAATATTTATTCCAATTTTCCTCTTAAAGTCCCATTATGATCCCCTTGAACAAAATAGGAAGTTCTCAGGATCAACAGGGAACAGCTAAATGTGTCCCATTTTCAATTCCCTGAGACCTTCTATGGAAAACTTGGGTCTTCCCAGGGAAGAACTGTTAATCCCGATATAACGTCCTCGGGATATTCCTGGAACAGGTTGGTGCTATGTGGGTAAATTTATACTCGTTCACACTCAAAATTAAAAACTGAAGAAAATTGTCCGTAAAAAACCAGTACTAGAAGTAAAACACAAAATCGAATAAAACGTAACGAAACTTAAAAGTTCTCAAATTTAAATTTTACATCATCCCTACAAAAACCTTGTACCGTGTAGGACCTCCCCTGGCTGTTAGCAGGGCTCTTAGTCAATTGGAGAGACTCATTATCAAATTGTTTATAAAATCTTAAGGTATCACTTCCCAAATTCCTTGCAATGCATTAGCCAGCTACTGTAAAATGTCAGGAGACTGTTGGAGCTGGTTTAAACGCCTAGAGATTTCGGCCCAAACATGTTCCATGCAGTTTATGTCAGGAGAACAGGGTGGCCACTCCATTGGTGTAATGCCATGGTGTCCTATGCGCTCATTCACAAATCTGGCGCAACGAGGGCGGGCATTATCGTCAATAAATACGAATCGTTTGCCTATTACACCAAAAAATGGCACAATTATCGGCTCTATCACTCTGTCTCGATAGCGGACAGCAGTCATTGTTTTATTAATTAAGACCAATAGGTCTGTGCGGCTATTAAAACATATGCCTCCCCATACGCAAACTGCCCCCCACCAAAAAGAGTGGTTGAATTTTCATTAAACCGTTGTTCTCTTAGCCAAAATGCTAAAAAGTGTGGAAGGAAAGAGGACAACAGTACAATGCAAATCCCGTGTGGGGTTTCGGTGTGTTCCCCCATCGGGCGCGTCCCCAGGTGGCGGATAGGGGAATGCCTCCCAGATATGGGTGGTAGGGGTGAAATCAAATAGCCCCCGCGGACCAAAAACACACCATTTAAACCCAGAAAGCGTCTGTACCCAAATTGGGCGGCTTACCTGGTCGGCGTCAGACCCGGAGCGGGCGGCCGGAGAAGTGCTGGCAGTAGCTCTAAAATGCAATCGGATTGGAACTTATAATGAGCGGCAAAGAACACGGGAAAGTTGTTACTGATCAGGGGGTAGGATCCCCAGATCCGGCAGGGGTGGAGTTGTTAGCGCGGGGCTCCCCCAGGTCGTCATCCAGCGACCGCGATGCAGTGCAGCTAGGGAACCAGGGCACACTGCAGAAAATAGCGACTGGAACGGTCAAGAAACGTGGGAAAGATGAAGGAAAACCGACTGGCACAACACTTGTGCATAGCCGACTTAACTTCATGGCAGGAAACATACAGAGAAGTAACTCTCTTAGTCACGCAGAAAAGAAAAGGAAGTATATGGATACTTCAGCGGAGAACCTCAATCCAGAGGATGGTGTATATATTAAGAAAGAATGCCCAGAAGTATTCGTACTGAAGGAGGAACTCAACCAGATTGTCAGACTGGTGAAAGAACTTGAGAAAAAAACCGGAGAAATGTATAACCCAAAAAAAGAACTGATTAATCTAGTTAGCAAACTTTCCCGAAGCGTTCAGGTTTTGAACAGAACTTCAATCCTGACATGGCTGGAAAACCATAGGTATGAACCCGTCGAAAAGATGACGATAGATGCGGATGTGCAAACAGACGGAGAGAGCAGCGGAGTTGAAGTACAGACTAAGACACCAAAAGCTACGATGATAGACTGCGCCACACAAACAGAAAATTGGAGTCAAAGAAGGCCCGAACTTACGACTTGGACGCAAGTAACAAATTTTAAGGAGTTTCAGGAAATATCAAAAAAGGAGTGGCCATCTAACATATATAGCAGCACGGAAATCAAAATCTGAAATCCCCTAGCGACAAAAGACAGCGTAGTAAAGGTGGTTTTTGTAGAACCAGAAGATACACAAATGACGCGAAGTATACAGTCACTATATAAAGATAGGTATCCAGAACTTCTTGAAATCGAAGAAGATTATGGTACCCTGGAACAAGTTACAAAGATAGGAAATATGGAAAGCCGCCGAAAAGTTATCAAGATTTTTGCCACAAATCCTGAAGACTTGTGGGAAAAATTGAATAGGTTAAAAGAAAATACAGATAACGGGGAATGGATCGTTATGCACCATCTTACTTGGATGGATAATAAGCAGCTCCAGAAAGTAGTGGAAGCAGTTTTTCATGAAACCGAAACAAAGGTGGTAATATACACCAATCGAACAAAAGTGGAAAGCGAGGTAGAAAAAAGAACCAAAAAGTTAAAAGAATTCAAAACGTACGCGATTACCGTACAAGGAGAAGGAAAAGAATTTAAAGATATTATAAAAGAGGTAAGTGGCTGTTTGCAAACGGAGCCATCGGCAAAACAAATTAAAAGTATTCGCAGTACCAGGGAAGGGAAAGTACTTATAGTCCTAGAAAAAGACGATGATGCTAAAGAAAATATAAAAACCAAAATCCAAAACATAAGCAATTCAATTATTATTAAAGATGTTAGCAATAAAAAAAATAGTAAAAATCAAACGATACAGATCAGAGGCTTATGCGAGGGCACAAACAAGATTGATATAGAAACAGCAATAAAAGAAGCAATAGAGCCCAATGAAGAGACTTATATAAAAATAGGTGACCCTCGCCCTAATCGAGACAGGACCTTGGCAGTAACACCTACAGTAGACCAGAGAACATCAGATAAAATAATAGAATCGCGTTACCTGCGGGTTGGTTTAGTAAAGTGCAGCGTAGAAAAACGGATAGATTTGAAAAGGTGTTTTAAATGTTGGGCTTTTGACCATGAGGCAGCTCAATGCGATGGAACAGATAGAAAGGATTTGTGCTTTAAATGCGGACAAAAAGGTCACGCATCCAAAACCTGTGAAAATGAAGAATATTGCCCTATTTGTGCTGTTCAAGGACATAAAACCGGAGGTGGCCGCTGCAAAGCTTTCAAGAAGGCACTTAGTTTAGCAAGGAGGGGCGAAAGACAACAATTATTCTAAATGGCTAACAAACAAATAAGATTTATGCAGCTTAATATGAATCGGTGCGCAGCTGCCCACGACTTGGCTAACAAAATAATGCAAGAAGAAAGAATAGACATCCTTCTTGGACAGGAGCCTAATAGTAAAAAAGCTCAAAGACTTATCTGTGATACGAACTGTGATAGTTTTATTGTGATGGGAAATGAAGTGTCTTATAATAATCTGATCTGTGATAAAGGTTATGTAGCGGCCGATCTACCATCGCTACGAATTGTGTCTACCTACTTTTCTCCTAATGGGAGCGAGGAAGACTTTATTCTGCTTCTGGAAAGCTTGGAGCAGCGAGTAAGGGAAGGTAATCTAGAAACGATTATCTGAGGGGATCTAAACGCAAAATCGCCGAACTTCGGATCGTCTGTTACTAACCGTAGGGGCATCCTTCTAGAGGAGTTTGTAGAGTCTAACAACCTTATAGTACTAAATAAAGGAGACGAGGCTACGTTTATTGGGCCCGGTGGAAGCTCCGTTATCGATGTGACGCTTGCGACTACAAAAGTTGGGGGAAGGATACGGGACTGGAGGGTTGATACTCAGGAAAACCTGTCCGACCACCAAACTATCAAATTTTCAATATGTGCTGAATTTCCCATGCCAAAAACATTATATGAAACCGGTGGATGGAAGATAACACCTAAATCCTGGGCCACAGTAGAGGCAATGGCAACCTTAACTCCAATGCTCAAAAAAGAAACTTGTACACCAACCGAAAAGATCCAGCAAATTACTGAGTTTTGTAATAAATATTTACCTATGCGACAGAAAACGTCAAGGCGCCGTTCAGTTTTCTGGTGGACGAAAGAGATTTCTGAAACAAGAATCTGCTGTATGAAACTTAGAAGAAGATATCTTCGTCTAAGAAAAAAGCAACAACACACTGAAGAAGATTATAAAGAATACATAGGGGCCAAAAGAGCTTTAGAAACTCAAATAAAGAAACAAAAAGACAAATGCTGGAAGGAGCTTTGTGACAAGCTGGAAGGTGATATCTGGGGTAAGGCATACAAAATAGTTATGGGCAGACTAGGACCTAGGCCTCAAACAACGCTAAAAGATGAGCAAATTGTAAGTCAAGTACAAAAACTTTTTCCCAATCACCCAACTAGGCGGTGGTCAATAGATGGTACTGAAGATGTGCCAGTCCCAATAAGTACGCAGGAAATCCTAGAAGCAGCTAAATGTATTAAAACAAAAAAAGCACCAGGGTTGGATTACTTACTTCCTGAAGTAGTCAAGTTAGCTGCTAAAACATGCCCAAATGAGGTCGCAGTTGTGTTTAATTCCTGCCTAAATCGTGGCGAATTTCCGGAAATCTGGAAGTCAGCAAGGCTGGTACTTATAGAGAAGCCCAAGAAGTGTCCAAGCGATAGTCCTACATACAGACCAATATGTCTTCTAAACGTGTCCGGTAAACTCTTAGAAACAGTTATCAAACGCAGGCTGGAAAAAGAACTGCGAGAACGCGGTATTCCGCATGAACATCAATATGGCTTCAGAAGCGGCAAGTCGACAATGGATGCAATCACCAAGGTTTTAGAGGCACCTAATAGCATAGAGGAAAAAATATCTTATAAGAGGAAAAAATTTTGCTTACTTATAACGTTGGACATTGAAAACGCGTTTAACTCAGCTCCGTGGGATGGTATAATAGCGGCCCTGGAACGCAGCGGTGTAAGTAGATACCTTAATAACATCATAAAATCCTACCTAACAGACAGGTATATAGAAACCGCAGAAAGAAAAAAGATACGTATGACCTGTGGTGTTCCACAGGGCTCGGTCCTCGGACCTACCTTGTGGAACCTCTTCTACGATCAAATTCTACGCCTGGACATGGAAGCTGGAGTTTATACCGTTGCATATGCCGACGATCTTGCTGTCGTAGTGACAGATGTATGTGTGGATAGACTAAGAGATAAAGCGGAATATGCAATTCGAAATATAATAGATAAGCTACAGAATATGGGTATTAGACTGTGCTTACATAAGACCGAAATGATCCTGATGAGTGGACGACGAAAACTACGAGAACTGACGGTTAGAATTGGGGAGCTGGAAATCACAACAAAACCTAATCTTAACTATATGGGCATTGTATTGGATATTACAGTAAAGATATTACAATGAAGGCGCACGTAAACTATGTTAGTAAAAAGGCGGACAAAGTTATGGGAAAACTGTCTCGAGTGCTTCCGAACATAGGAGGCCCATCATTGTTAAAAAGAAAAGTGCTGACTTCAGTGGTAACCTCAATAATCTATTACGCAGTTCCTACTTGGTCAAAAGTGCTTAAATATAATGCTTATCTAGCTAAACTAGAAAGAATTACCAGACGCATGGCCCTTAGAATTACAATGGCTTATAGGACTTCACCAACTAAGGCTCTACTGGTTATTGCAGGAGTGCCGCCGGTTCAATTAAAGGTGCAAGAACGCTGCAAAATATACCAAAAAAATGAAAAAGAGCAGGCTCAAAAAGAACTTTTACAAAAATGGCAGGAAAGTTGGAATACATACGAAGGATGGACAAAAGTTTTCATAAAAAATATAGAGCTGTGGATTAATAAGAAGGTAGTAGGCGTTGACCACCACGTGACACAGGCACTCACGGGCCATGGGGCCTTCGGGAGGTATCTACAAAGAATAAAAAAACAGGACCATGCTAGGTGCCAGTATTGCGACTGGGAAACCGATGACGCAAGACACACGATCTTCCAATGCGTTCGTTGGGAAAATGTTAGGCTAGACGCCGAAACACGCTGCGGTAGAATAATAAACGAGGAAACAATAAGCACTTTATTAACTGGAGAAGAAGACACAAGTGACGCTGTATTCAATATGATTAGAAGTATTATGAGAGAGAAAAACAAAGATGGAGTAAAAAATAAACAAATAGAATAGAAGACTAGGCGAAGGCTAAAGTAGACACTATCTGGGAAGAAATGCCGAAAGGCGATACCCCGGGTGGCGACTGCGGAAATAAACAGAGGAAATGGGGTTTTAGTGGGTTAGAATCCCACACTCCCCGGATCACTGGAACATCAAAGATCCGGGGGTTAGGCTATGAGCTTTCCCCAAAACCTCGTTAAAAAAAAAAAAAAGTACAATGCAAATGTGATGGCTCCAACCACTCTTTTTGGTGGCGGATCAGTGTGCGTGTGGGGAGGCATATGTTTTAATGACCGCACAGACCTATTGGTCTTGATTAATGAAACAATGACTGCTGAACGTTACAACAATTTATGTTGTGTTGTTTATGTTTAGTTTATGACTGTGGTGATGGTATTTGGGTTGAAATAATATTAATCAGATAGAGCAAAACGTTTGCCAAAGTCTAGTGAAATGTTCAGTAAGGATTCTTTACGACTTGAAACTTAGAAAAGCCGCGAGGATGCAACCAATTGTAGCGTGGCCGACTGTAACGGATCGCCTGTCTGCTACGCCACTGGAATCCACGTCACCGCGTGCGAAGGAAGTCCGCATGCATCATATAGTGGCGGTCAGCTCGATTTGTGTGTGCGTCATCAATTTCATTTTTTCATTACCAACACAAAGCTATAAAAAATTATCAAAAACAATGCAAATTTAAACAGCTAAGGGCTATCTAAGGGTGGTATCCTTGAACAGTAATTTACATGTGCACTTCGACAACACCATCAAGTGTCACGAATTTGTCAAACTGACATTGACAGTAAATTATAGACGTCGTCGCATGGTTGTCGAAAGTGTTATCGGTGTTAATCGCAAGTATTTTCTGTTCGTTTATTGTGTTTTGTGATTTGCGTTTCGTTAGGTTTTTGATTCTGCGTTTATTAGTTCTTGTTTTGTGAATCTGTATTTTTTGTAACAACTCATAATTTAAACACTTCGTAACCTCAAAAAATATTTGATAGTTTGTCACCGCTATGCCCCTGCTATGTAAACGTAGTGACAGAAATGTCAGATGACGCACACGCAAATGGAGCTGAGCGCTACCATAATGTTGTATGTG
The DNA here is from genome assembly GCF_031307605.1 of Tribolium castaneum. Taxonomy (NCBI): domain Eukaryota; kingdom Metazoa; phylum Arthropoda; class Insecta; order Coleoptera; family Tenebrionidae; genus Tribolium; species Tribolium castaneum. The sequence continues at coordinate 10,723,386 of NC_087400.1, forward strand.
TCAGGCCGACGGGAATCAGTCGGGCCAGGGGGTGTTCACTCTTCAAAAAAAGCCGGGAGTAGGGATGTTAGTTGGTGGTAACATCAGCGAAGCGCTGACAAGCAATCAAGAGAGATAAAATATATCACTAGAGTTGCCAACTTGGGTTATTAATCGCCAATTGGGCTATCTTTTAGCAAGCAAGAAGGTAAAATTTTATTAATGGCGATTAATAGCCCAAAGGCTATTTTTGTGGCTTACTCTCAAGCTTCCCCCCATTTTTTACTATTTTAAATTAGACGTATTAACTCCGTATGTAAAATATGTTTATAAAGTATGTTTCGAAGAAAGCGCCCTCTAGTGCCCCGACCGGTTAATGCCGTTAATGGTGCTAAGCCAAAGTTAGGAGCTGCTGTCTACTAAGCCGCTATGGCTGACGAAACCGCTAGCCGCTAAAGGCTAAAGGCTGAAACGCGAAACTTCGCGCTTGCAAAATATTGTGCATCTTCCTGCGCGGTACCGGTACGGTGGTACGCGTCAGTATTCCTAACCTTAAAATGCGTTAAGCTGCCTGTAAAAAATGGAAAAGTTTGCTAAATATAAAAAAACTTATCAGTCCGAGTGGGAAAACTTATCAAACTTCAAAGGTAAAATTTTTGTTGATTTTCTCTAACCAAGAAGATGTATGTATGTTTATTTCAGACAGGATTTGTCGCGATCCAAAAGATGTAGATCGGGCATTCTGCAAATATTGTAAAGTGTCTTTAAGAGCACATAAGACAGATTTGTCTAGTTCCCCCAAAACTTCAATCCCAATTAAATGTTCACATAATCAAAAATGAAACCAAAGAAGATGTGAAGCAAAAGACTTCCTTGATAATTGCGAGTCCTATCCACTGTCCTTTTCGCAAATGGTAGATTTTTTTAATAGATCATCCCGAGAACACGACATTGCAGTTCTAGTTCAAACGTTCACTTCGGATATCTCTGGTCTTTTGGATCAGCTTTATGACATGTTTCCACTACTCCTAGATAAAAGTATTAAGAACAGATGCGGTAAAATCCGGAGAAGAATCAAAAAAGCCTACGACGTACCTTCTCGCATATAATGTACTATTCGGTTCTTCTAGTCACTTTCATCGATCATAATGCTTACCAAAACGGTCAAATATTTTGCTTTTCATCTGGCTTATACCAATATAGCGTCTCTCCCTGCCAAGTATGACGAACTTGTCGCTTTTGTTAATCACGAGGCTCCTCAATTGATCTTCCTTACTGAAACATGGTTAAACGACTCTATGCCGGATTTACTATTTTCTTTACAAGGGTACGAGTTGTACAGATCTGATCGCAAAGGGAAACGCGGTGGAGGTGTTTGTAGTTACATTTCCCAGTCTCTCTACAGGCAGTTTCAAATAACTACTGTAGATGTAGCAATTGAAGGCGTGGAATGTCTGTTCTTAAATCTAGCAAGTGGCTCGTGTACATTACTTTTGGGGTGTTTATATCGTCCAGAAGATATGTCTTTCTCCAAAGACCAAGGGTTGTGCAGAGAGTTAATTGCACTAGTTAACAATTTTTCTAAAGTGATCATTTTTAGAGATTTTAACGTCCCAGACATGCAGTGGCCTGCATCGTACTTTGAATCACCAAACTGTACTTCTCAGCTTTTCTCAAACTTCTTTATTAACTCCAATTTAAGTCAGCTGATTGACAAGCCGACTCGTTTTAGACAACACCAGCGTCCTTCTATTCTGGATTGGATTATTATATCGGATGAACATTTAATTAAGAATGTGAGTTATGAATCGCCCATTGGTAAGTCAGACCATGCAGTCCTTACTGCTGACTTGCAAATCTGCCATCAACTTTGCACCAAGGTCCAATAACCAAATCAGTCACAAATTTCGATTTGGTAAGCTACGAATTGCAGAGCATCAACTGGGAGAGCTTGTTTTGTAATAAATCGGTAGAAGCCAGCTGGAAAGCATTTAAGTCGGCTTTGGACAATTCTATTTTCTAAACACTCAGTCACCTTCTCCTTTAAAAAATCTAGCACTAATCCATAGGTTAATGCTCGTATATTAAAAATGATACGAGATAAACGTAGATTATGGAAAATCTATCAACGTTCCGGTAAACAATCGGACTATTCGGTTCATAGATCCTTCTCCAATAAGCTCGGAGAAACAATCAAAGAGGCTTGGCGCAAATATGAAAACTCTTTAGCTGCATCTAAAGATCCCAAATTATTCTATAAGTATGTTCGTTCCAAAACATCAGCCTCAGTAACAGTTCCCAAACTAAAACATCTTGACGGATCCCTAATCGATGATGACCATGCTGTTGCCGATGAATTTGCGAAATCTTTTCTGCGTAACTATGCGGATGAAACAATGTCGAATTTTCCTTCATTTTCACCTTTACTATCTGATGTTGTATTTTCTAAAGAAATAGTTATCGACAAAATTCTGAAATTAAGAGATCATGTGTCGCCTGGTTCTGATGGAATCACTGCTCGCCTCTTAAAACAATGTTGTCACTGGCTATCTGGTCCACTCGCTCAACTAATGACGCTTTCATTACAAACGGGGACGCTACCTTCAGACTGGAATTTAGCCGTGGTCAAACCCATATATAAAAAAGAAGATAAGTTCAATTCCTCAAGTTATCGACCTGTAAGTCTAACTTCATTGGTTATAAAAATTATGGAATCAATTGTATGTGACCGCTTAAGACAACATCTTCTGACGTATAATATTATTCCTCCTCAACAACATGGTTTTATAAAGGGTAGGTCCATCACTACAAACATGCTTGCCTGTTTCAACGAGTGCCACAAGGGTCAGTACTGGGTCCTCTCTTGTTCATAACTTACTGCGCCGACTTATCTCGGGTAATAACTTCACCTTGGTCTTCGTATGCAGATGATATTAAAATTTACAGTGGCGACTAATTGGCTCTATCGCATGACATTAATGCTATCTATTCTTAAAGTAAAACATGGTTAATGCCTCTAAATTTCGATAAGTGCGTAGTGCTTCACATAGGTCGCAAAAACCCGCGATATTTGAATCAACTCCATGGTATCACCTTAGTCAAAGTCAAGAGTCACGTCGACTTGGGTCTTGAGATCTCTTCCGATCTGTCGTGGACAAGGCACATTAATAGAGTAGTCAAAAAAGCTAACACTGCAACTTTTATTTTTCGCAAAGCTTGTCAAGGAACACAAGCGGCAGCTGTGATAAAACTTTATAAAGCGTTTATTCGTCCCATGCTTGAATTTGGCAATGCAGTTTGGCACCCCACGTTGGTTCGAGATTCCAACTTGCTAGAGTCGGTTCAGCGTCAAATCACCAGAATTCCATTTGGTCGAATTAGACCCCGCTACCCCGAAAGATTAAAAGTACTACATCTGACTGCCCTAGAAGATCGTAGAGTCAGAGGTGATCTGATTACTACCTTTAAGGCTCTTACAGATGCTGATCCTTCCATACGGAATCTTTTCGTACTGCATGGTCAGGATCGAACTCGTGGACACCAGCTCAAACTTAGAGGTGAATCATTTAAGACCACTGCCCGACAGTATTTTTTACCTTTAAGAGTATTTCACAAATGGAACTCGTTGCCAGATAAGTTGTTAGACTGCACGTCGGTATTACAATTCAAAATTAATTTTGACAAGTACTTAAACCTGTAATGAACTGCAAAGCTCTCTTTTAAGAGGAACGGTAATTGAATTAGCCGTTTAAACAGTTATTGCTCATTCCCACTTGTAACACCATCATTAACGTAGCGCGGGCAATACAGGGTATAACCCTCTGCTCGATCGCCCTTCTAATAATAATAATAATAATTATTATTATTATATTAGCAGCTTTTGTGGCTATGCACACAAGCATTAGAGTGATTGATCACTTAGGTGGTGTTCTTAAAAAACTGAATGATAAGACTGATGATATTTTGAAAAAAATTCAAATGCACCGTACCAAATGTTCCATGATTTTGTAATAAGAGTGTTGTTTGTAATGTTCTCACAGAAGTTAACATTGTTAATCTATTGTTTCAGCATGATAAGGCCGACACTCTATCAGTCTTTTTCAGCATTTAAGTTCATGTACGAGAAATCATAAATTTGTCAAAATTAGTGCCGTCTTCTTTAGAAAACTTTAATGTTCGACCACCCCCGACGACCGCCTCTATGACCGAAACGGTCGTCATCTGGTTATTGGGGACATGTGGTCAATTCGTAGAATCGCGGTTCAAAAGTTTCTCTTTGATAATCAAGTCCATGGAACCGAATTACTAGACGCGAATTAAGGGAATTGGCCTCCACATGTTAGAAATACAATGGATGCGGTCCTCACGTAATTGTTTAGCTGTAAGATCGGCCAGACCAGACAGGTATTCAGGATCTTTCTATTCACAGGAGAGTCGCGAGGTCCTGGTTACCTTAGTTAGGCGATGGAACATACCCAAAATCAAGTGGTGGTACCGTGTAATCTCTTGATTCATATTATTCGTAGAAATTGTATACCGTCACAAGTGTTGAGATGATCCATCAAAGTCACAAGGACTACAAAAGACCTAGCCTCTCTCTGGGTCCTCGCGTTAGTTCGGGTAAGAGAGAAAAATTTGGCAACAACATTCCGATCGGGAATTGCCGCCAAGGGATGCTTCTAAGTTATTGGTCTAGGAAGTAGCCCCTCTCCGAAGGCGAGCTTTCCTAATTTCAAAAATTCCGAAGTTTAGTTAGTTCCGAAATCGAATAGTCCTTGTGACCATTACGTTTGTGTGATCAGTAGGAGAATTCTTATTTTTTTCCTTTTTTTTGTATCCATTATTAACTTTCTCTCATTTGCTCGTCAGTGTTGTGAAATAAACAGCTGGATTCGCTGAAACTTGTATTTTCTTGAGTGCATTGTGAAGTGATCCCCGAGAGATTATTTCAGGCGGATCGGCGACCAAGGTAAGCGATCCTCCCCTTTGTTTCAACCTCAGGGTTCGTCTGAACTCAATAAGGTGCCAATCTCCACCAAAACGAAAACAAATCCACGCTACCAATTCGTTCAAAATTTCAAAGTCATCTTTACTCAAAAATACCTCCACGCAGTCTCGTTAGACTGGCACATATTTTAATTTTATAACGATTTGTACTCACTACACTTAAGTTTGTTGCAAATTATTGTCAAACCCATTTTTCTTACAGATCTAAATCAGATGACTGATGCTAATTTTAATAAAATTAAAGGTGTGCTTGACAATAATTTAGCGTTAATACCAATAGATCTGCTTGATTTCGGTTTTAATTTCCGCCAATACATTCAAAATGATCTTGCCCAAACTGATGTTACATTTGTTAAAAAAAAACGGGTGGGGACTTTATCTGGCGTTTATATAGTCGAGAAATGGTTAATCGAATTGCAGAAAACCTTAATGTGTATCAGACAGTAAAATATTTTCATCCAAATTATCTAGATAAGAACAAGAAAGTAAAATTTTCTGATCTGTCTTTATCCCTTCTCGAGGCCACTGACAACAAAGACTCACTTGAAAGTCAGAGGAATAAGCTTTCATTAATTGATTGGAACTTGAATGTTAATCAAGACGAATTTTGGTATGAGGTGAGAGAGTACAAAAATGCCGGCGGAAAACAAATATTTAAGGAACTGTCAATGTTTGCTATGAAAGCATTATCACTGCCTTTAAGTAATGCGGTGGTGGAAAGAATTTTTTCGAGAATGAACGTGATCAAAACAAAATCTCGAAACAAAATAAATTTGTCGCTGCTGGATAGCCTCATAACCATTAGGACACATTTTAATGTAAATAAAATTTGTTGTGAGTCATTTGTGCCGTCCAAAGACATGTTTAAAAAATTTAGTACTGAAATGTACGACTTTAAAAATAATAATCACGAAAGCGACGATATTAGAGAAACTTTTGAAGCATATGAAGAGATATATTTTGAGCAAATTCAGAGATTTGTCTTTGTGCTTGCCTATATGTTCGATAAGTTTACCTACCTCCGTTTTATTTGTTTGTTAAAACCAGTAATTTCTTTAAATTTTATATGGGGCTATTTTGGGCTACTTTTGACAGAGCATTTGGCGATTTTATTCGGTGAAAGGTTGGCAACGCTGTATATCACTGTCTTAATCATTTACAAAATTTATTGTTTGCGCATGTGTCTCCAACGGTTCACACTTGAATACTGTCAAAATAGGGTGTCTGTAGTTGTGATAGGACACAGAAAATCAATGAAACTATTAAATTTGTCGCAACCCTTCGATACTTAATTATATCTTCAGACGCACAATTTGTGTCTGTTGAACACATGCGTCACGCACTTGGATGAACAAAAGCACATTTTTACAACCGACACACCAAACTTCGAGTTTTACAAGATCCTTATCAAACTGAGGCTGGGCACCCTTGTGGAAATCCTCAGTTTGAAGTGTGACATGTAAAACTCAAAGTTTCGTGTGTCGGGTGTTAAACTGTGTTTTTGTTCATCAAATATATTTGACATTGGAATTGTCTAATACCAGATGGGTTTGAATTTCCCTCCAAGCGATACAACTAGCGCTTACGTGACATTACCAGTAACTAGAATGTACAATTTGTGGTGGGGACGGCAGAGTCGCCAGCCACTATAAATATCTATAATCTACAGCCACTATAAATATCTATAATCTATGAGTCGGGCGTTGGCTGTGATTCACAGTGAATGATCACTAGTTAATTATTATAATTACTGTTAGTTGTTAATAAATTGTGGTTTGAGGCAATTACTTCTTATGCAATAGCAGCTCGTAGTCAAGGGGCAAACAATTGAAAAAACATTACAAGTTACATTTAACATTACAAGAAATAATTTAAGTTTTCGAGATTCAAAAAAAATGCCTTAGTTAAAATACTTCTAACTCTATCTTATGACAGGTCATCAGAGTTGTAATATTCAAAAATATTCAGGGTCAAAGCGGAAAATCAGAATACGTTACGACGCCACTGGTGTGTTTCCATATTTAGGTTAACACGTATATTTTCTTACTTACGGATGACATTACCGTTGAATAAGCCCTTGTGGATACTCTCTCCTTTATATTTCGACGCAAGAACCAAATTTTACCCATTCACAAGTAAATTTAAGCCCAAAATTCACAATTTTTCCCTTGAATCACAATCGTGTAGCACGAAGTTTGACGAATATTAACGAAACACTTGGAAATATTTTGAATGAACCAATCAAAGAAGGGGTACCTAAGGGTCAAATTCGCGTACCAAGCCTTATTTCCCCTTGCCCCACCTGAACATGTTGGCTTCAAAATAAATCTCACCTTGCCCAGTCTATATGATATATGGTCGAAGGTAAATGATCACACAACGAAGCACTCGAAAATCGCCGATCTCTAAAGGTCGGTGAGAAATCGCTCGTCATGCGCGTTGGCGTACAACTTTCAAACCGTCAATTTAATATAGATAGAGCAGTCTTTTTTACAAAACCGACAAAAGATATCTTGGAAGCTTTTGACTTAGGCATTGAAGATCAAGGCACATCGTCTGCAAATATTCTGGACACCTCTAAAGCAATACCCGATCATGAAAGCAGACGCACAATGTTGATAAATTAGTGCATACAGTATGACGTAGTTATTTACCTAACGAGTTTAGAAACTGCAATTTCTATTCTAAATGCTTTACAAACAAGTTAGGTACAATATTTTTTGTAACGACTATCTCCAAAAAAAATTATTTTTTTTTGATACTTTTGTTCTTTTTGCTGATAGGCTGGTAACAGGTCAGACAATCATCAAATTGAAATGAACTGTCACTTATCATAAACAAGTATCGTTTCCATCTCAACGGCAGGTAGCCATTGTTGCAAAGTAAAAAAAAACAGTGCGGGAAAGTCCGTTTACCACTCACTGGAGCGTGTGGGAAATACCTATCTAAAAGCTATGAGTACAAAAAAGAATTTACATCAGCAACCTATAATAAACGAAGTTACATGGCGCAAAATTGAGGCGGAATTACAAAGAAAGGAATGGGACATGTCTACACAATAATGATAAGTGGAGGTATTTATAAAGCCAAGAACGTTAACATGGGAGATGATGGGGGTCACCATCAGAGTTTCCATATTTTGATATTATGGACGAATTTATTATTATTACGATTAATATTACTATTATTGTGGTGACACGAACCGAGGCATGTTTGTCGACAGGAACACTTGTGAACAGCTATTAAAATTACTGTATATCCCAATTCGGGAGTTCCTTGTGCTAACAGCCTTTACAAGGTGTTGCAAAGATGATTGTTCAGCTTGGTCTTAAAATTATCAGTACTTAACGGTTTGCAAAAAACAAAGCATTAGACCAGTAGCTAGCGCCTCATCAATTTGAGGTGATACAAGTGAAGATAGGAACTTGGTTGTGAAGTGACATTTTGCAGCACCAGAAGTGGATGGCAATGAAAGCGATAATGATGGCCCTAAAACAGCACCCCCAAAACAAAACAAAAAAAAACGATGACGAGCCACTTTACAAAACATATAAAAGTAATAGTGGTTGACATGTGATATGTTATCGGCCAGTGGACCGTCCCGTACCGTAGAAACTGCTGATGATACACCTAATTATCTGGCAACAAGTGCAAGCACGGCATCGTAGCCCGGCACTTGTAGTCTTATCGCCAATGTAATCAGATATAAAGTAGTTTTGTAGAAACGTGAATAAAATTTCTAAGTACAAAAAGTCGATCTTGAATTTCCTAGCAACATATTTCATGAAAAATAATAGTAAAGAAAAGGAAAGTAATCGAGAAAGAAGACATAATGAAACCATGAAAGCCCGAAACAATGCAATAAACGCAATTAGTGCAAAAATTGTCTAGCTAATTAAAACTTTAACCAAAAAATTCAAATTCAAATTCTATTCAAATGGTAATAACTGCATCACAAAAGTTGATTGAAAGAGTTAATAAAAACTAGTTTTTTTAAACAATATAAAGTTATTGTTCCATAATTGAATTAAAGTTTACTAATGAGTTTAATAAGTACTGTTTTTGATGAAAAAAATATAAATTTATTTTTCCATAATAAAGTTTATAAACATTATACGTTTCTAGTTGCATAAATATGTCTATATATTTCATTTCGACGATTTCTTCCTTCTACGACAGTATCTTCAATATTTTCTTAATCTTTATTGCCGTAACACGATTCAATCCTTAAACGTAATCTTCAACCATCAAGTGATTAGAGTTTAGACACATTATGCAGTACACATGCCGCTGTAACAGTTGCCAGTCACAGATCATTGCGGTTCATGTCAAGGAATTTGAGTCGTCGAAATCTACCAAACAGTAATGTAAAGGCTAAACAGTATTTAGGTCTATAAGAAGATTATAGGCCAAAATAGATTACATTTACCATACTTATGTAAAAATTGCCACACGCAAACCGTCGTTAACTTACCCTTACCTGGTTTTCAGCATACGCAGCTATCCTTCTCTAGAGTCTATAATACATCTAGAATGAGACCATGGTGATCGAATGAGTGCAATTCAGTTGTCAATCTTAAGTAACTAGTTCGCAATTTTATCATCCGTTAAATCTGTAGTTAGAAATACATTGTTATGTCATTCCCATTACTGATTACTCTATTAAAACCGCTTTTTTAATTCCTGCTAAATTCTGTAATTTCATTTTGGTGAAACTAATATAAGTATAAGATTTAAAGTTAAGTTTTTTTAAGTTTTAAAAGTTCGTTAGTGTTAGATTATGTTAGCGTAGACATTTGAGTAATTTACAATTTATAGTAAATAATTACAAAGAATTAAATAATATTAGAGAGTGTTTATGTTATTAACAGATTATGAATTTCTGAATTTTGTGTCTTTTATATCTCTTTGAGTTATTATTATTTATTATACAAAGCGATCAGATACTCCTTCTATCAAGTAGGCGTATCACTTGAGTACGTGTGTCCGATGTCGTGTATTGGTTCAGCCTGCTGTCAAAATTTAAACTAAAATTACCTCAAACGTAAACTCTTAGATACCGTGAATCCGTGACACAAATAACACCCGAACGCTACACAACCCGTAAATGGCGTCTATGGGGCAAAACTAGATTACAACAATAATTTAATTTCATCCAAATGTATTTTAAAATATAATTAAATGCAATGTAATTAGTTTGTACAATTAAGGTTAATTGTAAAATGAAGTGTTAGTTAAGCATAAGCCGATGCTGGACTTAGTTCGCACCCTCCTCAATCGTGACGTTAGAACCAAGCCAAATTTCCATCAAGTGTGAGGCAGCACTTGACTGACGTTACAAAATATCTACAGATTCAAGTTTGAAATCTGTTCATGGTCCTTCGAGGCGTATTTTAGACCGAAACGTTGCTCTACTCACTTCGCTTCCTCTTCAATAGTGACGTCGAAACCAAGTCATACTCCACTGAATATGCACATCAAAAGCATTATAGCATCAAAATGAAGGCAATTTAAAAAAAGTAATATAACATGTTTCACTTTCTAACAGAATCATTTTTCTTTTAAAATGAGTATTTTGTGTTTGCTTGGTGATCTATCAGTATCTTTTATGCTTAGTTGCCAAAAACACGCAAAAAATGCCTTTGTCGAACTGTTTACATAGATATTTTTTTATTTTTATAGAAATAGAAAATACTGTCCAAATAAAACTCGTAAAGAAAAGAGCAACACTTCTCTTCACGATCTTAGATGCCAACAACTAAATATGCCAACATTCAATATTCGTTCTAAATGTTCCCTTCGAAGATTTAAGATGCAATTACCATAATAACTTTGCTGTGATAGTGATATTATTTGCCTAATACTACTTCGAGTTTGGAAACGAAGAAGATGATGTGTTGTAATGGCTGAATCGCATTCGTATAGTCTTCCAACCGAATTAGTGACTAAAATAGTACATCATTGAAGAATGCTCTAGGGGACAGATGATTAGCCTGTAGTAAAATGAGAAAATTACTCAGTTCGTGGTCACTTTTCAAAACAGATGTTGTTGCAATACACCGGTACATCCTAAGCTGCTGACCTACGAGGTCCAAAATGTGTTTTGTTAATTACCGGTAATAGACGAATGATTTAGAGAGAGACAATGATTTACGCATTTTGAAGTCTAAATTGCACCAGTGGTGGGAGATTGAAACAATGACTCAATGCTGTGCATTTAGCTCATAATGAATAAGGTATGCCGCCAAACTTTGTTGTTACTTTTCGTCAAAATATCTCGTTTAATACCATCCTCTCCGTAGAGAGTGTCAATGTTCGTTACTACAGTACTGAAAATACCATGATTCGTAATACAATTAGTATGTGCGTCTATATTTCCCAATTATTTTAGATTCTTTGCAGCAACAGCATTCTTCATTTTGAGCAAAAATTATGCACTGTACAGTGTGTCCGGAAAGTCGCGCACCGCCGTGCAAATGTGACAGCAATGACAGCTGTGTCATTCGTAGTGGACAGTTTACAAAGTAATGGTACGCTCAAAATTTATACTTTTTTATTCTGCAGTGAGGTGTAGAGTTTAGTTTAATCCCAAATAACTCGAGAACGGTACATTTTGGCGATATGAAGCAAGAATACCTTTTTTATTAAAAAATAATTGGGCTTTTGATTTTTGGTATCAAAAATACGTGCTTATAGGCCGAAAAATTGAGTTATCACCTAAAAATTGGAAGGACCCCCTTGTCACCGGAGATGTATCTTTTACAAGATTTCCATTTACACCATACCAAAGAGCGTCTTTGTGTCTCTTGACATGCAAAATTTCATAATAATCGCATTCAAAAAACCATTTTTCCATACCAATTTTTGAAAAATTGTAATTTTCCAATTTTTTGTGGTGGGTCACTACTATTCTATCTATTCTTAATTGTAGAGGGGTATTTGTGGTTAAAATTATGCCACATATTTTTGAATCACCCGATATGCTCAGACCCGTGCCACCAGCTCAAAATCTGGATTTCTTATTATGATCTTCTTTGTTTGCGACCGTACCAGTGCCGTATCGGAAATTATCAACTTACTTACAAATTGAAAATGTGACACCAATGAAAACTGTTGTGAATATAACATTCGTGCATCATGATTGTTTTCTTACCTGCGTAGCTGTTTATCTGGATTTATCCACAGTTTGTAAGAAAGCGCTAAGCCCTTATAATGAATATTTAATTAGATAAGTAACCCATTTCCTAAAAATTGTCTTTTTCGTCCTAACTACTTTCTAACTAAAATGGATAACAAGTAAAATTATTACAAAGAATTTGTTTAGTTGACAACCGATCGTCTTCCGTGAATAAAGACAGATCTTTGTGCTAATGAATTTTTTGTGTTTATTATTTTATTGTGCTAATTTTAAGTGAACCTCGTTTTTTAACATATCTCGTCCATGGGAAAATAAAGAACAAACTGGTCCTTCTTAGAACCCACAACAGGTAGACGACGATATCAGCGACGAGGAAGAACTAACGTCAAAGAAAAAAGGCCTCATTTACATCCAGACGCTCAAGAAGTAGTTATGAATTTGTATCAGGGTTTGATCAAAGTGGGATACTCTAATTCGATTAAAGTTGCAAGTGAGTTAACCAGGGTACCCTACACAACTATTCAAAAAATCGTAAAAAAAGTTACGAGCAAAAACGAGAAGAGACAAAAAAGTTTACAAAATTCAGTGAATGTTTAGGTACAAAAATAAAGACTATCATTTACAGCATGTATAAAATAATGTGGTACCTACAACGGCTTCACTAAAACATTCTGGCTGCGACCTTGAGAGTTGTGATGAAACATTTAGATTGTATTTGCGAAGCATCGGATTTGGATTAAAACACTTTACAGAAGAATAGCCATTATGAAATCACCACGTTTAAAAAGATGAAGAATCGAATACATTGCAAGGATAAAACAATATTGTGATGAAGGGCGGCATATAGTTTATCTCGATGAAACGACATGATGTTAAAAAAAAGTATTACTGATGGTACATACCTCCGCCTCGCGGGAAAAGAAGTATCATTCTACACGCAGGAGGAAGCAATGAATGGGCCCGTAATGCACTTCTTTTGTCAGCAAGAAATATTAAAACTTGTTCGGCTGATTATCACCAAGATATGGACGCTTCATTGTTTGAAACATGGTTTACTAAACAGTTGATGCAATTTCTACCGCCTAATATCGTAATAGTAAACAATTGAACAAAAAAAAATAGGCGTATGGAGGTAATGTCATCACCCAAGTGCCGAAGTTTTCAGGTCGCATCTACAGCCTCTGACTTGACCTAATGACCATTAGTAGTGACCGGGACCGATGGCTTAACGTCTCCTCCGAAAAATGAGTTAGTTGCGATCTTTTGGCATTTTATTATCCTGTCACCCATTCAAGGTATGACCGGAGTCAGTGCTGCTTAACTTTATATATTAATTATAATCTATAAAATCAGCTAACCTATGCAACTAACATAGAACAAAAGACCTAATCAAACGACTAGAAAACAAGACATTATTGACTAATAATATCTAATAATATTGAAGTCCCAAAAAAAGCTACCAAAACAAAATTTTTGGGTAAAATTAAAAGTCTGAATATTCCAGACCAATACCGAATTGATGAAATTGCGAAGAATGAAGAACATACCGTATTAAGACTGCCTCCGTACTATTGTATTCTAAATCCTATTGAACTTATTTGAACTGATCTCAAAAATGGTATTAGAAGACACAATACTTCTCCAAATTTAGGTGCTAGTGTGGTGGACGTCATAAAGAACGAAATTGACAACATTACTGCAGAAAAGTGAGCAAACTGTGAAAAGCATATTATTGAAATTGAAAACTCATATCGCTCTCCAACTATAAGTCCTTTAATAGTTGATTTAAATTCCGATTCTGACAGTGACAATGAATTTCTAGAAAATATTAGTGATAGTGATTTAGAATAAGTCATAATATAATAATCTCCTAAATTAAGTGTTTATGTGGTGTAACAAAAAGTAGATAATCGTGACAAGTGTTAAATAAAGTGTAAATTGAATGTAAGCAATTAATTTTTATTTCGATTCTAATAGTGCTAGTGATTTAGAATAAGTTGTAATATAATAATCTCCAAATTTAAGTGTTTATGTGGTGTGATAAAAGTGAATAAACGTGACGAGTGTAGGTAAATAAAGTGTAAATAGAGTGTAAATAATTAATTTTAAATTCGATTCTGACAGTGCTCGAGAATTTCTGATAAATTTTACTTATAGTGAATTATAATATAATAATATCGTAATTTAATAAGTGCTTGTGTGGTGTGGCGAAAAGTGGATAAATACAACAAGCGTTGACAAAGCGTAAATAATTGATTTAAATTCCGGTTCTGACAGTGTTTGTAAATTTTTTGAATATTACTGGAACAATTCGTACGTGAGTAGCCTGAATCCAGTTCTGTACAGCTGCCTGCACAATGTGTTTGGGACAAATTTATGAGCTCTCTGGTGGTATTTGCTAAAAGAACCCCAACTGGTATATAATTCCCTCATTATTAGAGACAAAATGTTTTACTGGGGCCATATAACCTTATTCAACTGGGAGTACGGCCGGATGATTTGAAAATGTCATGCCAATAAACCCCAACATTTGGGATCGGTAGGTACTCCAACCGCAACCATCGGTGGCAATAAACTATGTCTAGTCGTAAACTTGAGGACACGAAATAATTTTAGTTTTCAACTTGAATACAATTACTTAAAATAACATTTCATTTAATATTTTTAGTAAATTTCAAAATCATTATGTTGACGAAATCCGTAATAGATGCAACTAATAATAAAGCTGATTCCCATTATAATTGTCATTTAACTCGTATTGAGAATAAAATTAATCAAAAATGGAAATTTTATTGTTATTTGTTGATTCCAACAGTTGACACGAATACAGTTGCTAAAAAGATCTGATGTTTCTAGTAAATTTAACCGTCGAAACCCTTGGCCGATGAAACCAATTTCAATAAAGATGTTGTTTAATTCGCGTTGCTAAATAAATTTGTTCTCCCTCTGGTATTCAGCGAAAACTAATTGCATCCCTTTTTGTAACAAAAATCCAAACACGATTACCAAAGTGACAAATTGTAAACAAACATCTACTAAAAAATTGCAAATAAGAAAACAGTTTTGTTTTTAACTGGAGCCATCTTTTCTTTTAATATATTCTGTTTCTTGTTGAAGAAATAATAATAATCATTGAACAAGTATGAAAATAGCTAGAGTTCTTAAAACGCACAATTCAAACAGGCCTTTAGAGGCAATCAATTTTTTTTTAATTAATTAATTAGTTAATTAATTTTATTTCACATTGAGAATTAAACGACGCCTTCATTAGAATCGAAAAAGAGAAGAGAATTATTGGATTAACGGGTTTGTTAACATAGTGATTTTTAAAATTACTAAGAACATTATAAAATTAAATCTTATTTTAAGCAGTTGGATTCAAATTGAAAAGTAAAATTATTTCGTGTTTATTTTTATTTTAGTTTATTGCCACAGATGTTTGCGGTCCGAGTACCTACCGATCCCAAACCGGGGTTTATTGGCATGACATTTTCAAATCACCCTACTGTACTGTAAATAGTACGTAATATAAACTCAGATGTTCAAAAACTTGAGCGCAATTGGTTCGTTACTGAGAAGCATGTGTATATTACAGGAAAAATCTTGAAAAACTCCTAGTCGTATTTTAAAAAATCTGAACCTCCATACTTATTTTGTTGACAGTTTTTTTAACAGTTAATTAAACCATCCCCAGCATACAATGGTTAAAAAGTTACCTACATCGTAAATTGAAAGTTAATTACATTTTAAAATTTAAAAACTAGTTTAAAAGTTAAAAGAATAGCTGACTGAGGGTTATGCTACCCTTGTGTTGATTTTGGTAAATTGTAAATTGACAGGAAATGTTATCTTTAAAGTAGAGGAAGACAAAAAAAGAGTTTACTGTTGAGTAGAAACTGGTGAGAAAACTTAATACCCATTTACATCAACACAGCTTATACTGAGTTTCTTTCTCTGTAGGTCTTTTGTATGTATGTTTTTTGGTAAGTGGGTATTTTTCTGTGTGCGCTTTTTTCCATGTGACTTTTTTTACTGTGCGCTTCTTTCCTTGTGAGCTTTTTCCCATGTGAGTCTTTTTCCATGGAAGTTTTTTTCGACGTGGACTTTTTTCTTTGTGAGCATTATTTCGTGTGGGTTTTATTATGGGTGTTTTTTTTTCTTGTGAGCATTTATCTTTGTAGGCTTTTTGTGACGCCCTCATGTTTAAACATTCTTGAGTGGATAATAGTTATTTCTCTTACAGGTATTAATAATGTTGCTGCTTATTCCATAGATACAAGTAAAAGTAGTACACCTTTATTCTACAAGTGGTTACTATAGTACATTATATCATTTAGGTATAGTCTGTTATTTTAATAAACAATTGTCAGGTGAGGTCTGGTCAATAGGTGAGCAATAACCTAGTTATATAAATTTCTTTAATTAAAGCCATACAACAAAAATTCGATAGAATTAAGTAGCCATTTGGTGATTTTTTTATTCTATCGGTGAAAAAATTTAACAAAAATTTCTCAATGTACCTATAAAAAAACGCTGTATTATACACGTAAAGAAAAGCTGGCATTATCTGCTCGTGATTCACAGATAATAAACAACTTTTCTTTACTTGTATAATAAACTATTATTCGACAAGTTTGAGTGTAAATCGGACGCTTTATTTTACGAATGGATTTTTAAACGTCGACTGATAATGAGAGGTTTATCATCCAATAAAGCCACCCAAAGAGAGTAATGTAGAAAATTCCAAAATCTTCCCGTGTCTTATCACAGTCGACGAAATTCCTTGTAATAATTATAATAAGAATTTAAAAAACTTAAAAAAAAATAGATAAAACAATAGAAAAATGTACATGGTTTGACGAAGACATGGTTGATTGCCACTATAGTAACAAAGATAACGAAACTGAAAAATCATCTACTTTCATAATATAGTATGTCGCAGGGTATATGGCAAGAAAATATCATCGATTTACCAAATGTCCTAAATGTATTGACTTCAAATTTACCAATCTTTTATCAAAAGGCTATCTGATCTGCCCATCAGATTTGTTATTTCATCTTATTAATAAATTAGAAGCACTTTTTTAAAACATAGTTTCGAAAAATAAACTGAGTAGTAATACTCTCCTAGAAATACACAAAAACTTGCAGATTTTAATTTATGTTTTATTGATTGCACAGAAAGCCTTACTGAAGCAGTAGTTAGATTTTTTCTTTTAACACAAATGTATTTTCTATGCAAAATTTTAACTAAACTTAACAAACAAGATAAAGAAAAAACGAAAAAACTGAGGAAATAATCGAAATTTGAAATTTAATAGCAATGCAGTTTTTAAATGTAATTGCATTTTGTTCGAAACTTGCTTAGAAAGTGCCAATCTTCACATTTGTTCACTCCACGTTTAGGTACTCACCGCTTTTCGCACACTTGCGTATGCTTTATTTTGTTTAGTTTTCTAACAACACCTCCTCTCGACTACGTGATTTATTTTTACCTATTTTTTTAGTTAAATATAATATAATTTCGAATACAAATTACAGATCCACTTACTTGTGGAGATATCAAACAATGCCAAATACAGCACTTGAACGAAAGTGAGGTCGCTTTCGTTACCTCGAATATGCATGGTCCACGCGCTTTGCTTCGTAGACAAACACGCAGTTCGAATTAACAAAAGCGGTCACTTTCCTTATTCTGACTGTAAATAAATACTGTTTACATTATAACTTTTGTATCATAATATGTGTTTCTTTTGAAGTCAAATCAGCGGCACGGCACCTAAATACGACACTTTCACTAATAATAAGAAAGAATGTGGATTTCAATCCATAGTAGAAATAAAGCACAAATTGAAAGTTTCTGTATAAGAAAATAATTCTGTATTAATAACTTTTTAAACTAAACAATAATTTAACAATTTTTTTGAATAGTGATTCATGATTTCTACTCCAAGAATTCGTTTATAAAATAAACATTTAGTGAATCTCACAGCGACAACTTTTCCTTTTGTAAAAAAATTGTAGCATATAAGATTGCTTTGGCACGTCAAGTTGTCATCACAAAAATTAAAATTTCTTCCTCTTTTATAAATGTCTTTTATAAATGTAGGTATAAAAAATAAGCAAACAATTTGTTATAATCACAATTAATGTTTACCCAAAATACAATTTTAAGAGCTCAAAACGGGAAAGATTCGAGAAGGGTCAAATTGGCTCCCACATGAGCAGATACAGCGTGCTCAAAAACTGGTGCACCAACTCAATGGTGTGTGGTAGAGAAGTGGTTACAAATAAAGGTAAAAATAGTAAAAAAATTCTTTGTATTAAAGTTATTGATAAATAACTAATTTTAGGTAAATGATATGTGGCAACGTTGTCTAACAGCCATAATCGCAAAAAAATTTGAGCAGCAATAAAAATAAATTATTTTTGAAACAGTTTCCTAGGAAATAATTCCCAGTGTTAGCACATCTACACATTGTGATTTTTTGGATAAATTTTAATTTTTTTAAATTAAAAAAACTCCTAAAATCTGATAGTAAATTTTAAAATAATTATTCATCGTTTTGTTACGGAACGATTACCTGGTATGAAACATAATAATATAAAAAAGAATGAAAATTAAAGAAGTTAACACAATAAGTTTGTAGCTCCAGATTTTTTAAAACATAACGTTAGGAATTTTTTCAACATTTTTCCTGTAATCTGCACTTGCTTCTCAATGACGTACCACTGAGTTGGTGCGCCACTTTTTGAGCAGCCTGTATAAAAGGATTAAGTCAATTATATTTTAGATTTAATGCTGGTAGAAATGTTCAAATAATTATTTTCTTGGCACTGTCTTATATTTGTTATTGCATATTTATAAACAACGTTCGAAATATCTAATAAAAGCTAATTTCATTCAAGATTATGACCCTTTACGTTGTCAACGCTTTATTTTACTATAAACAAATGTGCTATTTCACACCTCAAAATCAAGAAAATAAAGTGCCGTTTTTTTTGACAGTTTCGCACAAATTCCATTAAAATATACATACAATAAATAATATAAAAATGAGAAAAATATTTTTACTAACCACACACAAAGTCGCAATTTTCGACCGTTTGAAGACAAATTTGTTTTTTTGTGTGCCATCACTGCCAATGTCTTTAATCTAACTAGTCATTAGTGTCATTACTCGATACTACTCATAATAGGGTTGCCAACCGTCCTGACTTCGTCCGGACTGTTCGGTAATTTACTTTATTGTTCGTGCCCGGAACGAAGGACAAACTGAACAACAATTTGTTCGGTAATTTTTGCAAATAGGTTGTATTTTTGATAATTTTGTTTTCGCGCGCCATCTGTTAACTTTACCCAATGCTATGCGGAATTGCAGCAATGCCGAAAGTTTCCTTTTTGACAAGTGTTATTAGATCACACTGCAACTGCGTATATTTATTTCTAAAAGTGTAAAAATGGCAAAGGTTTGAGTTTGCTTAATGTTAATTATTTATTAATTCTTAAAAACTGTTCGATTTTAGCAACCCGAGGTCGGCAGTCGCAAAAGACTGGTCATAGTAAAGCATGGGAAGACTCTTATAAGTGGCTGACAAAGGACCTTAATTCTGATGAATTAGCAAAATGTAAAATTTGCGGTACCTCGTTTACCATAAAATGGGACGGCATAACTGCAGTTAAAAAACACCATACCTCACAGGGACATCAAAATAAAGAAAGAGCAGAAAAAGCTAATAAATTTGTGGATTCATTTCTAAGACAACCGGGAACTTCCGTAGACACGAACACCACTATAGCTGAACTTACTAAGACGTTTCATGGCATACATCATCATTCATATTTATCAATAGATTGCGGTTCAAAAGTTAACAAAAAAGTATTTTCAGATTCTGAAATATTCAGAAAGATGTCTTGTGGAAGAACTAAATGTGCCGCAATTTGTGAAAATGTTCTTGCACCATTCTCTGTACAGCTAGTACTAGAAGATTTAGAAACTTCTAGCTTTTTTTCTATTGCCAGTGATGCTTCTAATAAAGGCAATAGGAAATTATTTCCGCTTTGCATTCGTTACTTTGATGTGCGTGTCGGTATAAAAGAGCGAATTTTGGATTTCTATGAAGATGCTAATGAAACTTCACAGGCAATTTACCACAAAATCAAAATGATTCTTCAAAAATGTAATCTACGTATTGACAAAATATCATCTTATGCTGCAGATAATGCTTCTGTAAATTACGGAAAACATAATTCGGTTTTTATTCACTTAAAAAATGATGTTCCTGGTTTGATTTCGGCCAATTGCAATTGCCATGTAATTAATAATGCTGCTAAGTTTGCGGCAAAGGTTCTTTCAATGGATGTGGAAACTTTGATAATTAAGATTTATAATGAATTTTCTTCTTCTGCAACAAATGCTGAGTCGCTCAAAGATTTTTGTGAGTTTGTAGAGATTGAATAGGCTCAGATTCTTCGTCATGTCCCAACACGGTGGTTATCGATATATTAAGCAATTTGTCGGATAACGGAAAAATGGCCTGCCTTAAAATCTTACTTTCTCAGCCAAGGTGAAGATAATTGCGATAAGCTAATACGGAAATTTGTAATCGATGATGCAGAATCTGACCCAAGTGAGAATAATTTTTCTATTCCGGAAATTTATTTGTATTTTGTGCATCATATTAGTAGTTTATTCCACAATGTGGTGTTAGCTTTAGAGAATAAAACCTGCGCTTCTCCTGAGCTGTATGAGATTATTGAAAATCTTATTGTTAATTTGAAGCAAAAACGCCAGGACAATTTTTATGGGTATAAAGCCAATGCTGCATTGAGGCGTCTAAGTAATGCCACTAAGATAAATAAAATAAACTCCGAATTTGGTGAATTCTGTGACAGAGCAACCACATATATTCAAAAATATTTTAGTTTAGAAAATTCGCCATTCAAGCTACTAAAAATGTTTAATCTACGTTCTGAATTTGAGTGGCATACTCTTGAAAATTGTGTGGAGAGTTTAAAGTTGGCGGATCATATTGACGTAGATAAACTCCATAATGAGTTTGGAATTTTGAAAAAAAATTGCCTAAATTAGTAGCAATGAATAAATCAGCGGTTGAGAAGTGGATGGAACTTTTTGCTTGCGGTAATTTTCCAAATTTATTAAAGATTATTGTGCAATTTGTTTATTCCATACCAATCAGTAATGCTTATTGTGAAAGGGTATTTTCAATCATGGGAAATATATGAACAGACGAGCGCAATCGTCTGCGAACAGACACAGTAAAAGCAGAGTTGCAAACAAAACTAAATTTTGATATGAATTGCACGGGATTCGCAGATTTCATTAAAAAGTATCCAACTGTACTGAGTGCCGCAAAAAAAACAAAAAAAGTACATATTTTGAAATAAGTAATATGTATATTTTTGTTTTCATATTAATAGTCTTATTCTGTTTTGTTATTTGATGTTAAGTTAGTTGTGAGCGTATTATTGTTTGTTGGTTTAATAAATGTTATTATGTTATATAATAAATGTTTTGTTGTACAAACATGCACTTATTTATATTGTTGAAGTTTCAAATAAAACTTTTGAATAATGATTTCACTTAATTAATAATATAGATAATATTAATTATAAACAAAAAATATTTCTCAGCTTGGGTTGACGCAAAAGCGACAAACTGTCGCATGTCAGGGGTATTATTTTTATTATTATTTAGTGTTCGGTAATCGGACGCTGGCGACTTGGCAACCCTAGCGGCAACACTGGTTCTAGGGTTCTCATGGGTTCTCTGTTTCAATTGCAACCACACACAAATTCGCAATTTTCGACCGCATGAAGACAAACTTCTTTTTTTGTGTGCCAATACTGCCAATGCCTTTAATCTAACTACTCATTACTCAACACTACTCATAAACTTACCTACCGGCCCGGCTCCGCACCATGTGTAAACACATAACCTCAAACGAATCGTTAGAAAGTTCACTTGAAACGTAGAAATACTGTCAAACCAAAAAGATCACTTCGTAAATATAATTAAGATCGAATTGTTCACTTTAAAAAGTCAATACGTAAATCACAAAATACCACAGAATATAGCATAATACTTAACAATAATCACAACCACCGCTACAGCTGATTGCTTTGATCTGTCCTTGACGCGGCGAGAACTAGATAGAACTCACACATATCAGAATACACGGGGTGTGTGTGTTAATTTTACCACTAATAAAACTCAACAAGTACAACAACTTTTCTATACCTATAATATTTTGGAATCCATGAAATAAGCTCACACGAAAAATGCGCACAAGAAAAAAACCCACAAAGACAAAAGCCCACCTAGAAAAAACCCACTATGAAAAAATCCCACAAGAAAAAAAATCACGGAAGAATTAACACACAGGAAAAATCAATCTCTGTAATCGTGGGTAGATTTATAAAGGACTAGGCACACTTCTTATGGGAATTTAAGGACCACTCAAATTGAGTAATTTTTATATCAATCGATGCGTCATAAAAAACTGAACAAATCATATCATTGCGCCAAACGTCTAGCTTAAGGCTCTAGACCCTCTGGGAGCTGGCGCATACGTTTTACGTGTAAACTGTTTTTACTGTTTTTAGCCGCAAATTTAGACTTGAAGAGTTTCTTGACATTTGCAGTGTTTCTTTATAAGTAAATGTAGTTCCAAGAAACATTCTTGATTAAAATAAATGGCTAGATATTTTTTTATTAAATAAAATGTCTGTTAATGAAGTTGATACGAATTTTTGATAACGGTGCATTGTATTGAGAATTTAAAAAAACCATTTTATAGGAAATTTAAAAATACAGACCTGAGATATTTTAGATTTTTGTTAACTGTTCTTAATTGTTAGATATAAAGCAAAAATTAAATTGTAAGTAGGCAACTTTTAATGCATCCTTCTTCGAATGCGTAGCTAGCTGGAAGAAGATTTATGACGGGTTTAGGACGCACCGCTGGAGGTAACCACCATTGGGGTGACCCACAAGATAATAATTTTATTGCATTTGTTCAAGACAGAGAAATGTATCGGCACAAATAGGAATTTTAGCGATTTCTCTATTAATGGTATAAAATTAAAGCACATGATTTCGGAATTAATTTTTTTAACAAAATAATTAGGTATCTATAGATTTGCATTACGTTTTTTTTTAGACACTGCTATCAACGTATCTTATGAGATTTTGAAATACGAGTAATCACGTTCGCTATTTTTTGGAATACTTTTAACAATAAAATTATTCCTGTTTTAAAAAAAATATAAAAAAAGATGATTAAAACTTTGGTTGTACTTAGCTTCGTTCTGCACAGGTTTTGTGATAGAACTACTGAGCTCCCTCACCACGACAAGGTGTCAACCCACTGAGGAAGTTTTTTTTTACTTTTATTGTTCAAATTAAAAATTATAATTATTATTAAAATGCTTATCATCATATTATGTATTTATGTAAAAATCTCTAAAACTAAACTTGAAATATTATTTACAAATCCTTTTTTATTATGCTGCGTAATGGTAAATTGCGACTATGTCTTGAATCAATTATTTCTGGTAACATGGCATTCATATAAAAATTTTCAAGACAATCTATCATTCCTCCGTTCCAATATTTACTATCGTTTTTCTCAATAATACAATATTTTAAATCTGTAGAGGTGTACACTATAAAGTAACAAGTTTGGCGATTAGTAATGTGGAGCTGACCTTGTACTTGATACATGTAATTATCTTTTTCTTTTAAAACTATTTTACTATCATCTTGAGAATCTATTTCTAAGTATTTAATCAATTTTTGTTCTATGGCAGTTTTAATATTTGTGTTTCTTGCGCTAAATGGACATTTAATTTCAACAATAGCATTTGAACCCACTAACCCATCTGGTGTTGCACCTAAAAATTTTTTTTCTTTATCAACAAAAAAGCCGCATGAATCTACCTTTATACCTGTGATCTGTTCAAACTTCTCCTTTGCTTTCCCTTCATTATCAATTCCCCACTGTAGTGGTTCGGGTAATTTTTTAAATTTAGATAATCCCACACGATACAAGATATCTTTTACAGCATTCGCTGTATTGGTCGTACATTTCATATTAATAATTTTTCCGAAATTACTAGCCGTTAATCTATTATTTCTTTCTTTATCCCACTGCTCATTATTACGTTGACCAATTGTTAACAAAGGAATTTTTAAAATATCGCAAGCAGCCAAATCATTCAAGAACTCATTTTTTATTTTGTCATATGTTTCTGTTGGCGTTGGCATGTCTATTATGTCATTAGTCGCACCATAATCCGAATCTGCACTTTGAATACGAATTTTTCTTTTATTTAATTTTGTAGCTTGAAGTTCTTTGGTTTTTAATAAGCGATTTGAAAATTTTGTGGTGTAAATGCCACTATTCCCTGATATTTTCTCCATAATTTTAAATACAAATTTGTTTTAGTTATTTACATTTACGACTGCCGCAAAGCATCTTCCATGATAAGAACCGCGTTCTGAAAAATTTATTCTTTTACCCCCAACAAGTTTGTTAACTACTGAATTAAATGACTCAACAGAATTATTATCGACATCATACAATAGACTTGAAGATAAATTTGCAACTCGTTTTAATGCCTGCATGAACAACTCAAACAAGGAACTATTTTTAAAGTCAGAATATGCAACTGCATTTGTTATTTGACCAACTGTTTTACAAAAATACGTAGCGCACTTTGAATGATTACCAAAAATATGTGCAGGTCCATTTAAAATATCATTTTTCAGGTTTTCTGCTTTTTGATCGAAAGTACAGTTTTCGTTTTTTCTGTATTTTATCGCTGAAACAATTGCGGTTCTAAATTTCAAATAATTGTTGCGCAAAAAAGTTTTTATATTTATGTCAGAACGAGGAGTTTTAGCGATTTCTCTAATTTTAGTACAAAAATTTCGTAGTATATGATTTCGGCATTCAATTTTTTTAATAAAATAATTAGGCCCGTATGGTCTTGCATTATGAATTTTTTTGTAGACGCTACTATCACCATCTCCTATGAGGTTTTTAAATCTTACGTTATGCATGTCTACTGATTTTTTAAATCTATCCAAAATAATTGCTGCTTCCATTGAAGTTGAAGTGTTTTTCCAATTTTTAAAACATTTATGAGGGGGCGTCGTTTGGTTTTTTTTTCTTATAATACATACATTTTTTACAATTTTTATTTTTAACTCCCACGTATAAAATTTTTTTAGTCCTTGCACCGACTATTGTTGCAACACCAGAAGATGCGTTGTAATTTGATTTGTAGGAACGTTTAGACCACGCACCATCTACTACAACTGTAATGTAAGGTACTCCATCTTTATCAATCTCACCGGCTTCGATTGCCAACGCACGCTCTTTTTGACCGGCTGCTAACATTTCGTCTAGAGCAACGTTTTCCGCGATATGTAAAATTTTTCCTTCGGTTTTAATATATGTTTTTTTATTAAGTTGTGGAATGTTCAAAGCTGCGCAAAAAAAAAAGTACCAACCACCACCCTAAACCCTCCACTAAATACAAGTCTTATGACTCATGAGCTTATGAAAAACTTTCTAAACTTTCTAATAAACATTTTTGTTTACATGTGATTTCAGTTTCAGGTATCCGATCTTTAGCAATGTTTACTTATATTTTAAAGAAATACACAAAATTTATATAATGTAAGAGTAACGCAGCTATATCTTCGCAAGCTAGTTATAGAAAAATTGTATAAATTTAATAAAAAAACGAGAAATAATTCCCAAATTCTAAAATAACACATAATTATAAAAGTATCATTTATTTTACTAGGCGTAACGTAAACAAATTATATCCCTAAGACTGGATCTTACAATCTCTCGATACGTTATTTGTACTATAATTATTACTGGATATAGTTACAATAAATTTTTACAACAATGTATTTTTCAGAATTTATTACCTGGATAAAATTATCAGACGAAAAAGCGGGTTTAAAGAAGTTTTCATCATTTTAATGAGATATTCCTAGTAACTTTTTTAAAGTTAAACTGTTTTCTGAAAGAACAATAATGTTTCACCAATTAATTTTTTTATTTTATATTTTTTTAATGCAAGTGATCCAATTAGAAATACACATGACAGATAATATAGCGAACAGAATTCGGTTAATTAAAACATAAAACCTAATAAATAAATGGTGTAATGGTGTATTATTTTTTACAAAACTATGCTAGTATTTTATTATTCTTTAGTATCAAATTTTTTTAACAAAATAAAAAACGTATTTTTCACTGTATGTTGCTTGAATCTCTGAAATAAGAGAAACTATCGTGGGCGATAGTGGAATTCAGTTTGTTTACATTATTTGCATTTTATGAGAAGGGACAAGACACCCCGAGGCGAAGGTCGGATGCCTATCCGATGATTGACAGCTGTCACTGAAAACAGGTCTAAAAAAAGTATGCAACTTGTAGTACACCAATTCTCAACAATCGCTTCGGTACCCTGAAGCCTTAATTAGGAACGCGGGAAATTGCAATCAAAGTTAAGATTTATCCCATAAGAAAAGCATTGGGGCGGCTTTTCGGTGAGTACAAAGAGCTTGTAAATCTTCGAGAATTACAGCACTCCGGTATTACTACAATTACTGGATTGGGGGTCAGGTATAGGGAACAGACACTTTTATGGAAATAGGGTTTTAAGCGGACAGAAGTTTATATCTCCAACAATAGGAATAATTTAAATTCAATCGCGATTTCCGGCGCTCCTAATCAAGCTACACGTTTGGCGCAATGATATTGTCGGGAGGTACCAAAGTGACGTTATGAATAAAAGTAAGCGACGTCATATTAATTAATTACGTCGTCGCCTCGCGCTTCATTCGAAAACGCGAGGATGAAGGATTACCTCGGTGAGACCGAGAGGAGACGGTGGAAGTGCGTGAACGGAGCTGGTACCCCCCGAGAATCGACCCGAACCCCGAGGCTAAAAAATAAAAATTTATTTTATAAAATAAATTAAGTTATTTAACTGGTGCCTTCATCCGACCAAACTCCTTCCGTCCCGAGTGTTGTTTAAAGAGTCTAAGTCGCGCCCTGTTTCCAAAAACAAACAATGCGACATTTGGTGGAGGCGCCGCCGGTTGGTTTTTAATTTGATGTTGGTACCAGGTAAATTTTCGCGATAAAATTAATTGTGTCTCTGGACATCGGTGTACATACTTACATTAGCGGGTCCTGTCAATAAATCCCCACGACGTCGTAAATACAACGGGGGTGTTCAATAAAACCATTAAGGCTTCAGGGTACCGAAGGGATTGTTGAGAATTGGTGTACTACAAGTTGCATACTTTTTTTAGACCTGTTTTCAGTGACAGCTGTCAATCATCGGATAGGCATCCGACCTTCGCCTCGAGGTGTCTTGTCCCTTCTCATAAACTGCAAATAATGTAAACAAACTGAATTCCACTATCGCCCACGATAGTTTCTCTTATTTCAGAGATTCAAGCAACATACAGTGAAAAATACGTTTTTTATTTTGTTAAAAAAATTTGATACTAAAGAATAATAAAATACTAGCATAGTTTTGTAAAAAATAATACACCATTACACCATTTATTTATTGGGTTTTATGTTTTAATTAACCGAATTCTGTTCGCTATATTATGTGTCATTTGCATTTCTAATTGGATCACTTGCACTGAAAAAATATAAAATAAAAAAATTAATTGGTGAAACATTATTGTTCTTTCAGAAAACAGTTTAACTTTAAAAAAGTTACTAGGAATATCTCATTAAAATGATGAAAACTTTTTTAAACCCGCTTTTTCGTCTGATAATTTTATCCAGGTAATAAATTCTGAAAAATACATTGTTGTAAAAATTTATTGTAACTATACCCAGTAATAATTATAGTACAAATTTTACAACTACATATCGCGGAAAACGTTGCTCTAGACGAAATGTTAGCAGCCGGTCAAAAAGAGCGTGCGTTGGCAATCGAAGCCGGTGAGATTGATAAAGATGGAGTATCTTACATTACAGTTGTAGTAGATGGTGCGTGGTCTAAACGTTCCTACAAATCAAATTACAACGCATCTTCTGGTGTTGCAACAATAGTCGGTGCAAGGACTAAAAAAATTTTATACGTGGGAGTTAAAAATAAAAATTGTAAAAAATGTATGTATTATAAGAAAAAAAACCAAACGACGCCCCCTCATAAATGTTTTAAAAATTGGAAAAACACTTCAACTTCAATGGAAGCAGCAATTATTTTGGATGGATTTAAAAAATCAGTAGACATGCATAACGTAAGATTTAAAAACCTCATAGGAGATGGTGTTAGTAGCGTCTACAAAAAAATTCGTAATGCAAGACCATACGGGTCTAATTATTTTATTAAAAAAATTGAATGCCGAAATCATATACTACGAAATTTTTGTACTAAAGTTAGAGAAATCGCTAAAACTCCTCGTTCTGACATAAATATAAAAACTTTTTTGCGCAACAATTATTTAAAATTTAGAACCGCAATTGTTTCAGCGATAAAATACAGAAAAAACGAAAACTGTACTTTCGATCAAAAAGCAGAAAACCTGAAAAATGATATTTTAAATGGACCTGCACATATTTTTGGTAATCATTCAAAGTGCGCTACGTATTTTTGTAAAACAGTTGGTCAAATAACAAATGCAGTTGCATATTCTGACTTTAAAAATAGTTCCTTGTTTGAGTTGTTCATGCAGGCATTAAAACGAGTTTCAAATTTATCTTCAAGTCTATTGTATGATGTCGATAATAATTCTGTTGAGTCATTTAATTCAGTAGTTAACAAACTTGTTGGGGGTAAAAGAATAAATTTTTCAGAACGCGGTTCTTATCATGGAAGATGCTTTGCGGCAGTCGTAAATGTAAATAACAAAAACAAATTTGTATTTAAAATTATGGAGAAAATATCAGGGAAAATATCATTTACACCACAAAATTTTCAAATCGCTTATCAAAAACCAAAGAACTTCAAGCTACAAAATTAAATAAAAGAAAAATTCGTATTCAAAGTGCAGATTCGGATTATGGTGCGACTAATGACATAATAGACATGCCAACGCCAACAGAAACATATGACAAAATAAAAAATGAGTTCTTGAATGATTTGGCTGCTTGCGATATTTTAAAAATTCCTTTGTTAACAATTGGTCAACGTAATAATGAGCGGTGGGATAAAGAAAGAAATAATAGATTAACGGCTAGTAATTTCGGAAGAATTATTAATATGAAATGTACGACCAATACAGCGAATGCTGTAAAAGATATCTTGTATCGTATGGGATTATCTAAATTTAAAAAATTACCCGAACCACTACAGTGGGGAATTGATAATGAAGAGAAAGCAAAGGAGAAGTTTGAACAGATCACAGGTATAAAGGTAGATTCATGCGGCTTTTTTGTTGATAAAGAAAAAAAATTTTTAGGTGCAACACCAGATGGGTTAGTGGGTTCAAATGCTATTGTTGAAATTAAATGTCCATTTAGCGCAAGAAACACAAATATTAAAACTGCCATAGAACAAAAATTGATTAAATACTTAGAAATAGATTCTCAAGATGATAGTAAAATAGTTTTAAAAGAAAAAGATAATTACATGTATCAAGTACAAGGTCAGCTCCACATTACTAATCGCCAAACTTGTTATTTTATAGTGTACACCTCTACAGATTTAAAATATTGTATTATTGAGAAAAACGATAGTAAATATTAGAACGGAGGAATGATAGATTGTCTTGAAAATTTTTATATGAATGCCATGTTACCAGAAATAATTGATTCAAGACATAGTCGCAATTTACCATTACGCAGCATAATAAAAAAGGATTTGTAAATAATATTTCAAGTTTAGTTTTAGAGATTTTTACATAAATACATAATATGATGATAAGCATTTTAATAATAATTATAATTTTTAATTTGAACAATAAAAGTAAAAAAAAAACTTCCTCAGTGGGTTGACACCTTGTCGTGGTGAGGGAGCTCAGTAGTTCTATCACAAAACCTGTGCAGAACGAAGCTAAGTACAACCAAAGTTTTAATCATCTTTTTTTATATTTTTTTTAAAACAGGAATAATTTTATTGTTAAAAGTATTCAAAAAAAATAGCGAGCGTGATTACTCGTATTTCAAAATCTCATAAGATACGTTGATAGCAGTGTCTACAAAAAAAACGTAATGCAAATCTATAGGTACCTAATTATTTTGTTAAAAAAATTAATTCCGAAATCATGTGCTTTAATTTTATACCACTATTAGAGAAATCGCTAAAATTCCTATTTGTGCCGATACATTTCTCTGTCTTGAACAAATGCAATAAAATTATTATCTTGTGGGTCACCCCAATGGTGGTTACCTCCAGCGGTGCGTCCTAAACCCGTCATAAATCTTCTTCCAGCTAGCTACGCATTCGAAGAAGGATGCATTAAAAGTTGCCTACTTACAATTTAATTTTTGCTTTATATCTAACAATTAAGAACAGTTAACAAAAATCTAAAATATCTCAGGTCTGTATTTTTAAATTTCCTATAAAATGGTTTTTTTAAATTCTCAATACAATGCACCGTTATCAAAAAAGTATCAACTTCATTAACAGACATTTTATTTAATAAAAAAATATCTAGGCATTTATTTCAATCAAAAATGACTCTTCGACCTACATTTACTTATAAAGAAACACTGCAAATGTCAAGAAACTCTTCAAGTCTAAATTTGCGGCTAAAAACAGTGAAAACAGTTTACACGTAAAACGTATACGCCAGCTCCCAGAGGGTCTAGAGCCTTTTAATAATTGTAATATAAGTAAGACCCTAACCATTATCACTCGCGTAAATAAAAAAAAATCTGTTACTATCGTGGATTCAGGCTCAGAGGGATGTGTACTAAGAGACGGGTTCCTTTCAGATTATAGACCTAACAAAAAAATCTCAAAATTTTTATTAACAGCAGGAAAAGCAAAAATTCAGGATTTAGGTTCCGCGAAATTTAAAATAAAATTAGGAAACTTGACGACAAATTGTCAAGCATCCGTGATAGAAGAATTACCTGCAGATTTAATTTTAGGCATGGACGTATTAACAAAATTAAAATCAGTCATTGATTTAAAAAATAAAATTATAACCTTTGAAAATCAAAACGCTAGATCGACAGTTTCAGTATTAAAATACAATAATCACGTTTTTCCTAATAAATCTGAGACATTTTTCAACTACTCAATGCCAACTCAGCAATTGAACAAAACTCCACGTCATGTTACTGGTTCATTAGAGAAAATATCACGCAATAAATATCAGATAGACAGAAAATACTTATGTAGCAGTTATAGAAAAAATATAATACTGGAAATAACTAACACGCTGAATAAAATTATTTTATCAGCAAATCCGATAGATGATGATACCGCTAATGAACTTTGCAACCTTACGTATGAGAAATACAAATCAGCAAATTTCGATAAAGTTAATAACATCGGAAAAGCATTAATTACAGTCAGCAATAAACAGATAGGTCTGCCTCTAATTTACCAATAGTATTTTGGGAACGCGTATAAAGTAATGATGTTAAGTCAGGAAAAAATTTCGAAATTTCTAAAGATGCAGCTAAAAACCAAAAAAAGCAATTACCCAATTACCGATCTAGAAACCACCCTTACATATTTCGGCAAATCAAAATTCTACACGTCAATTGACCTTTTATCAAGGTTTCATCAAATGACCTTCGAAGAAAACACGAACCGTTACACGGCATTTGTAACTCCAGGTTATGGATTATACGAGTATAACTGCTTACCTTTCGGACTTTGTAATGCTCCATCGTCATTCCAAGCATTAACAAATTTTATTTTTCATGATTTAACCTGGTCGTGTTTGATTGTCTACCTAGATGACATCATAATATTTTCAGAAACTTCAGAGCATATTTAAAAATTGAAAATTGTTTTCGACAGACTGGGAAACGCTAATTTGACAATAAAAACAAGTAAGTGTGAATTTGCAAAAACACGAATCAAAATTCTAGGGCATGTAATAGACAATAACAACATCACACCAGATCCCAAAAAAATTATTGCAGTAAAAGAATTTCTAATTCCCACAACAAAAAAGAAATTAAAATGCTTCTTAGGTCTTTGTTCATTTTACAGAAAATTTATTAAAAATTTTTCAAAAATCGCTCGACCTTTGCATAAAATGTGTTCAGAAAAAATAAAATTTTCTTGGGGGAATGATCAACAACAGGCATTTGAAACGTTAAAATCAAAATTAATAAATACACCATGCTGAAGATCGCACTTTCAAAAATCATGTTTCAAAGATCTAGAAGTTCACAAGTCATAGCTATTCTCCTTCTCTATTTGATTACAAATTTTATACATAGACATAATTAGTAAAAATTTACATAAACTCTTAATATTTTATAAATACATGGGCACGGTGCCTCTCTGAATCGAACATTGCAGAATAAAATGACCGATTTTTGTAAAAGAACGATGAATAATACTTTGAATATTTGCGCGTTTTTAGCTTACACTTTTACACTTTGTACAGTTTTGCGGAAGTACTTTTTTGATACAGTCACGCTCCTTCACGTTAAAAGTTGTTCAAAGTGCAGTCAAATAGTTTTTACCCTTGAAGTGCATGTAACGATGAGTGTAATTATGCAGAATTCAATTGTTAAAATTTTCCAGTCAAATCCATAATTTTCAACAATTGCCAGTCCAGATTCAAAAATCCAAGATTCAGAAACTTCAAAACTATAAATATATCCTTATCCTACCTAATATCCGCAAATGGACCGATTGTAATCAAAGTGAAGATAATATCTTTTTTTCAGAGCCACCTTTACCACTGAGATGTTGCCCCAGGGCCCCATGCACCACTATTTTTGATTACATACACATTAGACTACTTGAAGAGCAAAATATTTTAGAAATTATTCTTTTATTTATATTATAAGCAAAACCTTCGGTACCTTAGACACCAGATCTCTTGTTGCAGCTTATTATACTCGTAAGTGTATATAATTAATCAATGTGTATATAATTAATAACTAATAACCCATGTTCTCTTATTAAGCATATTTTCCCACTCAAAACATCTGCTCGCATGAGAGGACATTGTTTAAACCTTGCCAAAGGGAAATTTCAAACAAAGGTTAGGCAATCGTTTATTCTAAATCGAGTCTTTAAAATGTGGAAATCCTTGTTTTCTGACATTGTTTCAAGTAACTCAATTTTGTGTTTAAAATTAAATATGCTTATTGTGCTTTCAACTGAACAGTAATAAGATTATAAAAAAACTTTATGGCTACCATGTTTTACACCCAACAGATAAACATTAGTAGTGTATACAATAACTATTTTATGCCTCGATTAAAAATTATATAATAATTATTTTAAACAACATAATCGCTTCCTTCTGTATTTCTTTTAATCCATTCATCAAATCGCTTTATCATTCCTGAAGACATTGTAACCTTATAATCTCCGATTTTTCCAGATCTGAAAAACTGTCCATCGGAATTTGTTAAATTATGTTTTTTGAATATATCAATCATGTCTTCTTTATTCACTGCAGGATTTTGCTTCATTTTCTCAAAACTTAAGTGTTCAAGTAAAATTTCAACCTGTTCATCATTCAAAGGACGTTCCAAAAATTCAGAAACCTTTTGAATCACTTTGCTTAAATCTCTTTTCATATCTTCATATTTTAGGAATAGGAAATTTGGTGTATTCCTCATTTTCCAATACGTCAAAACGTGATGCCAGTATGGTGCATATAATACTAAGAAATAAATATTAGTGGAGCGGTATATTTTATATGTTGTGATTAATCTCTCGGTGCCCCGGTATTTACATAAATCTCAATCACATTGTTACAGTATAATAGTGGAAGATACAGAGAGACTAATATTTTTTGTGTTTGCCTCTGGGTTCGCTTTATCGCGCTAAGATAGGCACCGGGAGACAGTCACAGCGCTTTTTATACCTTTTCCGTCAAGAAACAGTTCACAAAATTCGTCGAAAGTGCCGCTGTAACCGCTTATCAACTTCTCGTGATTAAAAAAAGAAACACAAACATCTTTTGGATTTCGAGCGACATAAATAATCTATAACAATTTTAGTGGATAAATAGTAAGTAAAATGTGTATCATACTTTTGGTTTTTTAACACCATTTTGAATTTGTTTTGGTAACAACTCCCAAGGTAAATGTGTCTTAATTACTTTTGGTCCTTTTTGATTTTTGACAAATTTTATTGAATCTAGTCGACTTTCTGGTATTTGAATATCTGGACAAGTTTTCATTAAATTTTGATAATCAATTAGGGTGCTTATTCTGTAATAAATGATTAGTAGAAAGAAATTTAGTGACTGTGTAACGCTTCAGTAAAATACAAAACTTACTCTAAAAATGGAGATCGGTCATTTAAATTTTGTTTTGCTTTTTCAAAATCCAAGTTATTAAAAATCAACCACACCATTTCTTGAGTCCACGTAGTACCTTTAACAAAGATTATAAATTATCGCATGACGGGTGTCATACAACACATCTTTTATAAACTAGCACTAAATAATTAAATATGTAAATTAATATGTATTATTACCTGACTTAGGAAAGGTTGAGATCCAAATATCATTATCGCTAACTTCAAAGTTATCAATTTGGTTTTTTGCTTGTTTAAATTGATCAGTAAGAGTAAAACCTTCTACTGGGACATATTCTCTCTTAGAAGGATTAATCCACTTGTCTTGTTCATTTCTGTGAGAACTCATGTTTTATCTATTCGAGAGTTAAAGTGAATCTGACTTACAATGGTAGTTAATACAAATTTTCATCTTATATTTATATACATATTGTGCTGCTTCACGGATAATTATACTCACAAACATAACGAGAAAAAATTAATCCGTTTAAACTGAAGGAGTTAACTCTATTTACAGTATGTAATCATATCACAATAGAAGTGGTACAAAATTGTAAACAGGAAAATTTTGATAACATTCATAACTATTACAAGGGCAACTCTCCATTAATTTCGTATCTCGTAATACTGGATTGCGATTCTTGCTCTTTCTTGATACAAATATTAGCTATTTCAAAACTATAAAAACGCCAATGTCGCATTTTACCAAATTATATTTTTAAATAAAATTGACAAAATTGCAAAATAGTTATTGATGATTAGATCTCTCCTTGAAAGTATAAATCACATTAATTAATATGTTTTTGAAGGGCATGAATTATTTATAACAGGTAATTTTGAGAGAAAATGCGACGTTAGCGTTTTTATAGTTTTGAGACAGCTAATAATAATAATAATAATAACTATTATTATTTATTAATTCTAGCATTATGCAGTTATACATGGAACAGGTCATACAATTCATAAATTACATAAGTAAAATAAACACATACTAACAAGAATACACACACACTAAAAGTCAAAAAATTCGCTGACTGGTAAAACGCATTACTAATTAAAAATTGTTTCACAAAACACTTAAAATTATTAAGCACAGTAATCTCTTTCATGCGGTCTGGAAGATTATTATACATTAACATATACGAGTAGGGTGGCGACTTTTCGAACAGACTAGATTTGTGAAGCATAACTCTAATATCTCCTCCAAGTCTGGTGGAATATTCATGACTCTCATTATTATTAACAAATTTTTAACGATGTTTAAATACGTATCAACAACACCTGAAAATATAAAGAGATGCTACAATTAAAATCGCATGTTCTCTTCATAAATCTAATGGCTTTAAGTCATATAGTAATCTGAGAATTTTTTTTTTTTTGAATAACAAAAACCTTGCTGATATCTACTGCTCTACTCCATATAATCACATGATTATATTATATGACATGATATGACAATAAACTAGTTAATAATACACTGTCATCAAAGCTTGACGTGATAAAATCGGTTTAAGTCTACTTAAGGCGTAATAAGCAGAATTTAGCTTTTTACAAACTTGATCTGTATGATAATTGAATTTTAAACTGCAATCCACTTGTTGTCCGAAGAATTTTGTTGCAATAACATCCTAATAGG
This sequence comes from Tribolium castaneum, assembly GCF_031307605.1. Lineage (NCBI taxonomy): Eukaryota > Metazoa > Arthropoda > Insecta > Coleoptera > Tenebrionidae > Tribolium > Tribolium castaneum. The sequence goes on from NC_087400.1 coordinate 10,759,620, forward strand.
TATTTGCATTAGATATAACATCAGATACCTACGGGTATCTAGGTAACAGATACCTACTTTACCGATATTCGGTACTTTGTACCATAGAAACGAAAGACTACTTGCATAAAGTTTGGTATAATTTGATTTTTCACTTTGTTGAATTGTTGCTTGAATTTTTTTATAGAGGTTATTCCATATATGAGAGGTTTAGATAAATTCCATATATCCAATTGGAGGTTTAGATAAATTACAGCAAAAACCCAAATGGTGTATTTGAGTTTAAAAAAAGTTATTATTCTTCAGTATATTTTTTACCAAAATACAGAACACATCAATAATATTTATATTTTGGGTACCTACCCCCATGTATGGGTCGCTTATTTTACACTTTGTTGAATTGTTGCTTGAATTTTTGAAATAAGACAAATTGGTCGGCAATACATTATTTGCATTTTATGAAGAGGAATGAGGCAGTCCAAGGTGAAGGTCGGATGCATGTCCGATGATTGACCGTTATCACTGAATGCACGTCTGAAAAAGTATGCAACTTGTACTAAATCAATTCTCAACAATTGCGTCGGTATTTATGTTTTGAAATCTATATCTTAAAAAAATATTTTTTGCTTCTCCTGTAAAAGTTACATTTTGTTACACATCCCCTGCTTCCGTCGAGATTTTCAACTTTACAAAAATAAATAGAAATTTTTGTTTTTCGGTATTTAGTTAGCATCTGTAGCGAATTCTGTGCAGTAGTAGTTGAACTAAATATAGCTGAAACCACCACATAAAAAATCCTTTATTTCATTTTGGTTTGTAGCTTTTTAGGCAAGCGTGATTTTAATAGTGCAACTTTATAAGGATTTCCTATTTTGGTAATGCAACGTTTTGTTGTGTACTTTTTTATAAATGAACCATTTTAGTCGATTTCATTTTTACTTATTCACAATTTTCGTTCCACGAGTTTTTAGAGACATACGCTTTCAGGCCGTTGCTGTTTTGATTGTGCGCGCCTTCAGCTTGAAAATTTATCATGTGTACGGTTTTGTCGAAACACAATTTTAATGCTACCATGCTCCCCTCCAAAGAAAACAAAATTTCATGTTTTTTTAAAAAATGTGCCCATTTGGTGTCTAAAAACATAAAATTACATTAGTTCGTAAAACGATCATCAAAAAATTCATGAATAAAAAATCAGGTATCAATCTAAAAAATTGTAATGGCCATATATCATACTTAAATGTATTTATAAATTGATAAATAAATAAATAAAAAACAAACTAGAAGGTACGGAAATTTTAATTTCGTATCACAAAAATGAAATGGATTCAACCCGTAGGCACCTCGGTTTTATTTCAACCGTGTTAATTATTTGCTTTGTTTCTAAAAAATAATTTAGTAATTTAATTTTTGACTGTGTGTCTAAACACCCGGCACCGGTATTCACTCCAATGTCGGCAGTGTCATGAAGATTAAAAGTGACGTCATCAACGACCAGGATTTGTCTTCAATACCGGCTTTCAGCACATCCGGCGCGATAATCAACAATATCAACGGGCAATCATGAGTTGCGGTAACGGCCAGGGTAGAAAATAATCCTTTACCTGAATTGCGGTGAGCGACCCTCGGCCCCATCGGACGGATTACAATTGCCATAAAATATCTTTTCTCGAATTTTTGAATATACACATTCGTTTTTGCAAACCGAAGTCGGTTTATAAGTCCACAAATAGTATTTGTAAATAAATATAAGATGAATTCGTCATTAAGATGTTCACCTAAAAACAAAAACCAAGAAAACTTACAAGATATTTATTTAAAAAAGACAAGACACATTGTAATGTAACCTTTTTTTTGAATTTTCTACTGGATTATTTTTGTATGAAATACATTTTATAAAACTTATTCTATCTATTTTGTTTTGTAAATATTGTAAAATTTTATCGCCAACCGTCCACAGATGCATGCATTACCATATTTCAGTAGTAAACAAACATTTTATTATACTGTACAAATAGAGCATAGGTGGTTACAATTTAAAATTTCAAAGTTGGCGCCAATTTCTCATAGTTCCTGAAGCTCAGCTTGATTTGGAGCGTATACAAAATTTAAAGCGCTACCTATATTAGAAGTTAAAAAATTTGTAATGTAGGCTCTAAAAGAATCTGCCTGTATACACTTTAATCTTTTTGGAAGAATTGAGATGACCTAAATAATAATTCAAAATTTTCTGTGAAAAATAATGAAAGCGCGACGCGCGGCAGGATGCGCTGGAGCCCTTACCGCAATTGAGGAATTATATCCCCTACGGTAGACAGGTCAAGATTCTGACCATTATTGCAACTAAGGTGTACCGCAAATAATATTTGGCAATTAAAGTTTTATAAATCGACTTCGGTTTGCAAAAGAAAAAGCGTATATCCACAAATTCAAGGAAAGCCAATTTACTGCAATTTACACAAAGAATTATTATTTTCTACCCTGACCGATTTAGCAACTCAAGATTGCCTTCCCCTCCCCCTTTTTCCATAATAATAAAATAATAATGAAAATAGCGATCGTCTTGTTGCTCACTGCTCTTAAATGCTCTCAAAATAAAATCTAATTCATTTGAAATTTAAACGTACCTGAACGAAAAAATATTTCAACAAGGTTTAACAGCCAGGCAGCATTTTCCTAGAAATAAGTAACAAACAGCATTCCAATGTGACGTAGAGGGTAGCTACAAAAGTATTCTTTAAAATTGCAGGTAAGAAGTTGTGGGAAGTGATACTGATAACAGTAACTAATAAACCTACTTAAAATTCCACTTTTATGGAAGGAACAGGGGAGTGAATAGGACTAGCAAAATCTATAAAGGACAGGGGTTTCCTAATATTTGGTTATTTCATGAAACTTTGTTGTAGTGACAATTTATGTCTCGTTGGAGGTAACTATTTTACTTATTTTGCACTTTCACGTATGTTAATAATTCGTTACAGAATGAACATTTTCTACGTTCCGTTTTTACTTTTGACATTAAGTCATTCGATCTCTGGAAATGAAAATCTAAATCCTATAGAAGCTTCGACTACCGTTTCTCCACAAGCAGTTTATCAACCTCAGAACCCGAGCAGATACGTACCATCGAGTTTTCATTATCCAGATATGTATGGTTCTATTTCGCCCTATGAGGGTTACCTGTATCCTTCCGCTGATTATCCGCTGTCTTCATCAACATTTAATTCAATGACGCAGGTAGGCATAATTATTTAAAGTAGATATAAGTTTTAGGAGGCGTTTTATCCACGGAAGATTATTTAAGCGGGAAGCGAAATTGTGTATTTAATGTAAATAACTGGATAAAATGCAATTAGACGCACTTGCAACCATTACAAATTAGATCCAAAATTAACTCCTAAGTGACCATAATTTATTACAAATAATAATTCGATAATTTAGTGTCAAATTATTAATTAATTGGCAAAAAACTTACTTGATCATCGAAAAATACTAGGATTAACTTTTGGATGGTCTCCTTGACTCCTCTTTGCTTTGCGTCATTCATAAAATATGGTGTGATTATTTGAGTATGTAATTATTTAATTAAAGTAGGCGTCTTTTTTGTGATTGGATATCTAGTGCATCGTGTGATATACTCGAAAGTAAAAGTTTTTGGAAATTGCAGATTCTGAAAGTAGACACAAAATGATGTCTAGTACTATCGGTCTGAGTTTTTTTTAATCGGTATTTTTTAGTAATAATAGAAAATTTGCGCTGTGACGTAAGCAATGTCTCGACTAATGATTCGTTTCTTTCGCTGCATACAACTAACGCTGAGACCTACATTTGGGTTGGTAAACGTCAAATACAAATGTCTTTCGATTGTGATTGTGTTGTGTGCTAATATTTTGCAGGAGTTTGTGTTTTAGTAAAATGACTGCGCCTGCAGCTCATCTGAAGTTGTATGTAAAGCAACAGAGGCAGAGATAAAGAAAAAACAGGTCTTTCAAGCTATCTTTGTTGGCAAGTTTTCTATCTCTAGTTCTGTGACTGGCTGATTCAAAAAGAAACATTGCTGACGTCAGGCCAGGAATTTTCACCTTTTCAATTGTTTTTCTCAAAAACGTTAGTGTTTTGGTTGCAATAAAAAAATATGGGTAGCCAATTTTGTTGTTGGCTATCCATATAAAAAATTTTATTTTTTCGTATAACACTCCATTAAGGCAAAAAACGTGTAGTTCTAAATTTAATTAAAATAATTACTTAACCCGTCAGCCTAACCTAATTATAGTTTCAGATGATCGCTTACTATTTTGTATTGTTTCTCATACATTAGATAACAACACAGCTTTTGCAATTTCTTGTATAGTTTCTTGAACTGCAGGATGTTTTCGTTTGGTACTTTATATCACTTTAAATGTGTTTTTAAAAATTTTCTTTTATACGAAATGACAAATCTGTGTTAATGTTTGTTTACATTACCATGACCATAATACACCATGAGTTCGTTTTGCTAGAAATAACGCATTCGATAAAAAAACCTTTTTACGCCTTTTTATAAAATAAATTAGAGACAATTAGTTAAAAATTTTCATGTGAAAGTGAAAATATAAGTTTGTACTCGACACATTTTGCAATTATTCTTCAAACATTTAACTCGACCGTAAAGATTTTATTTTCCACGCAATTCAAAATACTTAGTTATTTATGTGTATCCACCCAAAACTATTAAAAATGCCATAAAGATCGCGATTATTACGTTTTTCTTATCCTATTTACATTATGTATAATATATATAATTTTGAAAAAGTTCAATATCTGAAGGTTATTTTACACAAATAATGTGCCAAAAAGTGACGGGCTGTTAAGACTCATTTTAGGTGGCGCTCTGCAAAAAGTGCTGGTTTTGGTAACTCAAAAAACAATGTTTTCTTAGTTCTGGAACTGGCTATCAGTTGTCGCTTCAAATTCGAGCTGTCTAAATTGTCACTCAAGGCAAAATATTTCGTCGGGTCTCCTCAGGTAGAGGAGAGTGGAGAGTCAACCCATCATTAATAATTTTATTTGTTCTCGTTGTAGTGGCAAAGATGAGTAAATAAGATCATTTCGATACACACTGCTGGAATTTAATCAATTAATTTATAAAATCAATAAAATTTTGATTTTGGATTGTGGATTTTGTTCGATAAATACGCGAAAAAATGCACAAAAGGATATGTATGCCCAAAAATTTGCTCAAAATTTTTTTACGAAAACTAAAGTGCTATCTAAAAAAATAATTGTTTATAAAATGTTTGACAAAAACAAAATTCAACAAAAAATCAATTAGTATATCGTCAAGTACCTAAAAAAATGTAAACATTTTTTTTAATTCTAATTAGTGTTGGTGTTATTGTTTTTTTGTAATTGGCCGTCATTTTGATTTTAATAGACATATTAAAGCAAGTAACGTCATCAAGTACGATGTCTTAATGGTCATTATTTGACGGAACATTTTATGAAAATTTTTAAATAGGCAGGAAGCAAATTTGAGAACGTATTTTTGCCAATTGCACAAATTTCACGGGGCGTTTATAGAAGATTACTTTCATTACATTGACACTCCGGTGTTTTTGACAGAATTTGGATAAAACAAAAATAAACTAAATCAATTTTTAAATTGAGACATTATCAATCGTCGTAAAAATTTCAAAACTGATTGAAATAATAATTTTTGTTTAAAAATGGCAAAAAGGGAGCAAACGCACTAAATGGAAGAAAAAATTAAATACCTTCCGAACGGTTTAAGCAAATTGCAAAAACTAAATAGATTTGTAAAGCCTAAAATGTGTATTATGAGTATGTGTGTACAAAGATACAGAAGGTGCGGTGCCATTTAAAAAAACTATGTTATAGGCTGCACTATAAAAATTAAACAGCTTGTGTAAGGCAAAATAATCTTAGAATCCCATGTGCTGTACCTTTTAACTCATTTCGACATTATTGTCGGTGTAAGTGTAATGCCCATGATTCACCCTGTACAAGATCTAGCAGAATAGCTGAACAAATTATTGTAAAAGTCACCTATAAATTTTAAACGTGATGTGCCGCTTAATAGAAATTGTGAATTCTGTCAGAAGTGATGGATTCGTCAAAAAAAGCAAAAACGCTTTAACCAGATAAACGACAGCTCACACTACTTAAGCAAGCACGAGAATGTAAAACTCAAATTAAGACAATTCCTACAATTGAAATGACAGTCGAAAAATGCATAACAATGAGAAAGCAACTAATCAAAAATTCTAGAGCGATGACATTTCTTGGAAACTACAGTAGTTATTTGAAGCGGCACATTAATTTAAATTCCATAGTGGACTTTTTGAAGAAGAACCATTTTTGAACAGTGTAATTAAGTAGTAAGTAAGTACTATGTATCTTTACGATAACTCAAAAAAATTACACAGCTGAACTTATGGTCAAAATATCTTTTATTTACGATATCATAAAGGGAATCATGCTATTTAAAATTTTAAAGAGATGTTTGTATTACAAAGAGAGTTAGTGTCACAACTTTCAAACGTACACTAAAGTATTGAGTATACGAGTGGCAACGTGATGTTCTTATGAAAATACGCAGTTATACCTACTAACGTACTAAAAAGAGCAATTAATTGTTGTAAAAAACTGATCGAAGTGGCAACCTCAGAGGGACTTACCTGTTAGAGTGCATTACCATGAACAATGAACAAAACTAATTAATCATTTTAAACATCAAAATCTTGCCGGTGAGGATTTTTTGTCGCGGAGTGCTTTGCTCAAAACTAGTGGTTGTTGGTTTTATCATTCTTTAAGACAGATGAGCTTTGTTACAAATAGTAACATCTATGTAAATTATTCCCAAATTTTGTAAATACAAAAAATAAGTTAATGAAATAAGATAAATGCTCCAATACATTCTAGTGCTTCAACAATGTTTTTGAAATTTGCAGCCATTTTGTTGCACAGGTAATAACGCACGATCGAACATCATTACGTGCGATGTTTTAATAATCATTATTGTTTTTGATGTCATTTGTATTTGCAACTACCCAGATAAGCATGTTGGTGATTGCCGTGTTAAACTAAAATTGAATTTTTTCAGGGAGCTTTTCAACTGCTTCTGAAATTTTTTTCCAAGATCAGTCTATTTTTGTTGGGTGGTATGGTTCTTCTTCTTGTGGGAGGATTATTTACAACCGCAGTCTGTTCTTTTACACCTCTATGCAATATTACTTTTAATGGATTTAGTAATATTGACAAAGAAACAGTTCGCGCTTTTATGACCCCAGAAAAACTATCAACAGCTGCAGCACTTGTTCAAGACGCCATTGGGAAATACCAACGCCTGCAAAGATCGAGAAAATAATTAAACGTCCACACGGATGTAAATATATTTTTAATAAATACATAGCATGACTGTAGTGTTTTTTAATAGAAATATATGTATAGTTTCTAATTTCTCATAACTCCGGAAGCTCAGCTTGATTTGGAGCGTACACAAAATTTAAAGCGCTACCTATATTAGAAGTTAAAAAATTTGTAATGTAGGCTCTAAAAGAATCAGCCTGTATACACTTTAATCTTTTTGGAAGAATTGAGATGACCTAAATAAAAATTCAAAATTTTCTGTGAAAAGTTATAAAAGCGCGACGCGCGGCAGGATGCGTTGGCGCCCTTACCCCAGTTGAGGATTTATATCCCCTACGGTAGACAGGTAAAGATTCTGACCATTACTGCAACTAAGGTATACCGCAAATAATATTTGTCAATTAAAGTTTTATAAATCGACTTCGGTTTGCAAAAGAAAAAGCGTATATCCACAAATTCAAGGAAAGCCAATTTACCGAAGTTCACACAAAGAATTATTATTTCCTACCCTGACCGTTTTAGCAACTCAAGATTGCCTTCCCCTCTCCCCTTTTCCATAATAATAATGTAAATTGCGATTGTCTAATTTTGTCGATGTGTTTTTTAAATCAGCTTGTTGCTCACTGCTCTTAAAAGTAATCAAACTAAATTTTTTTAATTGAATCTTGTGAAAATATTATGAATCAATGTAAAAAATACAAGATTCAAAAACAAAATCGCTTCATAAATTCTAAACTCAAAAAATGAACATCAACGGTTCTGTTGAATCTAAATAAAGTAGGAATATATGCATTTATTAACAGTCGGCTTTTTTGTTTTACCATTTTATAATGTTGAATTCACATTCTTGACACAATATTGTGGACAATATATGCTAGAGTATCCGAGTCACTACTGGTAAAATTTCAATTAGGTGCAGTTGTTAAATACAGGAAATCGTCAACATCTCGATATAGTCTTAGTAAAACTCAAAATAAAATCTAATTCAGTTGAAATTTAAACGTACCTGAACGAAAAAATATTTCAACATGATTTAACAGCCAGGCAGCATTTTCCTAGAAATAAGTAACAAACAGCATTCCAATGTGACGTAGAGGGTAGCTACAAAAGTATTCTTTAAAATTACTTTAAATAATTATGCCTACCTGCGTCATTGAATTAAATGTTGATGATGACAGCGGATAATCATTGGAAGGATACAGGTAACCCTCATAGGGCGAAATAGAACCATACATATCTGGATAATGAAAACTCGGTGGTACATATCTGCTCGGGTTCTGAGGTTGATAAACTGCTTGTGGAGGAGCGGTAGTCGAAGCTTCTATAGGATTTAGCTTTTAATTTCCTGAGATGGAATGACTTAATGTCAAAAGTAATAACGGAACGTAGAAAATGTTTATTCTGTAACGAATTATTAACATATGTGAAAGTGCAAAATAAGTAAAATAGTTACCTCCAACGAGACATAAATTGTCACTACAACAAAGTTTCATGAAATAACCAAATATAAGGAAACCTCTGTCCTTTATAGATTTTGCTAGTCCTATTCAGTCCCCTGTTCCTTCCATAAAAGTGGAATTTTAAGTAGGTTTATTAGTTACTGTTATCAGTATTATAATAATTACTGATAATAATAATAATAATAATAATAATAATAATACTTTTAAAAATAAATTTTTTTCTAAATCTAAGCTTAGTTTTTCTAAGCAAAAGCTTATTTTGTGTCATATGAGCGTTTTCTCATTTCTATACAAAAGATCATCTGTGATCTGTGTTTTTAGGCAATGTAAGTATTTTGTAGTTTTTAGGTAAGAAATTGTTTAATGTTAAACACTTTTCTCTAAACTGGTATATAAATATTCAGTATAGGAATGCAATGATCGGTATTTAATAATAATAATAATAATAGCAATAATAGAAGTAAAAGTAATACAAATATTAATATTCATCACAATTTTTATCAAAATAACAATAATATTAGTTAAAACAATAATAATAATTATTATAATAAATTGTTTTTAAAACTAGAAGCTTAATTTTTCTGAGCAAGGGTAAAGCTTATATGAGTGTTTTTACATATCTATGAAAATGATTATTTATAATCTAGGTTCTCAGTTAAAATAAGTTATTTTCTAGATTTTATGCAAGAAATTGTTTAATGTCAAGCACATTCGGCTGAGCTGGTGTCTAAACCATTCACTATAATAGAAAGTTATAATCGGTTTTTAATAATAATAATAATAATTGTAATAATAGTAGTAAAAATAATAAAAATACTACTACTAATAATAATAGCAATATTAATAGAAAGATTAATAACGATAATAATAATAATAATACTAATAGTACTAAACTTGCTTATAAGCAAACGCTTAATTTTTTTAAGCTACAATAGCTTTTTATCTGTTTTATGAGTGTTTTTTTATCTATAAGCAAAGATTCGTTTGTGAACAGATATTCTCATATCTGTAAATTGCCTAAGAAATGGTATAATTTTTCTCTCAATAATAATTAATTATTATTAATTAATTAATCAAATTAATAATGTTTGAATTAACAATATTAAACCGATTGAGTGAGGTTGGTAAATAAAAACAAAGATTATTGTCAAAATTATATTTGAAGATTTAATTAAGTTTACAGTTTTTCGTTTTTTGCTTATATCTTGAAAACAGTTATCCTATCAGTTTTTAACTTTCTACCGAAATTAAAGCTAATAAAATTTCCTACAAAATAGTTATTTGCGTTTATCTTATAGGACTAACCACAAGCGGGTTATAGAGTTAGATATAAATAATCTTTAAAAAAAATGTGCTTTAAAATAAAATGTTTGAAAAACTGAAATTAAACTAAATTAATTAGGTCTTACACTTTAGTTGAGTGTCTACATTAGTGTCTATATTACACTATATAATTAAACATTAGTATACCATAAGTATTTATATCGCAATTGTGCGTGTAAAGCATCTCCCAACTAAAAAATGTGCAAAATAAGAAAAAAAATATATTCTTTCCTCGGGCTTTCCAATTGAAGACCACAATTTAATATCTGAAGATGACTCAGAAGACATGATAGAATGAATTGTTGGACTCAATGCATACAGTTTATTAAAAAATTTATTCAAAATATGTATATACAATTAATTATATAATATTTGACTAAACAAAAATGTAATTCAGTTTCCAATGTTTGAGACGACGACGAGAATGCAGCACCTAAAGACGACTCTGAAGACTTTAGTGAATTCTATGTCTCTTCCTTTCTCCTGTATTAAAGTATTGGACCCAATAAATTTATTTTATTTTCAGTTTATTCAAATATTTTCTTTAAAGCAATTTTTTTTTAAAGATTATTTATATCCAACCTTATAACTTACTTATGGTTACAAAGAAAATGCAAATAACTATATTGTAGAAAATTTTATCAGCTTTAATTTTGGTAAAAAGACAAAAAATAATAGTAGTAACAGTTTTTGAGATATAAGCAAAAATCCAAAAAAAACTGTTACCTTAATTAAATCTTTATATATAACTATATCAATAATTTTTATTTTTATTTACCAACCTCTTTCAATCGGTTTAATTTTAATAATTTAAACATTATTAATTACATTAATTAATTAATAATAATTAAATTATTCAGATTTTTATATATTTTACCCAAATTATTTTTGAGAGAAAATTTATTGTATTTCTTAGGCAATTTCTCACTTTAAAACTAAAAAATGACTACCATAAATATCTGTTCAAAAATAAACCTTTGCTTATAAATAAAAAAACACTCATAAAATACATAACAAGCTATTGTAGCTTAGAAACATTAAGCGCTTGCATATAAGCAAATTTAGTACTATTAGTATTATTATTATTAATGTTATTGTTATTAATATGATTATTACTCAAGTCAAATTAGACAAATCGTTCAAAAAATTCAATAGAGAGTTGAAGTTTTTTTTAAACATTTCTTTACACTTGGGTAGACGTATATCAAAATTTCCTGAGAAAGAGAGGAAAGAGGGGGAATAGGTTAAAGAAGTTTTTTTATGGGTTTTTGCTTATATTTCGAAAACTATTACTTCAATCAATTTTTGTCTTTTTACTATAATTAAAGCTGATAACATTAATAATGCTCATAAATAGTTATTTGCATTTTTTATGTTGGACTAATCATAAGCGAGATATAATTTTGAAAATAATTAATATTTTAAAAAAATGTGCTTTAACAGAAAATGTCTTGTGATTTAAAATACACTAAATTTATTAGGTACAACACTTTATTGGAGGAAAAAGGAGGAGACCTAGAAGTCATTGTCTTCAATGTCGTTTTTAAATGCTCCATTTTCGTCTTCGTCTCAATCATTGAAAACTAAATTACATTTTTGTTCAGTAACAGTTACAGTTTTTCCTTCTTGGTTTTTTGCTTATATCTCGAAAACAGTTACTCTTATCAATTAATAACTTTTTTCAAAATTAAAGCTGATAAAATTTTCTACAAAATAGTTATTTACATTTTTCTTGTAGGACTAACCATAAGCGAGTTATAGAGTTGGATATAAATAATCTTTAAAAAAAATTTGCTTTAAAAATGTTTAAAAAACTGAAATTAAACTAAATTAATTGGGTCTAACACTCTAGTAGAGAAGAAAGGAGGAGACATAAAAGTCACTAAAGTTTTCAGAGTCGTCTTTAGACGTCATATTAATAACAATAAAATTAATAATAATAATACTAATAATACTAAATTTGCGTATATGCAAGCGCTTAATTTTTCTAAGCTACAATAGCTTTTTATGTATTTTATGAGTGTTTTTTTTATTTATAAGCAAAGTTTCATTTGTAAACAAATATTTATGGTAGTCATTTTTAAAGCGAGAAATTGCCTAAGAAATAGAATAAATTTTCTCTCTAAAATAATTTGGGTAGGATATATAAAAATCAGAATAATTTAATTAATTATTATTAATTAATTAATGTAATTAGTAATGTTTAAATTATTAGAATTAAACCGATTGAGAAAAATTGGTAAATAAAAAATTATTGATAAAGTTATATTTGAAGATTTAATTAAGGTAACAGTTTTTTTTTGTTTTTTTGCTTATATCCCAAAGACTGTTACTCCTATCAATTTTTTGTCTTTTTACCAAAATTAAAGCCGATAAAGTTTTCTACAATATAGTTAATTGCATTTTTCTTGTAGGACTAGCCATAAGCGAGTTATAAGTTTGGATATAAATAATCTTTAAAGAAAATATTTGAAAAACTGTAAGTAAAATAAGTTTATTAGGTCCAACATTTTATTAGAAGAGAAAAGTGGGAACATTGAAGTTACTAAAGTTTTTATAGTCGTCTTTAGGTGCTGCATTCCTGTCGTCGTCTCAAACATTGGTAACTGAATTACATTTTTGTTTAGTCAAATATTATTATATAATTAATTGAATATACATATTTTGAATACATTTTTCAATAAACTGTATGCATTGAGTCCAACAATTCATTCTATCATATTTTCTGAGTCATCTTCAGATGTTGAATTGTGGTCTTCAACTGGAATGCCTCAGGAAAAAAAGTATTTTTTTTTATTTTGCAAATTTTTTTAATTGGGAGATGCTTTACACGCACTATTGCCATATAAATATTTATGGTATACTAATGTTTAATTATATAGTGTAATGTAGACACTAAATTTTGAAAGCTATTAACTCGCTTACGGTTGGTTCTACAACAATGAGGCTAGAACTTTTTTCTAAGAAGTTTCATCAACTTTAATTTTGGTCAAAAATGTTTGAGACAAAGACGAAAATGCAGCACCTAAAAACAGCTCTGAAGACTTTAGCGGCTTCCATGACTTCTCCTTTCTTCTCTAATGTAGTGTTGGACCCAATTAATTTATTTTTTTGTCAGTATATTATCTTGCCTAAAAACTATAAAATGATTTACATTGTCTTAAAACACAGATTACAGATGATTATTATTATTTTATTATTATTATTATTATTATTATTATTATTATTATTATTATTATTTATATTACTATAATTAATATTAAAACCGATTATAACTTTTGTATTATAAATGTTTTTTTACTAGTTTTAAAATGAGTGATTAATTTTAGACAATTTCTTGCCTAAAAACTATAAAATGGCTTACATTGTCTAAAAACACAGGTCACAGATGATCTCTTGCATAGAAATGAGATAACGTTTATATAACACAAAATAAGTTTCATTTTTGCTTAGACAAACTAAGTCTTGATTTAGAATGGAATTCATTATTAAAAGTATTATTATTATTATTATTATTATTATTATTATTATTATTATTATTATTACTATTATTATTATTATTATTATTATTATTATTATTAGTATTATTGTTATTATTAATATTATTATTACTATTATTATTATTAAAACTGATTATAACTTTTGTATAATAAATGTTTTTATACCAGTTTTAATATGAGTGATTAATTTTAGACAATTTCTTGCCTAAAATCTATAAAATGGCTTACATTGTCTAAAAACAGAGATCACAGATGATCTCTTGCATTGAAATGAGAAAACGCTCATATAACACAAAATAAGCTTCAATTTTGCTTGAAATTTATATTAAAAGTATTATTATTATTATTGATAATATTATTATTATTATTAATATTATTATTATTATTATTATTATTATTATTAAAAACCGATTATATCTTTTGTATAATAAATATTTTTATACCAGTTTTAAAATGAGTTATTAATTTTAGACAAATTTTTGCCTAAAAAGTATAAAATGGCTTACATTGTCTAAAAACACAGATCACAGATGACCTTTTGCATAGAAATGAAAAAACGCTTATATAACACAAAATAAGCTTTATTTTTGCTTAGAAAAACTAAGATTTGATTTAAAAGGAAATTCATTATTGAAAGTATTATTTTATTATTTTTATAAAAATTGTAATAACTATTAATATTTGTATTACTTTTACTTCTATTACTACTATTATTATTATTAAATACCGATCATTGCATTCCTATACAGAATACTTATATACCAGTTTAGAGGAAAGTGTTTAACATTAAACAATTTCTTGCCTAAAAACTATAAAATGACTTACGTTGCCTAAAAACACAGATCACAGATGATCTCTTGCATAGAAATGAAAAAACGCTCATATATACAAAATAGGCTTTATTTTAAAAAAACTAAGCTTTGATTTAGATAGAAATTTATTATTAAAAGTATTATTATTATTATTATTTTTATTACTATTATTATTATTATTATTGTTATTTTTAATATTATTATTACTATTACTATTATTAAAAACCGATTATAACTTTTGTATAATAAATGTTTTTATACCAGTTTTAAAATGAGTGGTTAATTTTAGACAATTTCTTGCCTAAAAACTATAAAATGGCTTACATTGTCCAAAAACGCAGATCACAGATGATCTCTTGCATAGAAATGAGAAAACGATCATATAACACAAAATAATCTTCAATTTTGCTTAGAAAAACTAAGCTTTGATTTAGAAAGAAATTTATATTAAAAGTATTTTTTTTAAGGGTGGAAATCTTTTATGGACACCATACGCTTAGTTTCTATCGCGCTCTGGTAGTGTCAGACTCTGCTTTTTCCATATCCCTACTGATTAAAACTACCCTCCTGTCTCGCACCGGAATCCATCTAGTTCAGATATTCATCAGGATATCAGTGCTGGTCTCATTTTTGTTCTTCTGTTTTCTTCTATCTACTTTTCATTTCGTCCTGTCTGTTAAGTTCAGCCTTTTCCTTTTTACTCATTATATGTTTGATCATGTTCTAAATTGTATCCCAGGTTGTTTTGTTGTCAATCATCTTCTGCACAAGATTTCCAGGTTCTAGTGTGCATCCCTGTTGGTTGTAAGTGCTCTCTCTAATATTATTCCATTTTTCACATTCAAAAATAGTATGTTCAACAGTGTCGTTTCTACAGCAGAAAATGCATTCTTCCACTGTGTCTTTCGCAAATCTTTTGGCGTAGCTTCTAAAAACACCATGTCCTGTAAGAACTTGCGTAAGATAGTAGTCCGTCTGCCGATGTTTGCAATTAAGCCAGATCCTCAAATTTGGAATTAATCTTTTTGTCCATTGTGCTTTATTCGTTTCTCTCATCCACCTATTTTCCCATTGCTTTAGAGATCTTTCTCTAGCGGAGATCTCAGTTTGTTTTTTATCCTCTAGCCTATGTTGATACATATATGACCGTTCTTGTACCATAATATCTATAGGGAGAATGCCCGTGACGGTTTGTAGCGCCAGCCCAGATACGGTTTTGAAGGCTGAGGCAACTCGCAATAGCATCTTTCTTTGTAGCTTGTGTATGGCTGTGTATTGCTTTTTGGTTTCTAGTGCTTTCTCTCAAACTGGCGCACCATACAATACAATGTTATGGACGGCACTGCACAATATTTTTCTTTTGCTATCTCTTAGACCTTCTATGTTTGGTAAGATTCTAGTTAGAGTAGATATGTTTTTTTCCGCTTTTAAAATAGCTGTCTCAACATGACTTCTAAAGGTAAGCCTCTCATCAATTATAATTCCAAGGTATTTTAACGTTTTGCTCGGTGTAATGTTGACTCCTTCAAGCGTAAACATAATGCGTTCCCTCTTTTGCATACCTCTAAGTAAAACTACCTCGGTTTTATTAGGAGCTAACTGCAACTTGTGAGATTTCATCCACTTGTTAATTCTTTTCTCTTTGGATGCTCCAACAATTAGTGCAAGGTCATCAGCAAACCCTATAGTTTTAGCATCACTAGTAAGTTCAATGCTTAAGATTTCATCATATAGAATATTCCATAGTGTTGGTCCAAGGACCGAACCCTGTGGAACTCCAGCCGTCACCTTTATCATACTTCCCGGTTTAATCATAATCTTTCTATTTTTTAGGTAGTTTGAGATGAAATTTATCAAGTATTTTGATATTCTTTTTTCTTGCAGTTTTTCAATAATAATTTTATGACTAGCTGAGTTAAAAGCGTTCTTCACATCAATTGTTATAAGTGCGCAATATTTTCTGTTAAAATCTCTTGCAATCGCTAGTGCCTTTTCTACTGCTTGATCTCTTGCAATCGCTAGTGCCTTTTCTACTGCTTGAATAGTGGATTTTCCTTTTTGAAAACCGTACTGTCGTGGATGTAATCCACCTCTATTAACTAATTTACTTTGTAGTCTGTTTTTAATGAGAGTTTCCAGCAGCTTGCTTAGAGAGTTTAGCATACAGAGTGGTCTATATGAACTTGCTTTTTCTGTTGGTTTGCCAGGTTTTAAGATTAATACAATTTTAGCTATTTTCCATTCATCAGGAAAGTTTTGAACTTGAAGTAGGCCATTCATTATCGACAACAGCCAGTTTGGGGCACATGTTGCTACTATTTTAACTGCATCTGGTGGTATTTTGTCTACTCCTGGTGCCTTCCCGCATTTTATGCCAACCGCTGCAGTTCTCAGCTCCTCTAGTGTGAATGGTGTTGGTTTGTCATCTATTTGAAAGGTCGCCCACTCTTCCTTTTCTGTTGGGAAAAGATCTGTTACTACGTGCTTTTTCTTTTCAATATCTAATTCGTATGGTCTTAAGGCATTTGCATTTTTTGCTACTATCTGAAAGGCTTTTCCCCATATATCGTTATCAAGCTCTTGAATCAAGTTCTTCCAGTGTCTGTTTTTAGAGTCCCTAACTAGTTTGCTAAGTTCTTTCTTACATTTTTTATAGTCGATTTTTAGTCTCTCTATTTCTTCCCTGGTTACTGTCTTGTTTTTTGCGGCTCGTATCTGTTTTCTCCTGATCTTGTTACATTGCTCTCTTTTTACAGCAATGTCTCTATTCCACCAATAAGGCGTTTTCCATTCTAGGTTACGTAATTGTATACAATTTTTGTATGCTTGTTTTATCAGCCTGGTGCTTGCTCTATAGTCAGTATCATATCTGTCTCTTGTTAACAACTCTATAGCTGTTTTGTATGCGTCCCAGTCTGCTCGTTTGTTGCCCACATCCCTTATTATTTTTTCCGAATTTGTCCTAATTTCAAAGTAGATGTATTTATGCTCTGTCAGTGTCTCGATGTCCAGAACAAAAAGTACAAAAGTAGGTCTTAGTCCAGTATTCAGAACAACCATGTCGCGCACCGAGATCCACTGCACCCAGTAGTCGCCCTTTTCATCTTTTTTAGGTGATCCCCATAGCGGAGATTTGCCGTTAAAATCTCCCAATACTATGGTTGCTCCATATTTAACTTCCTTCATTATGCTATCTACCTTTTTTTGGTAATCTTGTATTCCTATATTGGGTGATATATAGCATCCAATTATACTAAGTTTTTTTGTTTGGATCATTAAGTAACCGTCAAAAATAGTATGGCTTACGATACCAACATTCTTTGTTAGGACTAACATTGCCACGTCTCTCCTTTTGTCTTTAATCCAGTTTGAGTTTTCTATTCTTTTTTTATTTGGTTCGCTGATAACTAGCAAATCAGCTTTTAGCTGGTTTGCTGTGGCACAGACTAGATCTTGAGCTGCATATGCTCGTCCAACGTTGGCTTGTAGTATTTTTAGAGTCATTTAGGGTATTTAACGCGTCGGGCATGCAGCACTTGCATGCCTTCGTCTATTATCATTTGTTGCTTTAGCTTGGTCTTTTAATAACTTACGATAGTATGGGCACTTGGCTTGTTCCGCTCTGTGGCCTTCTTGTTTACACTTAAGGCAGTAGCTTGTGTTTTGGCATTCTTTAGCTCGATGACTATCTTTGCCACATTTAAGGCATATATTTGTGTTATCGTTTCCAGTGCAGTCCTTGGTGTGATGTCCAAAGTCTAAGCATCTGTAGCACCGTAGGAGGTTTGTGCGTGCTCTTACTTTGCACGGCACCCATCCTATCTTGATAACTCCTTTATTCAGCAGTGCATTTGCTTTGCCTTTTTTAACAGCAACAGTAGCAGTTTGATTACCTCTCTGGTTTGTTCTACATTATTATTATTATTATTATTATTATTATTATTATTATTATTATTATTATTATTATTATTATTATTATTATTATTATTATTATTATTATTATTATTATTATTATTATTATTATTATTATTATTATTATTATTATTATTATTATTATTATTATTATTATTATTATTATTATTATTATTATTATTATTATTATTATTATTATTATTATTATTATTATTATTATTATTATTATTATTATTATTATTATTATTATTATTATTATTATTATTATTATTATTATTTTTATTACTAAAAACTTATATTAAACAGAAAACGTCGTATTCTGTCACAAATGAGCTAATTATGTATCACTTTAAATAGAAGCACTTTATCCTGTTAGTTTCTTTGCTTACATAAGAGCAAACTTTTATAAAGCGTAACTAAAACCACATATTCTGACACAAAAAAACGAATTACGTTATAGACTTGACGAGAACGGCGTATCTCGGACGATTCTATGCTTCGACACAAATATATTTTTATATTCAATGGATGCAAAACCTTATATTTTGTCTTATAGGAACAAAAAGTATCAGTTTGGATTAAAACAAATTATTTTTGTTGACTCTCAATCCGAATTGTTCATCAGTTCAAACAAAAACGGCTTATTTTAGACGATCTTTTGCTTTGAACAAGAAAACTTACATCGAACAGACTAAAACGTATAAATCTGACATAAAAGAGCAATTTATGTATCACTTTGTATAAAGGCAGCTAATCCTATTCGTTTCATTGCTAAAATAGACTAAATTGTTATTAATCCTAACAAAAACGCAGTATTTTGGCACAAAAATACTAATTACATTATAGTTATGACGAGAATAGCTTATTTGGAATGATTCTATGCTTCCAAACGAGTAAATTTTTATTAAACAGATGCCAAACATCATGTTTTGTCCTATAATGACATTTTATATTGCAGTTTATATTAAAACAAAGTATTTTCGTTGATTCTTTGTTTGAAGCAGCAAACCTAACATTAAAGAATCTGAAAACTTTGTATTCGGACACAAACCACCGAATTTTGTATCAGTTTAGACAAAAACGGTTGATTTTCGACAATATTTTGCTTTAAACAAGAAAACTTATATCAAACAGACTAAAAACGTCTTATTTTAGCACAAAACAAAAGATTTGCGTTATAGTCTTGACGAGAACTGTTAATTTCAAACGATTCTATGCTTTGAAACCAGTATACTTTCACTAAACAGAGGCAAAACGTCTGATTTCGCCTTTGAAAAACGATTTATGTCACAGTTTGGATTAAAACAAATTATTTTCGTTTATTCATTGTTACAAACAAGAAACCTTACATCAAAGAAACTGAAAACCTCTTATTCAGGCACAGAAAATCAAATTACGTTTCAGTTTGGACAGAAACTGCTTATTTTAGACGATCCTTTCTTTTGAACACGAAAACTTACATTAAAAAGATTAAAAACGTCTTATTCTGGCTCAAAACTGCAAATTATGTATTACTTTGGATAAAAGCAGTTTATCCTGATTACTCCTTTGCTTAGAATAGGGCAAACTTGTATAAAACTTAATGAAAACTTTAAATTTCGTCTTAAATAAATAATTTACGTTATAGTTTTGACCAGAAATGTATTAATAATATATTAATATATAAATATAATATAAATATATTAATGTTCAATAACATTAATAATAATAATACTAATAGTACTAAATTTGCTTATATGCAAACGCTTAATTAAGGTAACAGTTTTTTGGTTTCTTGCTTATATCTCGAAAACAGTTACTTCTATCAATTTTTACCTTTTTACTAAACTTAAAGCTGATAAAATTTCCTACAAAATAGTTATTTGCATTTTTTATGTAAGACTAACCATAGGCGAGATATAAGTATGAAAATAATTAATATTTAAAAAAAAAGTGCTTTAACAGAAAATGTCTTGTGATTTAAAATACACTTAATTTATTGGATCCAATACTTTACTAGAAGAAAAAGGAGGTGACATAAAAAATCAGTAAAGTCTTCAGAGTCGTTTTTAAATGCTGCATTTTCGACTTCGTCTCAAACATTGAAAACTGAATTACATTTTTGTTCAGTAACTGTAACAGTTTTCACTTTGGTTTTTTGCTTACATCCCGAAAACAGTTACTCCTATCAATTTTTATTTTTTTACTAAAATTAAAGCTGATAAAATTTGCTACAAAATAGTTATTTGCATTTTTCTTGTAGGACCAACCATAAGCGAGTTATAGAGTTGGATATAAATAATATTTAACAAAAATTTGCTTTAAAATAAAATGTTTGAAAAACTGAAATTAAACTAAATTGTGTCTAACACTTTAGTAAAGGAAAAAGGAGAAGACATAAAAGTCACTAAAGGTTTCTGAGCCTTTTTTAGTCGTCATATTAATAACAATAACATTAATAACAATAATACTAATAGTACTAAATTTGCTTATATGCAAACGCTTAATTAAGGTAACAGTTTCTTGGTTTCTTGCTTATATCTCGATAACAGTTACTCCTATCAATTTTTATGTTTTAAAATTAAAGCTGATAAAATTTCCTACAAAATAGTTATTTGCATTTTTCATGTAGGACTAACCATAAGCGAGATATATGTTTGAAAATAATTAATATTTAAAAAAAAGTGATTTAACAGAAAATGTCTTGTGATTTAAAATACACTTAATTTATTGGGTCCAACACTTTATTAGAGGAAAAAGGAGGTGACATAAAAGTCACTGAAGTCTTCAGAGTCGATTTTAAATGCTGCATCTTCGACTCCGTCTCAAACATTGAAAACTGTATTACATTTTTGTTCAGTAACTGTAACAGTTTTCACTTTGGTTTTTTGCTTGTATCTCGAAAACAGTTACTCCTATCAAATTTTATCTTTTTTTTTTTAAATTAAAGCTGATAAAATTTCCAACAAAATAGTTATTTGCAAATTTTCTGTAGGACCAACCATAGGCGAGTTATAGAGTTGGATATAAATAATTTTTAACAAAAATTAGCTTTAAAATAAAATGTTTGAAAAACTGAAATTAAACTAAATTAATTGGGTCTAGCATTTTAGAAGAGGAAAAAGGAGGAGACATAAAAGTCACTAAAGTTTTCAGAGTCGTCTTTAGTCGTCATATTAATAACAATAACATTAATAATAATAATACTAATAGTACTAAATTTGCTTATATGCAAACGCTTAATTAAGGTAACAGTTTTTTGGTTTCTTGCTTATATCTCAAAAACAGTTACTCCTATCAATTTTTATCTTTTTACTAAAATTAAAGCTGATATTTGCTACAAAATAGTTATTTGCATTTTTCTTGTAGGACCAACCATAGGCGAGTTATAGAGTTGGATATAAATAATCTTTAACAAAAATTTGCTTTAAAATAAAATGTTTGAAAAACTGAAATTAAACTAAATTGTGTCTAACACTTTAGTAGAGAAAAAAGGAGAAGACATAAAAGTCACTAAAGGTTTCAGAGTCGTTTTTAGTCGTCATATTAATAACAATAACATTAATAACAATAATACTAATAGTACTAAATTTGCTTATATGCAATCGCTTAATTAAGGTAACAGTTTTTTGGTTTCTTGCTTATATCTCGAAAACAGTTACTCCTATCAATTTTTATCTTTTTACTAAAATTAAAGCTGATAAAATTTCCTACAAAATAGTTATTTGCATTTTTCATATAGGACTAACCATAAGCGAGATATAAGTTTGAAAATAA
Source organism: Tribolium castaneum (assembly GCF_031307605.1). Classification (NCBI taxonomy): domain Eukaryota; kingdom Metazoa; phylum Arthropoda; class Insecta; order Coleoptera; family Tenebrionidae; genus Tribolium; species Tribolium castaneum. Next base: position 10,781,730 of record NC_087400.1, read on the forward strand.
TTAATATTTAAAAAAAGTGATTTAACAGAAAATGTCTTGTGATTTAAAATACACTTAATTTATTGTTACAGTTACTCCTAAGTAGATAACGAATGGGGGGACAACACAACACAACCTTGACTTTGAGTTTGACCCCGCCCATTTCCCCTCTCTTTCTTTCAAGGCCACTCGTTCTCTCTCTTACTTTTTCAAGGCCAACCCCTCCCACTTCCCCCACCACTTCAAGGCCAAGGCATTGTTGGACCTTGATGTTTTCAAGGTCAAGGCCATTCATGCTACTCCCCACTTTTGCAAGGCCAACAACTCCTCACTCATTCAAGATGAATCGCGCAATTGTCCTTACTCATTTTCCACCCCAAACTGTATAAAAGTTAATGTGTTGTGTTGTGTAACACAGTTCTTGTGTATATCTGCAATAACAAGAAATTCTTTAAAAAATGGAAGCCATCAGAAAAAGTTCTATTTATAATACTCCTGGTAAGTTTAATATTTTTTTAGTAGTTTAGTTGGAAATAATTTTTTTTTCAGAGGATATTATAGTTTGTCCATACGACAAAAACCACGTTCTTCTTTGGTTTCGGCTCGAAAGGCACATTTGGAAGTGTCATCGGGCCGATAAAGAAAAACGAAGGGCCTCAAGTAAAGTGATGGTGCAAGAAGAAGAAGAGGAGAACTGGGATCATTTCAATGAGCCCAGCTACCTCGACTTCATAAGGAGTAAAAAGAATCATAATGTCATAAGTAAAGTGATGATGCAAGAAGAAGAGGAGAACTGGGATCATTTCAATGAGCCCAGCTACCTCGACTTCATAAGGAGTAAAAAGAATCATAATGTCATAAGTAAAGTGATGATGCAAGAAGAAGAGGAGAACTGGGATCATTTCAATGAGCCCAGCTACCTCGACTTCCTAAGAAGTAAAAAGAATCATAATGCCTTAAATTAAAGAAGTAAGTTTTATTGATTCTTTTTCAACAGTAATTTATTGTGAATTTTTTAGGGCCGGGGTTCTTTCGTAGAGAATAATGTAGTTTAGCTAAGTAGTAGTCGTAGTAAAATATAAATATTATATTATTGTATAAAAAAATAAAAGTTGTAAAAAAAAGCTACATGTTTTTATGTACACCTATTTCAACCTACTGATACAAGTAGGTGTGACCAGCAAGCAGAGTCGCTCCCTGTTTCAAGACCAGTCATTCCCTTTTTATCTTTGATGTTTTCATCTCACTTTTTCTCATTATCTCACTTTTTCAAGGCCACAATATTGATGCATTTTCATTCAAGGTTAAAAAGTGGGGGTATAGTTAACATATAGAATTTAGTACAAGTTTGATAGCAGTCAGTACTGATTTAATCCTCCGAGAAATAAGAATATAAAAAAGTGCATATATCTGTGTTAATGTCTAAGAGTATTCGCTGCTGGGTCATGGATGTATTGAATCGAATCGCTCGATGCGGACAGAAGCCCATTTTAAAAGCTGGTGAGCTAGAGTTGAACACAAGATTCCGCATACATAATATTAGACGCACAAAGTCTCTGTTCGGAAATTCAGTGCTTGTTGAGTTGGACAATTATGCAGTGTTTCTGCCGAGAAGAACAAGTGATTATTTGACTGAGGAGAAAATTGATGAGTTATTACGAGGTCCACGTCCACTATATTTAATATATTTGGGAAAAGAAGATGCTACAAACCCGACATCTGCACATTGTTTTGAGTTTCAACGTGTTGATGATGAAATATTAGGTGAGTGAACATAATGTAAAATGGAGGATGAAAAGAAATTAAAGAAATGTATATTTCATTTACAGTTAACGAGGGTGCCGAAGAGTAGGATGAAATTATCGGAAAAAGACTTATGTGTGTGAAGTAGTGTGCGTTTTGTGCTAGTGATAGTTTCTTAAAATAAATAAATAAATAAAAAATCATGTGTCTAGACGATGGACAATATGAAAAAAGTTTATACGAGTGTTTTGATAAAAGACTGTTATGATATAAGAACTGGGTACATTCATACCCATCTCCATGGAGTTTAGCAAAAGCGGGATTGTTTTATATTCAAATATCTGATTGTACCCAGTGTTTTGTTTGTGGAGTAATAATTTCACGATGGGAAAAAAGTGATGATGCGTTTATGGAGCATAAAAAACATTCTCCAAAATGTGGATATGTGAAATTGCTTTCCACAGACAAAACTACAATTCAGAAATTCAAATGAGTTACTAAAAATAGCATTGTTTTAGTTTTATTTTTTATAGTATTTGTATTCATATATTATTTATGTGCATAGGTAATGTGATGCAGACTTGTTAACCTTGATCAGTGTCGGGCGCGCGTCAAAGGCGAGGTAAACTAAAGGTTTCAAGAGGCGTCTTGATTTAATTAGTTTATAATTAAATAAGTGGTAGAATAATATGGAGGATTTATAATAGATTTAAGGATATTTAATGTACTACCTATAATATTGATGAAATAAAGTGTTTTAATCGATTCCTTTTAGTTTATTTTATTAAAAAAAACAATTCATAATAATAATAATTATCTATGTAATATCCGATGAATTAATCCAAGAGTTATGAGTTTTATCCATTCCACTCCACTTGACGAATAAACGGTTACCTTTCTTTCGTAAAACTTTCTCAACGAGATATACATTCGGATATTTAACTTTTTGTAATTCTTCTGTGTAGAAACCTCCTCGTATTGTTTCTCCAGAAACATCTTGTAGCAAATAAGTTCTAGGATTAGTATTTTGAATCTTCGAAACTGTAAATACTTCATTACTCCAATTTGGGGTGTACCCTTTCTTAAAATGATGTCGATGTTTACTAATTCGAACAAAATCACCAACTTTAAATTTGGGTTTATAAATGTCCATTGTTTTAAGATGACTATAAACTTGATCCAAAACTTTGCGTTCGTTTTTCTTATTTATTGAAATCGGTTTTAAACCAGTAGTCCTATGTCTGGTATTATTGTATTTTTTTATTATGCCAGGTAAAATGTTTATCCAGTTGTAGTGACCTTGCACCGAAAATTCTTTATACATCATTCCCTTGATTGTGCGATTCACGCGCTCGACGACACTACTTTTTAAATTCGAATAAGAACTGTAGTGATTAATTTTGTATTTATTCATTAATTGTTGAAAATGTTTATTGTAAAACTCCTTTCCCAGATCTGTTTGAATGTTTTTAGGAACGTTTAAAGCCGACTTATTCTTTAATAGAACAGCCCATACAAATTTAGAAAAAACATTGATAACCATTAAGATATACTTAAAGCCTTTATTGACGCGTGAATATGGTATCATTTCAACCAGATCGAGTTGCAATAAATCATTTAAACCTTTCACTATCACACGTCGTCTTTTAAAGTTCACTCTCGCCGGTGCATGTAGTTCATTAACAACTTGACGCTTAATATTTAAATCACTACGCTTCATGATGGATTGGTACTTTTAAAACTATTTCTATATATATCGGTTTAGCTTCTGATGTTTTGGGTCCATATTTAAATGATAGTTTGTCACCTTCACGTAAAGTTTGACCAATTAAATTCGTAGTTTGTTTCGAATTAATTAATGCAATCCACCCGCTCGATGGACTACCATTTACAGACGTAATCGTTGCTTCTTTTAATGGGAAAATATAATTCGTACCAATATTAAATAATACAAAAAGTTTTTTAGCTGGATCCAATGTCCCAAAGAGTGAGATTGTGGTATATGAGAAAGATTTGACACGTTGTAAAGTTGTCCGAATTTTGTGTTCACTAATGTGTTCACCAAATTTATCTAATGTCATATTCTTGTCTATTGAATGAATAAAGTATGTAGAAATACTAACTATAAAATATAAGGTGTTTGCAATATATACAAGTCGTCTCTAAATTATTAACGAATTATTTTCGATTCACGCAATTCTGTTATGATGCGATTGATTTCATTCATATGATTATTATTACCAGCTACTGTCGATGATAATAAAAGACGTAGTCTATTTACGAGTGTGTTGGGATTTTTGTAGGGAACAAATTCTAAATTTTTATCTGTTAAAGCCAATGTGCGAAGAATACTACCACCCTTAACTCTTTTTGATATTGGTTGGATACTACTTGTCGGAGTTGATTGTTCATGACCTTGAGCCTGCAATCTTTGTATTGCAGGTATGTTGCGAAGTCGCGGATACTGTTTACGTGCTGGTGGTACGAGAATTGAAAGGCTACTACTGCGGCTTCGTTGCTGGACGGGAGTCGATTGACCTTGATCGGTATCAAGGCTTTCTTCAGTATCACTGTAAAATGGCGGCGACTGAGATGCACGGTGTTCCTGAAGCGGTAGTGGCTGTCTCGAGAAATGTCGAATAATTGTTTTATATTTGTTCCCTACATTACCCAGAATTTGTGCATTTGGTTTATAGTTTTTTCTGTCTGCATTGGTTCGAATGACAATATTTCGATAAGTTTCTAAATCTGATTGAGTATAATTAGTTGGATTTTTTTTAAATAATAATTCATACAATCCAGGTGTATCAGGATAAGCTACATTTTGAACGATTACATGATCGTCTTTGAAATCAATTTCAGAATTGCCAATAAAAAATTTATTTGCCTCGGTTCCATGTCTCACACCATATTGATGATCAAATTTGTTTTCTGTGTCAATAATCATATCTTCAATGTACTGTCGAGGTAAACCGGTCCATTGTTTAAGAAAATGGCGAAATGCATCGGTTTTTGACAAATTTATTAATGTTTCTTGCAACTTTCCAATGGTCACGTTCCTGAGTGACTCTCCCTCCTCTCTGGGTGTGCTAGCAGCCGCATGTTGTCGCATTAAACTGAATCGTGGATCGAGCGATGTAGTACTACGGCTTGTAGTCGTTGACTCAAAAAGTCGCTTCGCCTCCGGTTGTTTGATCTCATGATGAATTGATATTTTTTCCTGTTTTGGGACAACTTCGCGTTCATGTTTAATTTCAGAAATTAAACTTTTTATTGGATCGGTTAGAGGTTGAATGTGGGTTGCGAAACGTCTTTGCGAACTTGCAATGTGTGAAGATAATGATCGTACTTTTTGTTTAACGTGTCGTCTTGCCTTATCCAGCTCTAAAGCTAAACGTTTATCCATGTCGATCGTCGACTAATAAATAAATCTTTGACAAACATTTACATTTATATTTTAATGAACTGATCAAAACCGTTACGATAACGCCCATTGTCTTGTTCAGCATCCTTATCAATAGTAACAAATCCATACGGTTTTCGCCAACACTGTGAACACATTTTCTGAAAGGTTTCAAATGACATATCTGTACCAACGTGATCATTAAAAATATGTTTTAAATTTAATACATCCTGAGGAAAGATAATTATGAAATTAGAATTATCACGAATTAATTGTTTCTGAATGGAAGAATACGTTTGGCTAATATATATACAATCAATATTATAATGCCTACCAAAGCAAAAATAATCACGTATTATATTTTGGTTACAAGTGACTACATCATCAAATATTATTATGGAATAGGGTTTGATTTCTTTAGGAGGAGGAATTTCGGCACCATCTTCATATTCATAGTAACCGACTTTATCGAGAGGTGCCAGAACCGATTTTAAAAATTGATATTTTGGTTGTTGTAGGGTTTTTGAAAATAAGTAAATGTCTGTGAAGCGTAATCCATTTGGATGCAGCAAGAGACTTAATATCACATTTGTTTTTCCACATCCAGAACGTCCAACCACTAGTCCTCTTTTTACACTATTGTTGAATAAAGTATTATGTTTAGGAAAGTGTTGATAGGGTACACAAACTGAATAGTCGTGATTAGAAATTTTTAATAAATCTTTTTGTTGCACAAGTTTCATTGTTGACTTACAAAATACAAATAAAAATACTTTACACATTACATCAATTATAAATACATAATAATAATAAATATGTAGTATAAATAAACAGTTACATATCGTTACATTTCTACAATAAGGTAAAATTCAATCAGTGGGTTCCACATATTTTTGCAATTCTCTAATTAGAGAATCTAAATTTCGATCTCTATCAATATCGTAATGTCCCCAGGCTAATGTATCAATTGAATTACCTAAAATGTATCGTTTATCATCGAAATTAGACAGTGCTATTTTATTCCTTAATTCGGTATACATATTATGTAAATAAGATTTGAAAACGTTCATAACACAGAAAACTGATGAAGATGAAGGATTTGTTGCAATTGCCCGATATTGTAACAGTGTTAGAGATTTATCAATTACATGTTTACTTACACCTTTAGCCTTTTTAATTAAATCATTCACTGTTTGCACACAATATGCTTTGGCACCGGTGCCATAAAGTAGTACAATTGGTACACCAGCATACTCATCTTTCATTTTACCGATAATAGACACAGTTTTAGGAATATCATGAATATTATTCTTGGGATAATTTGAAGTATCAAACCGATCGATATTCTGTTTAATATCATTATATACGTTTTCCGTATAAATTTCTAAAATTAATGAATCCGTATCCGTATACAAAAGCTGTACATTATTTCCATACTTAACTTTAAGGAAATTATAAAAAAAGTCATACATTAAAGTTTTTGAAATTTCCAATATACTGAATCCTACATAAATAGGTTTATCATATGTTACTTGAACTTTATTCATTTCTATTGCAACTAAATTTTCAGTAAAAATAGAACAATTTTTGAATTGTGGTTTGGCTATCCATGTCTCTGCTCCATACTTGTGACCGTTTTTTTTCCAATGTGTAGCCAGTTTAATATCTACCCGATTATCGACATTTTCCATGGTTTTTCCATACACGCTATTATTCATGAGTTTAAATAAATCTTTTTCAAACTTATTTTTAGTCTGATTTCGTAATTTCGTATTTAAATCAATATATGGTTTGAGCCATGACGATTGATTGAATTTTAGTACTCTATGAATTTTTGTCAATTCTAGTCCATTTTGTAGAGCTTGTTTTAAATTTCGATAGTGTATTATGTAGTTTGTCTTAGCACATAGATTTGGAATGAGTTTAGCACATTTTCCGTTTGGTGGAATTAAATTTTCAGGTAGAAATGGCATATCATTATGAGAGTTGTGTAAATGATGAGGATAAGAGATATCTACTTCAAGGACATAACCTTCAGGTGTGGTATCAGTCAAATCCATAATACTAAGTGAATTAATTTCGTCTTGCGTTAACCAAGTAAATCCACCTAAAGGGAGTACTTCACTCATAGCCCAACCATAGAGATTTGTTGCATCGAGATATAAAATGTATGATGTCGGTTTCGAAGGGTCATAATTTGGAAGAAATTTATTATTTGCTTGAGCCGCTCGTTTAACACATGTACTAACTCCCCCACGAATCCCTTTTTTGAAAAAATGCAACATATCTATATCAGTCAATAATTCTAATTTTACATGGGTAAATTTAAGCATAGCATTCCAACTAAGAGATGGTGCTGTCACGTAATGTGCTGGATCAAGTTCATAATGCTTAAGGCACATGTTTCGAAAATTCTCAAAGACATCAGCTAATAGTAAAATATCACTTTTTAAATAGAGATCAGAATATTCGCCTAAAGTCTGACAATGGAATGTATTCCATACGGTATTAGCTCGTTGATAATCATCTTCAGAAATATGCTCATCGCGAAGTTTATCGTAAAAATCAATTTTTTGTGGTAATTCCTTGAGATCTAATTTAGAAAAATCATCGATAAATGAATATGGAAAAACCCCTTTCTGTCTAATTAACTGAAATTCTCTGTCAACGGGAAAGTATCGTTTTACTTCCATACATTGAGCATCATCCAAGGCTGCTGCCAGTTTTTCTAATGAACATGCCAAAAACTGAAAACTATCTATAAAACGCAAGTGTAAGTGCTCCTTGACTATTCGATTGTTTGAATTTAGATATTCGCCTACACAAATTTTTTTCAAAAATGTAATATATTTCTCTTTAGTTTTACCAAGGATATTAATTTCACTTTCTTCAAGGGCCAACTCTTTAATGAATAAGTGACTATCATAATTTGTTAAATTATGAAATACTATCGGAATAAAATTTGGAATTTGAAAATTCAAGTTACAATTACTGTGCGCGGCGGACCTATAACGACCCGTTAAATGACAGTGATCTTTTACTTTAATATCATTCTGTTGAAAAGGTTTTTGACAAATATGACATTTCGTTGCTGTAAGATAATCAAACTCTTCTTGAATAGTTAATGGAAGCATTGGTTGTACAATACTTAAATACTTTTTATAAATCTCTATCAAATCTATTTCTAATGCTGTAATAAAGTCAACCACAGATGACTGTCCTCGAAAACTTTGGAATTTAGATAATTGATCGTTATATGAACATTTAATGTAATATGCACATGAATATGGTTGATGGAGAAAAGTTTTTATCGAAAATGATTGATTTGGATTTGGTGCAACTGTACTCATAGGTTTCAATAAACATTCGAAATCAGCATAAACAATAAATGGGATAGTCATTTTATGATGATAATTTTGAAATTCTAATACATTAGCGGGAACATTATAACCAAATCTATTTGTTATTAATTCATTATTTGGAATTCTAGCATAAAGTTTTCCACAATCAGTCGAAGAATGTCTATCTAATAAAGCTTGGGTTGTGAAATATTGTAAACATCCATCACAGAAAAATTTTGAATGATGATGTTTTGAGAGTTGGGAAGATACTAAACGTGGCAAATTAGTTATTGTACAGTAATGTTGATTACCATCGTTATCACTCAACAATAATAAATTTATGTGTACCGGTTTCTTAAAGTTTGTAAAATATAATGGTCCCACAATTTCAAATTTTACCTTATTGTTTACATAAAGTAATTCAAGTCCGTAAACATTAATAGAGACATTATTTTGACTTTCAAATTTTGCAATACTATCCAGTTTTACAGGAAATTCAATACCTTGGAAATTAAAAAGTGTCGACCAATGTGGATATGAACTGGGTAAATGTTCTGGTCCCATAGGTAGACACACTGCTGCTACGACACTCCAACCAAAACAATGAATATCCTGATTTTGAACATTAACTATTGCCCTCTTCATTTTCACGCTTGGCGGTAGTGGGATATACGATGACGCTTTCAATGGATTGTAATAGTTTACATTTAATTCTAAATGTAAGATTTTCACAAGTGTCCAGCCTAAAACAAAGAAGCAAAAAAATAATTGTATTATAAAGATTTTTACAATATATAACTACCTGAATCTCGTTCCAAATAATCCATCATTTTTTGACTAATAACTTCTTGAAAGTCATGCAACATATTCCTAATATTCGTGCCTAAAGTGACAATTCTGTTAGTAGTATTAAAAGATTTTACATCAAATATATTTTTTGATTCAATGGTATACAATTCAAATAATTCCAAATTAATTTTGATTGTACTAAATTTTTCAATTTGTGAAACAATAAGTCTAAGTAATTTATTGTGAATTTTATCCATAAATTTATTTAAATCGATATAATCGCCCTCATCACAAATCCTATATGAAGCGATGCGTGATTTAAATGCACTGCTGAGTGCAAACACCCCATCCTCCAAGGGAGTACTTTGACAATTATTTCTATGCTGTCTACTTCTCTCATGGGCCGTAATAAGCTTTGGAGCAATTTCTTGATTACATGTAACGCACATATAATTGTTGCTAGCTAGAAAAGAAAAATAATTGAAAAATAGAGTACCTATTAGTTATAACTTACCAGTTGAATGACATATTTTCTGTTTTTTGGCGGTCGGTCCTCCATTTTCCTGTTTTTTGACCACTTGACAATAGAGCTTTTCGTGGCGTAGTCGTGATTGACGGGTTGTAAATTGTTTATTACAATTTTCACAGTGATGCATTTTCTTATGAAAATATGAATCAATAAATTAAACAGGTTACTAACAAAGTTTAATTATAAATTGGCTGCCTTCTGTTACTATCTTTGAAAGACTTTTATTTATACTATATAAATATATATTTTTTTGTGTTCAAAGATAGGTATCCAGCAAGACCTCGAGGAGGAGCAGCATGCTTGCCATCGTGTTGTAGGTAGTATGATGTTAAAATTTGGAAAATCGCGTCCGAATTAAATGTACTTGATATGAGTGTGGGATGGAAATAGGATTTATTAATATTAATTATTAATATTAACATCATTAATATTAATATTAATATTATAATTATTAATAATTAATATTAATGGCGACTTTCGCGAACGTCTACGAGGCTTTCTAGGGCGCCGACGCCTCCTTGATCGTGAGTGAGGGGGAGTGGGTGGAATGATGTCATCGTCGTCGTCATCGTCTCCACCCTCCACCCTATTCTCAATCCTATTATTTATTTGCCCTAGAATGGGTGACAATTGAGAGGGTTGAATGATGTCATTTTCAACATCCATCTCTTCACCCTGCCTCCTCTCTTCAACCCACGGCTCTGCCAGTGCGTCAATGACAGATGGTTGTTGAATGTCATTGACGCCCTGTGATAATATTATGGGTGACGGTGGTGGTGATGGTTGTGGTGACCGAATGATGTTATTTTCGGCCTCTACCACCACCAATCTCTCTGGCAGAACATCATTTTCCTCAATAATCGGTGAATTGGGTTGAGGGGGATGTTCAACGTTACCATTGATAATGTTTTCCACCTCAACCCAAGGCTCCGATAAAGCGTCAATGATGTCCTGCGATGTTATCATAGGGGGTTGAGTTAATACCGCGGGTGCCGCTTCAGGAGATGTTGGTGTAACAGGGCGGGTAAACACTGGCTCAACGAAGGGGCTTTGTGGTGGTAGTGGTGGACTGGGAGAGATTGGGGGTTCTTCCACCACCACCACCATATCATTATCAAATACATTTAACTCATCGGTAATCGAATTATTGATGGGACAAGTTCCTTCATCCACAACCGGATTGGACGCCGCCTCGTCTTCGTTAATAAACTGGTCTATTAAGGTCAACGAGATGTCGTCCGAATAATCATTTTCAATACCATGTTGAGCCAGGTATTGCGTGAATGGTAAAGAAAACGATAATTCACTATCAGATTGTGATGAAGGAATAACCATAGAATCATCATCATCCTCATCAACGATTTGAACAATATTAGCAACAGCGTGATTAGCTAATTGCTTCTCTTTCACACTTAACTGACTACATTCAATCTCATCCTCTTCAAAACAATCTTCCCTCAAAGATTGACTTAAAGACGACTTGGCAAATTGTTCAAATTGTGTCTCATCATTTGTGATTAATTTTGAATAAGCAGGTCTAATAATTACATCAGAAACGATATTGATTCTAGGTTTATCCCTATTAAAACCACTACGGTTTTGATAGGGATTTGCAACTTTTCCCTTCAATACTTTAAATAATAACTTTGATGACTGGTTACTTACAGTTGTCTTAGTTGAGGGACCGGGACACTGACAACACTCGTCACCATGAGTGCACGGTTTAAAATTAGCAAAATAATTTGAACACATTATTTCGTACACAGACTACCTGTACAACACAGAATGAATTTCTGCATGCACTCTCTGCAAATTTATAAATTGTTAAAAGCTCCTGTCAAGGTCAACTTCTTTGTAAACACTTTAGTAGAGGAAATAGGAGAAGACATAAAAGTCACTAAAGGTTTCAGAGTCGTCTTTAGTCGTCATATTAATAACAATAACATTAATAATAATAATATTAATAGTACTAAATTTGCTTATATGCAAACGCTTAATTAAGGTAACAGTTTTTTGGTTTCTTGCTTATATCTCGAAAACAGTTACTCCCATCAATTTTTACCTTTTTACTAAAATTAAAGCTGATAAAATTTCCTACAAAATAGTTTTTTGCATTTTTCATGTAGAACTAACCATAAGCGAGATATAAGTTTGAAAATAATTAATATTTAAAAAAAAAGTGCTTTAACAGAAATTGTCATGTGATTTAAAATACACTTAATTTATTGGGTCCAATACTATATTAGAAGAAAAAGGAGGTGACATAAAAGTCACTGAAGTCTTCAGGGTCGTTTTTAAATGCTGCATTTTCGTCTTCGTCTCAAACATTAAAAACTGAATTACATTTTTGCTCAGTAACAGTTACAGTTTTCTTATTGCTTTTTAGCTTATATTTCGAAAACAGTCACTCCTATCAATTTTTTTTTTTCAAAATTAAAGCAGATAAAATTTGCAATAAAATAGTTATTTACATTTTTCTTGTAGGACCAACTATAAGCGAGTTATAGAGTTGGATATAAATAATATTTAACAAAAATTTGCTTTAAAATAAAATGTTTGAATAACTGAAATTAAACTAAATTAATTGTGTCTAACACTTTAGTAGATGAAAAAGGAGAAGACATAAAAGTCACTAAAGGTTTCAGAGTCGTCTTTAGTCGTCATATTAATAACAATAACAATAATAATAATAATACTAATAGTACTAAATTTGCTTATAAGCAAACGCTTAATTAAGGTAACAGTTTTTTGGTTTCTTGTTTATATCTCGAAAACAGTTACTCCTATCAATTTTTATTTTTTTACTAAAATTAAAGCTGATAAAATTTCCAACAAAATAGTTATTTGCATTTTTCTTGTAGGACCAACCATAAGCGAGTTATTGAGTTGAATATTAATAATATTTAACAGAAATTTGCTTTAAAATAAAATGTATGAATAACTGAAATTAAACTAAATTAATTGTGTCTAACACTTTAGTAGAGGAAAAAGGAGAAGACATAAAAGTCACTAAAGGTTTCAGAGTCGTCTTTAGTCGTCATATTAATAACAATAACAATAATAATAATAATACTAATAGTACTAAATTTGCTTATAAGCAAACGCTTAATTAAGGTAACAGTTTTTTGGTTTTTTGCTTATATCTCGAAAACAGTTACACCTATCAATTTTTATCTTTTTACTAAAATTAAAGCTGATAAAATTTCCTACAAAATATATATTTGCATTTTTTATGTAGGACTAACCATAAGCGAGATATAAGTATGAAAATAATTAATATTTAAAAAAAAAGTGCTTTAACAGAAAATGTCTTGTGATTTAAAATACACTTAATTTATTGGATCCAATACTTTACTAGAAGAAAAAGGAGGTGACATAAAAATCACTGAAGTCTTCAGAGTCGTTTTTAAATGCTGCATTTTCGACTTCGTCTCAAACATTGAAAACTGAATTACATTTTTGTTCAGTAACTGTAACAGTTTTCACTTTGGTTTTTTGTTTATATCTCGAAAACAGTTACTCCTATCAATTTTTATCTTTTTTTCAAAATTAAAGCTGATAAAATTTTCTACAAAATAGTTATTTGCATTTCTTTTGTAAGACCAACCATAAGCGAGTTATAGAGTTTGATATAAATAATCTTTAACAAATATTTGCTTTAAAATAAAATGTTTGAAAAACCGAAATTAAACTAAATTAATTGGATCTAACACTTTAGTAGAGGAAAAAGGAGAAGACATAAAAGTCACCAAAGTCTTCAGAGACGTTTTTAGTCGTCATATTAATAACAATAACATTAATAATAATAACACTAATAGTACAAAATTTGCTTATATGCAAGCGCTTAATTAAGGTAACAGTTTTTTGGTTTCTTGCTTATATCTCAAAAACAGTTACTCCTATCAATTTTTATCTTTTTACTAAAATTAAAGCTGCTAAAATTTCCTACAAAATAGTTATTCGCATTTTTCATGTAGGGCTAACCATAAGCGAAATTTAAGTTTGAAAGTAATTAATATTTAAAAAAAAGTGCTTTAACAGAAAATGTCTTGTGATTTAAAATACACTTAATTTATTGGGTCCAATACTTTATTAGAAGAAAAAGGAGGTGACACAAAAATCACTGAAGTCTTCAGAGTCGTTTTTAAATGCTGCATTTTCGACTTCGTCTCAAACATTGCAAACTGAATTACATTTTTGTTCAGTAACTGTAACAGTTTTCACTTTGGTTTTTTGCTTATATCTCGAAAACAGTTTCTCCTATCAATTTTTATCTTTCTTTCAAAATTAAAGCTGATAAAATTTCCTACAAAATAGTTATTTGCATTTCTTTTGTAAGACCAACCATAAGCGAGTTATAGAGTTGGATATAAATAATCTTTAACAAAAATTTGCTTTAAAATAAAATGTTTGAAAAACCGAAATTAAACTAAATTAATTGGGTTTAACACTTTATTAGAGGAAAAAGGAGAAGACATAAAAGTCACCAAAGTCTTCAGAATCGTTTTTAGTCGTCATATTAATAAAAATAATATTAATAATAATAATACTAATAGTACTAAATTTGCTTATATTCAAGCGCTTAATTAAGGTAACAGTTTTTTGGTTTCTTGCTTATATCTCGAAAACAGTTACTCCTATCAATTTTTATCTTTCTTTTAAAATTAAATCTGATAAAATTTGCTACAAAATAGTTATTTGCATTTTTCTTGTAGGACCAACCATAAGCGAGTTATAGAGTTGGATATAAATAATATTTAACAAAAATTTGCTTTAAAATAAAATGTTTGAAAAACTGAAATTAAACTAAATTGTGTCTGACACTTTAGTAGAGGAAAAAGGAGAAGACATAAAAGTCACTAAAGGTTTCAGAGTCGTTTTTAGTCGTCATATTAATAACAATAACATTAATAATAATAATACTAATAGTACTAAATTTGCTTATATGCAAACGCTTAATTAAGGTAACAGTTTTTTGGTTTCTTGCTTATATCTCGAAAACAGTTACTCCTATCAATTTTTATCCTTTTTTAAAAATTAAAGCTGATACAATTTCCTACAAAATAGTTATTTGCATTTCTTTTGTAAGACCAACCATAAGCGAGTTATAGAGTTGGATATAAATAATCTTTAACAAAAATTTGCTTTAAAATAAAATGTTTGAAAAACCGAAATTATACTAAATTAATTGGGTTTAACACTTTAGTAGAGGAAAAAGGAGAAGACATAAAAGTCACCAAAGCCTTCAGAATCGTTTTTAGTCGTCATATGAATAAAAATAATATTAATAATAATAATACTAATAGTACTAAATTTGCTTATATGCAAGCGCTTAATTAAGGTAACAGTTTTTTGGTTTCTTGCTTATATCTCGAAAACAGTTACTCCTATCAATTTTTATCTTTCTTTTAAAATTAAAGCTGATAAAATTTGCTACAAAATAGTTATTTGCATTTTTCTTGTAGGACCAACCATAAGCGAGTTATAGAGTTGGATATAAATAATATTTAACAAAAATTTGCTTTAAAATAAAATGTTTGAAAAACTGAAATTAAACTAAATTGTGTCTAACACTTCAGTAGAGGAAAAAGGAGAAGAATAAAAGTCACTAAAAGTTTCAGAGTCGTTTTTAGTCGTTATATTAATAACAATAACATTAATAATAATAATACTAATAGTAATAAATTTGCTTATATGCAAACGCTTAATTAGGGTAACAGTTTTTTGGTTTCTTGCTTATATTTCGAAAACAGTTATTCCTATCAGTTTTTATTTTTTTACTTTAATAAAGCTGATAAAATTTCCTACAAAATAGTTATTTGCATTTTTCATGTAGAACTAACCATAAGCGAGATATAAGTTTGAAAATAATTAATAATGAAAAAAAAATGTGCTTTAACAAAAAATGTTTTTTGATTTAAAATACACTTAATTTATTGGGTCCAATACTTTATTAGAAAAAAAAGAAGGTGACAGAAAGTTCACTGAAGTCTTTAGAGTCGTTTGTAAATGCTGCATTTTTGAAAGAAAAATAAAAATTGATAGGAGTAACTGTTTTCGAGATATAAGCAAAAAACCGAAGTGAAAACTGTTACAGTTACTGAACAAAAATGTAATTCAGTTTTCAATGTTTGAGACGAAGACGAAAATGCAGCATTCAAAAACGACTCTGAAGACTTCAGTGACTTTTATGTCACCTCCTTTTTCTTCTAATAAAGTATTGGACCCAATAAATTAAGTGTATTTTAAATTACAAGACATTTTCTGTTAAAACACTTTTTTTTTATATATTAATTATTTTCAAACTTATATCTCGCTTATGGTTAGTTCTACATGAAAAATGCAAATAACTATTTTGTAGGAAATTTTATCAGCTTTAATTTTTAAAAAAAGATAAAAATTGATAGGAGTAACTGTTTTCGAGATGTAAGCAAGAAACCAAAAAACTGTTACCTTAATTAAGCGTTTGCATATAAGCAAATTTAGTACTATTAGTATTATTATTATTAATGTTATTGTTATTAATATGACGACTAAAGACGACTCTGAAACCTTTAGTGACTTTTATGTCTTCTCCTTTTTCCTCTACTAAAGTGTTAGACACCATTAATTTAGTCTAATTTCGGTTTTTCAAACATTTTATTTTAAAGCAAATTTTTGTTAAATATTATTTATATCCAATTCTATAACTCGCTTATCCTTGATCCTACAAGAAAAATGCAAATAACTATTTTGTAGCAAATTTTATCAGCTTTAATTTTAAAAGAAAGATAAAAATTGATAGAAGTAACGGTTTTCGAGATATAAGCTAAAAAGCAATAAGAAAACTGTAACTGTTACTGAACAAAAATGTAATTCAGTTTTCAATGTTTGAGACGAAGTCGAAAATGCAGCATTTAAAAACGACTCTGAAGACTTCAGTGACTTTTATGTCACCTCTTTTTTCTTCTAATAAAGTATTGGGCCCAATAAATTAAGTGTATTTTAAATCACAAGACATTTTCTGTTAAAGCACTTTTTTTTTAAATATTAATTATTTTCAAACTTATATCTCGCTTATGGTTAGTCCTACATGAAAAATGCAAATAACTATTTTGTAGAAAATTTTATCAGCTTTAATTTTAAAAGAAAGATAAAAATTGATAAGAGTAACTGTTTTCGAGATATAAGCAAAAAAACAAAGTGAAAACTGTTACAGTTACTGAACAAAAATGTAATTCAGTTTTCAATGTTTGAGACGAAGACGAAAATGCAGCATTTGAAAACGACTCTGAAGACTTCAGTGACTTTTATGTCACCTCTTTTTTCTTCTAATAAAGTATTGGACCCAATAAATTAAGTGTATTTTAAATCACAAGACATTTTCTGTTAAAGCACTTTTTTTTTAAATATTAATTATTCTCAAACTTATATCTCGCTTATGGTTAGTCCTACATGAAAAATGCAAATAACTATTTTGTAGGAAATTTTATCAACTTTGATTTTAGTTAAAAAATAAAAATTGATAGGAGTAACTGTTTCCGAGATATAAGCAAGAAACCAAAAAACTGTTATCTTAATTTAGCGCTTGCATATAAGCAAATTTAGTACTATTAGTATTATTATTATTAATGTTATTGTTATTAATATGACGACTAAAAACGACTCAGAAAATTTTGGTGACTTTTATGTCTTCTCCTTTTTCCTCTACTAAAGTGTTAAACCCAATTAATTTAGTTTAATTTCGGTTTTTCAAACATTTTATTTTAAAGCAAATTTTTGTTAAAGATTATTTATATCTAACTCTATAACTCGCTTATGGTTGGTCTTACAAAAGAAATGCAATTAACTATTTTGTAGGAAATTTTGAAATTTTATCAGCTTTAATTTTGAAAGAAAGATAAAAATTGATAAGAGTAACTGTTTTTGAGATATAAGCAAAAAAACAAAGTGAAAACTGTTACAGTTACTGAACAAAAATGTAATTCAGTTTTCAATGTTTGAGACGAAGACGAAAATGCAGCATTTAAAAACGACTCTGAAGACTTCAGTGACTTTTATGTCACCTCTTTTTTCTTCTAATAAAGTATTGGACCCAATAAATTAAGTGTATTTTAAATCACAAGACATTTTCTGTTAAAGCACTTTTTTTTTAAATATGAATTATTTTCAAACTTATATCTCGCTTATGGTTAGTCCTACATGAAAAATGCATATAACTATTTTGTAGGAAATTTTATCAGCTTTGATTTTAGTAAAGAAATAAAAATTGATAAAAGTAACTTTTTCCGAGATATAAGCAAGAAACCAAAAAACTGTTATCTTAATTTAGCGCTTGCATATAAGTAAATTTAGTACTATTAGTATTATTATTATTAATGTTATTGTTATTAATATGACGACTAAAAACGACTCAGAAAACGTTGGTGACTTTTATGTCTTCTCCTTTTTCCTCTACTAAAGTGTTAAACCCAATTAATTTAGTTTAATTTCGGTTTTTCAAACATTTTATTTTAAAGCAAATTTTTGTTAAAGATTATTTATATCTAACTCTATAACTCGCTTATGGTTGGTCTTACAAAAGAAATGCAATTAACTATTTTGTAGGAAATTTTATCAGCTTTAATTTTGAAAGAAAGATAAAAATTGATAAGAGTAACTGTTTTCGAGATATAAGCAAAAAAACAAAGTGAAAACTGTTACAGTTACTGAACAAAAATGTAATTCAGTTTTCAATGTTTGAGACGAAGACGAAAATGCAGCATTTAAAAACGACTCTGAAGACTTCAGTGACTTTTATGTCAGCTCTTTTTTCTTCTAATAAAATATTGGACCCAATAAATTAAGTGTATTTTAAATCACAAGACATTTTCTGTTATAGCACTTTTTTTTTAAATATTAATTATTTTCAAACTTATATCTCGCTTATGGTTAGCTCTGCATGAAAAATGCAAATAACTATTTTGTAGGAAATTTTATCAGCTTTAATTTTAGTGAAAAGATAAAAATTGATAGGAGTAACTGTTTTCGAGATATAAGCAAGAAACCAAAAAACTGTTACCTTAATTAAGCGTTTGCATATAAGCAAATTTAGTGCTATTAGTGTTTTTATTATTAATGTTATTGTTGTTAATATGACGACTAAAGACGACTCTGAAACCTTTAGTGACTTTTATGTCTTCTCCTTTTTCCTCTACTAAAGTGTTAGACACAATTAATTTAGTTTAATTTCAGTTTTTCAAACATTTTATTTTAAAGCAAATTTTTGTTAAATATTATTAATATCTAACTCTATAACTCGCTTATGCTTGGATATAAATAATATTTAACACAAATTTGCTTTAAAATAATATGTTTGAAAAACCGAAATTAGACTAAATTAATTGTGTCTAACACTTTAGTAGAGGAAAAAGTAGAAGACATAAAAGTCACTAAAGGTTTCAGAGTCGTCTTTAGTCGTCATATTAATAACAATAACATTAATAATAATAATACTAATAGTACTAAATTTGCTTATATGCAAGCGCTTAATTAAGGTAACAGTTTTTTGGTTTCTTGCTTATATCTCGAAAACAGATACTTCTATCAATTTTTATCTTTTTACTAAAATTAAAGCTGATAAAATTTCCAACAAAATAGTTATTTGCATTTGTCTTGTAGGATCAACCATAATAATAATAATAATAATAATAATAATAATAATAACAATAATATTAATAATAATAATAGTAATAGTAATAAAAGTAATAATAATAATAATACTTTTAATAAGAAAAAATGAAGTTTATTTTGTGTGTTACATGAGCGTTTTCTCATTTCTATGCAAAAGATCATGTGTGATCTGTGTTTTTAGGCACTCTAAGCCATTTTATAGTTTTAGGCAAGAAATTGTCAAACATTAATCACTCATTTTAAAACTGGTATAAAAATATTTACTATACAAAAGTTATAATCGGTTTTTAATAATAATAATAATAATAATAATAATAATAATTATAAAAATTATAATAATAATAATGATAATAGTAATAAAAGTAATAACAATAATAATAATAATAATAATAATAATAATACTTATAATAATGATTTTTTTTCTAAATTACCGCTTAGTGTTTCTAAGCAAAAATAAAGTTTATTTTGTGTTATCTGAGCGTTTTCTCATTTCTACGCAAGAGATCATCTGTGATCTGTGTTTTTAGGCAAGAAATTGTCTAAAATTAATCACTCATTTTAAAACTGGTATAAAAACATTTACTATACAAAAGTTATAATCGGTTTTTAATAATAATACTTATAATAATAATAATATTAATAATAATAATAATAATAATAATAATAATAATAATAATAATACAAATAATAATAATAATAGTAATAGTAGTAATAAAAGTAAGCATTGTTTTCTAAGCAAAAATTAAGCTTATTTTGTGTGTTACATGAGCGTTTTCTCATTTCTGTGCAAGAGATCATCTGTGTTTTTAGGCAAGAAATTGTCTAAAATTAATAACTCATTTTAAAACTGGTATAAAAACATTTACTATACAAAAGTTAATAATAATAATAATAATAATAATAATAATAATAATAATAATAATAATAATACTAATAATAATAATAATAATAATAATAATAATAATAATAACTTTAGAATCAACCATAGGCGAGTTATAGAGTTGGATATAAATAATCTTTAACAAAAATTTGATTTAAAGTAAAATGTTTGAAAAACTGAAATTAAACTAAATTAATTGGGTCTAACATTTTAGTAGAGGAAAAAGGAGGAGACATAAAAGTAACTAACGTTTTCAGAGTCGTCTTTAATCGTCATATTAATAACAATAACATTAATTATATTAATACTAATAGTACTAAATTTGCTTATATGCCAGCGCTTATTTAAGGTAACATTTTTTTGGTTGCTTATATCTCGAAAACAGTTACTCTTATCAAATTTTATCTTTATTTCAAAATTAAAGCTGATAAAATTTTCAACAAAATGGTTTTATGCATTTTTTTGTAGGACCAACCATAACCGAGTTAGAGAGTTGGATATAAATTATCTTTAACAAAAATTTGCTTTAAAATAAAATGTTTGAAATACCGAAATTAAACTAAATTAATTGGGTCTAACACTTTAGTAGAGGAAAAAGAAGGAGACATAAAAGTTACCAACGTCGTTTTTAGTCGTCATATTAATAACAACAACATTAATAATAATAATAATAATAGTACTAAATTTGCTAATATGCAAACGCTTAATTAAGGTAACAGTTTTTTGGTTTCTTGCTTATATCTCGAAAACAGTTACTCCTATCAGTTTTTATCTTTTTACTATAATTAAAGCTGAGAACATTTTCTACGAAATAATTAATTGCATTTTTCATGTAGGACCAACCATAAGCGAGTTATAGAGTTGGATATAAATAATATTTAACAAAAATTTTATCAGCTTTAATTTTAGTAAAAAAATAAAAATTGATAAGTGTAACTGTTTTCGAGATATAAGCAAGAAACCAAAAAACTGTTACCTTAATTAAGCGCTTGCATATAAGCAAATTTAGTACTATTAGTATTATTATTATTAATGTTATTGTTATTAATATGACGACTATAAGCGATTCTGAAAACTTTGGTGACTTTTATGTCTTCTCCTTTTTCCTCTAATAAAGTGTTAAATCCAATTAATTTAGTTTAATTTCGGTTTTTCAAACATTTTATT